>NC_056737.1:1829478699-1829833699 GCF_019279795.1 Protopterus annectens
AAATTTTAAATTATTATCAATTTCACCGCCTAATAGTTTTGTGTGTGTATTTGGGGTGATTTGTATGTTATCTTTAGATGTTATGGTAAAATCATTATTTAGTGCAGGAGATCTACCAGGGTTAAAGAGAATGAGTTTTTTTTTGGGATTAAGAATAAGTTTCATCTTAGTGAACCATGCTTCTGCTAAGGAAAGTTTTTTTTGGGTTCTGGTTTTTAGCTTATGTAGGGTGGGGAGGCACATACAATAGTGGTATCATCTGCATATTACACTACTGAGGCAGAGAGTGAGGATGAAGCTATCTGGTTAGTAAACAGTGAGAATAGCAAAGGCGTTAGTATGGACCCTTGTGGGACACTTATGCCTACAGGTAACGGGGAGGGGGGGGCAGTTGTTCTTGCCATAGAACAGCCTGCTGATGGTTTCATAAGTAGTTATTGAACCAAGATATGGTGGAGGAGCTTATGTTAAGGGAAGATAGAGTTTCTAGAAGCATACTATAGTTCACGATATGAAAGGCTTTTGATAATTCTAAGAATACTGAGGATACAAATAGTCCATTGTTTCTATGGTGATTGACAATTTTGGTAAAGGTGAGTAGTGCTGTAGTAGTGCTATAGGAGGGTCTGAAGCCATGCTGGGATGTGGATAGCAGGTCATTCTTAAGGAGGTACTGCATTAGTTGGGAATGAACTACTTGCTCTAATATTTTTGATAGAGGTGATAGGTTTGCAATAGGGGATAGTTGGTAAGCTCATGGGACTTACCCCTTTTGTGTAGTGGTACAATATGTGATATTTTCCAGGAGTGAGGTACTTTACATTCTGATATTGACCTGTTTATGAGAATGGACACTGGATAAGCTATAGCTTCAGCTGTTATTTGAAGGAAGTCTGCAGTTAGATTTTTAGCTGCTAGAGTGGTTGGTTTCAGTTTTTTGAGGAGTTTCGCAATTGTATTAGTGGGGACTGGGTCCAGGGAAAAACAGGAGGAGTTGTTTGTTGTATTGAAGTGGGGAGGGGTCTCTGTAGGTAAGGGGCTGCTAGCAGTATTTTGAGTGTTGGCTAGGGCTTGGACTGTTTCAGTAAAGAATTGGTTAAATTGGGTGGGGAAATTGTCATGGTTGTTTGGTAATACAGGGGCAGGAGTGGTTGATTTACCTGGGTGCAGTAAAGCATTTTTAGTGGCCCAGAATTTTTGAGGGTTGTGAGCATATTTATTTTTTTGCATGGTTATATGGTAATTAGTTTTGTCACGTTTTATTAGTTTTTTAGCTTTGTTGCGGAGTTCAATATAAGTCTGTCTCAAGGTGGTGTTTTTTTGTTTGTGGAATTGTAACCAGGCTTTGTCCCTTTCTTTCATTATGGTTTTAGTATCTTTTGTTAGCCATAGGGCATAGTTAACGTTGATTCCAATGGTTCTGGGGATGCATGGCAGTTTAGGATTTCCAGGAAGGTTGAGTTGAAGTACTGCATGGCAAGATCTAGAGGTAGTTGTTTTAAGGGAGTCCAGTTGCAACATTTCAGTGAGTTGATTAGGTCATTCGCTCTGAAGGTCTTTTTATTAAGTAGTACGCTGAGGATGTGTTGTTTATTGTGGTGGGATTGAACCCTAATTAAGTAGGTCGCTTGATGGTCACTTAGACTGTCAGGAAGACAGCTTGATTGTTGAGTCAATGTGGGGTCTGATAGCAGAATCCAGTCTAAGATGGACTGGTGTTTGGAGGTTTTGTCATTTCTTGTGTTGGCACTTATAATTTGGTTAAACCTATGGAGGCTAATATGGGTGGTGTGGTTTTGGCTGGAACAGTCAGACCAGTCAATGTTAAAGTCTCCTAATAGTAGTGTTTCTTGTGGAAGGGAAGATGACATCCAGTTTAGTAGGCTTTCCAGTATGATAGCATTATTACCTGGTGGGATATATCCACCTGCAATAATTGTTTGTTTGTTGCAGTTAACTTTTAATTTGGCTAGAATTAGTTCTATGTCTTTTACTTCTTGGGAATTGCACTCAAATTGTTTGACGGTGAGGTGGTTTTGGAACAGTATTGCAACACCGCCTCTTTTTTTACCTGATCTGTCCCTACGTATAATATTGTACCCAGGGGCAGTAAAGGTACTGTGGGTTAAATTCGTTGGGTCCTGGATTAGGGTGGATGTCCCCACAGCAAGTTAGTTTTTGGCGTAGGTATAGATAGAGTTTGTTTAGTTTGTGTAATATCTTAGTTTGTTTCTGGGAGGGTGGAGGGCTAGTTTTATATTTAAGAGTATTATGTAGGGAGGAAAAAGACTGGGTGGAGGAAACGTAGCAGGGTGATATAGGGTAATGTCCTTCTTTTCTAGTACTGGTTGTGGATTCAGTTTGTCATGGTGGTGGGGAGGTGATATTAAGTTGTGTGGTAGGAGGAAAGGATTGACAGCAGGAGGAGAGAGAAGACAGTTAATGAGGAACATATATATATAGGACATTATGTTGAGTTGTAGGAGTAGTTTGCTTGTTGAAGGAGTGATATCAGTAGCTACACTAGTCAGGTGTTGAATAGAGGTGTGGTGGAGTTTTCAAGTGTGGGGTATGATTGGTGAGGTTTGATTGGTTAATTGGGAGTGAGTTGTATTGGGGGAGTGGTCTATAACTATAAATGTAATTGATGTAGGGGTGGGTGGGAATGGGGGTAGGGGAGGAGGGAGAAGTGAGCCCTTGTGTTAGTGAGGGTGAACTGAGCGGGGCAGCACTTTCCTGTAGGTTCAGCAAACAAGAAGAAAAAAAACAATCAGTGAGGAGATCGGATACTTCAGCTCAGGGGAGAGCATGCCATATTTAATGTCATAAGTTCCTGTTTTGGATTGGGTTTTACACAAATCTAAGCAGAGGAACTAACAGTCGCTAGGTTGGGAGCAAGGCTCTGGAGGTGAATGAAAGAGACTATGGTAGGGAAAGGTCAGAGCGGGGATTCTATGTGGGAGACAGAGGCCAAAGGGAGTCTATGTGGGAGAGAGAGGGCAGAGGGAGGAAACAAACAGGTGGTAGGAAGAGATATGAGGGACTGTATCAGTAGGAAGACATGAGAGAAGAGTGAAAGAGCTAGCAGAGGAAGTGGATGGGTGTAAGGTTATGTGGGTAGGTGAGTGACTTAAAGCCTAGAGAGAACAGGAGTAGTGGGATGGGGTATACAGGGAGTGCTATAGCTGACCAGGGGCAGTACTTTAATGAGGCACACAGTAGGCACAAGGTTATATTCTACATCCAGTGGGTATAGAATGTTAGGATTAGTAAATACACAGTGTAACATACGTTAATTTACTGCACTGTTGCTGGACAGGAATTCAACCGAAGGAAAAACACTCAAAGGGAGTGGGTGGTTTTCAAATCAGACTGGGGTTAGCAATGTCCTTAAATTGTTTGGTGGCAGGGACTTGAAAAATAAAGAGGGGGGGATAAGTATGGGGTGAGTAACAGCAGGGCTCTAATATGTTATAATAAAGGAATAGGCTAAGTAGGGCTATGAATAGAAGGAGAAATGAGGGAGAAGGAAGGAAATATTAGCTCAGAACAGGAGTATTGTAGGGACAAAGAAATGAGAGGAGTAGGATGAAGATGTTAGCTTGGGCTAGAAGTATTGTAGGGACAGACAGGAGAAAAAGGTAGCAGGATAGGAGAGATTAGAGATTAGTTAAAGTGAAGAGCTACCAGAGTAGGGAGCAAAATACAATTAAAACCATTGGAAATGACACATCAATTTTCAGCAATATGCACTTTATATGTAGTAATTTAGGAAAACAGTAGACACAACCTGCAACTCAGTAAAGACTGGGATAACGCAGTCTTACTGAGGAGGTTTAGCAGGTATAATAATGCTTTAACAGTCAACAAAATATATCAAGGTTGTATGGTCTTTGCGACTACGTACTAATGCCAGTCAACGGTTGCAATGTAGGCAAGATACCCTCCATGTGCAACAGCTTTGCAGTTAAATGCAGTCGTTTAGGTAAAGACACTGATGCGAACAGTAGACACAGTCTTATAGCAGGCACTAACATTGCAGTCTTTACCAACCGCCCATAATATCAGAAAAGGCAATAACAGGTCTTAGTGTATTCAAAGTCACTTATAACAGCAAAAATGAACGAAAAAAGTTCCCCAAACCTTAAATCTTACTAAGATAGATCATAACATTATAAAATAGGCAGTTACAATGAAAAAATGCATAACGAGCGAAAACACAGTTCACAAAACCTTATACGCTATTAAGATAGATTAAAACCTTGTATAATAAGCAGTTACGCTGAGAAATGCATAGAGGTCATAAGCACGCTGTATGCAATGAGGTGGTAAATATTTGGTTACATGTATTGATCTGAATGCTATTCATTATGCTGATACAATCTTTGCATGCATTTAAATCATGAGCAACTTTGGTTAGTAGCTCTGTAACACACACTTGTGACTCTGTAATCTTGTCTACATACTGTAGGTTCATAGGTGTTTACTAGGCTAATGACCAAAAGGGCCTTTTTAAGCCTAGCCATGCATCCCAAATCTTTGACAAGTTCTGGTACCCTTGATAAGTGTAAGCAGGGGCTTGGGAGATGAACCATTTACAAGTAGGGGCCTGGGTGATGAAACATTTACAGGTTGCCTGTGTCCATTACAGACATAGGTTCCAAGCCAGGGATGAATTTCCTGTCCCCCATCCATTTGTCCAAGTTACACTTGAACTGGGTTAGGAAGGAACTCTACTTCACATGGATGGGGAGCCTGTTCCAGAGATGGGGCAGGCTCAGGAATACATACCTGTCTCTCTAGCAGGTCCTATTTATATCACAGGCAAAGTTTTAAGTCTTTAGAAGGGGTAATTTTGCTGCTGTTTGTTTTGTGGACATCCAGGAGATCTATCAGAGTGGGGTCTGACAAAGCCCTGCATGCCAGGCACAGATTTCCCCTCAACAGCCTGTAGGAGACAGAATACAGGAATGGGGCCTTGAGGCAGTCTGCAAAGGACATTTTACTTATGCTGTTTATTCTTTTAGTGAAGAATCTCTGTGGACATTCCATTTGGTGGTTATGCTTGGTTAGGTACATACCAGACGGGGCATTGTACTCAATTATAGGTCTAATGAATGCCAAATACAGTGGAACAATGACTTCCTTGGACCTAGATGCCATACCTTTATTTCTAAATTGCGCAACATAGAATGATTTCCTAACTACTGAAGACACATGATGGTCAAAGGCTAGATTACTGTCTATGTGTGTCCCTAAGTCCCTGACTACTGGGTCATCTCTAAGGGGTGTGTTGTCAATGTGATAGTTACCAGGGGTGGATGACTTTCCAAAGGATACTATTATGCATTTCTTGGCATTTAGTTTTATTCCATGGCTTTGAAACTGGTGGTTTGTGCCAGCCTTTCTTGGAGAACATTTGTGTCGGTGTGGGATTCATTGACAGCTCCTAATTTGCAATCATCTGCAAATTTTGGTCAGCCAGAGACCACTGACATTGGCCTTGACTTCAGAGAAGTAAATACCAAAAAGGAGTGGTCCAAGGACCAATCCCTGAAGCACTCCACTTATGACTGGCTGCTTTCTAGAGTTGGACTCCCTAATTCTGACTTCCTGGGTCCTGTCTGTGAGCCAGATGCCTATCCACTGGGTGACATACAAGTTTGTACCTAACCTCTTGGGTTTCTCAATGCCCAAGAGTAGGGTATTGCATCAAATGTCTTGGCCAGGTCAAGGTAGGCAGTGTGAACTATTCTGCCCTCATCCATTGCTTTGGTGGCCTTCTCAAAGAAGTCCATCAGGCTGAGTAGGCATGACCTGCCCTTGATGAAACCAAACTGGGTTGGTCCAGTGTCTGCAGCCTTACTATATCATTATTGATCATTTCATGAAAATTCTTTCCACGGCTTTGCATTTAAGACTAGCGAGACTTATGGTTCTGTAGTTTCCAGGGTCTGTAAATGGCCCAGCTTTATGTACAGGGATGACTGTTCTCCATTCATGAGGTACGAAGCTTGTTTGCAGGCTACAGTTAAATAGCAATTTCAGAGGGCCTGATAGGTCATGTTTCATGCTGTTTAGAAGGCATCCTGGGATACTGTCTGACCCCAATGATGCAGTATTCTTGGCCTTAGAGAAAGCATTAAGGACCTGTTCCCTAGTGACAGCAGGCGAGTTCTATTTGTTGGTATTTCCTGAGGAAAGTGGGTACAGCTGGAGTTAACTTTGTTGGCCAGTAGGTTTGCTATAGCTTCTGACTCCCGTATAGGTGGCTTCTTTTACAATGAGCTCTGTACACAAATGTGCATTGCCTTTGAGGTTGCAGACTTAGCTAAAGAAGGCCTTGCAGTTGCCCTTGTCCTGGGAAGCAAAATTTACTGCAGATTTAGCTTTGGTAGACTTTATTTGTCCTCTAAGTTGTTTGTTTAATTTTATGAGAGTGCTTTTACCCTGCTGGGTGCTGCACCTCCAAATTTTGCCATGATTTCCTTCCTCCTGTTATACAGCCTACTACTGATTTTGATTTTGTGATTCCACCAGGGTGGCTTTTTTTTGAGTTCAGTACTTCTTCCTGGTGGGTACAACTGCCTCTATGCAGCTATTAACATGCTTGTATAGGGTGTCTGTGAACAGTTCTGCATAGGCAGCAGTGTTTTCAAGGTTTATGGGGGCTTGAAATTTTGCCAGATTATCACTTAATAGCAGGAAGTTAGCATTAGAGTAGTTTCTGAATATTTCTGGGTTAGCTGAGGGTCCAGATTTTATTTTTACTTCAAAGGAGACCATTTTGTGGTCTGACCTTATCAGGAAAGACATTACACTAGGGGGTATGTAGCACTCTCCCATATTAGTGAGGACCATATCCAGTATGGATGCAACTCCGGTTAGTGTACTGACAATCTGATCCAGGGATTTTGTGTTTACAAAATATAAGAATCTCTGTGTCTGTACGTGTGGTGTCATAGAGGATTCCCAGTTAATAATGGGGTAAAGTCGCCCATGAATATGGTATTGGGTTAAATGGTTAGTGTTTCCAATAAGTTTAAATACATGGCATGGGTTTCCTGGGTTATAGAGGGGGGACCTATAGTTGGCAAGGAAGTGGTATTGGATTTTGCCTATGGTGATTTGAACATGGAGCAGCTCGAGTGCATTATCCTGTTCGACTAGCCTTGAGGTATAGTTACTTCTGCTGTAAATTGAGAAGCCTCCACCTTTAGTCCTTGTCCGTGTAGTAGCTGGACTAAATGTGTGGAAGGCATTATAACCTTGCATTTTGGTGTGCTCTTTATGGCTTTAAACCATGTCTCAGTGACCGCACAGATATCAGCATTCTCTAGGGTGAAGAGAGTTTCTAGGGAGTGGAGTTTTTTGCTTAGATTCCCAGCATTGAGCACCAATACCTTTAGATTATGTGCTGCTTTCACTATGTCAGTATATGTATGCTCTGTGAAGCTTTTTCTATATATGCATCTTACGTAAAGTAATTTGCGTTGTACTCTGATGAATCCTTTTTCCCTACTGAAAAGGGGCTTCTTTGCCCAACTAGACTTTACAAGTAAATAAATGCAAATAAATAAGTAAACTAATGTAGCCTTGGGTAATGGCTACTTTGTTACAACTATTTTGGTGGCTGTATTACAGAAATAGGACTATACAATATTTTTGATAAGAAAGCTCTTAAAACTGTTATGAAGGAAAAGGTAAGGTAATCAAAGAGTAAAGTGGCACTGTATCCAGACTGTAAGACCAGTATACCTGAAAAGCATTAAGGAAGGGACTAAGTACATCTGATTACTGAAGCAGAGATGAGCTTAGTCCTACTCTAAAAGGGAGAAGAACATGGGCCAGTGATGTGCACAAAAAGGGGAGGGATTTACTAACTCATCAAAAAAAAGAAAAAATCAGACTTGGAATGAAAGGGGATTAAAATGCTTTTGGGGGGGGGGTATGGTTTAAAAGGCTGTATTAACCTTGAATGGCAAAACTGAGGATCAAACGATCAGATCAGGCAAGCAGTACCATCTATAACAGTCTCATGGATGAAGTTCCTCAAGGATTGCTGGGAACAAGTGTACTGCAACTACAACTTGTGCATTCCAGTAAAGGCTATCTCAGCTGAGAACAGGGTATACTACTAGTGTTAATTCCCTTAAAGTCTGTCTAATTAATGAATTTTACACCACTGCGGTAGATTTTACACCACCGCGGTAGTGTTGTTGCCTCACAACAAGAGGTTCTCCTGTTCGTTTCTCAGCTAGAGTGTAGGGAGTGCCTTCTGTGTGGAGTCTGCATGTCCTCCCCACGGTTGGGTGGGCATTCGAAAGACATGCTTAAATGGGCGTGCCTTCGTTGAAGGTTGAACAAACTGGCACCTCAGTGTTCATGAAAATCTACTGCCAATCATTAGCGGACCGGAGTTCCGCTGTGGCAACCCCTAACTGGGAAAAACCAAAAGACAACAACAACTAGTTTTAATTTAGTCCTGCACTGGCCTAACTGACTGACTGACTAAGATCCGCGGAGGTACAGTGGTAGCATTGTTACCTCACAGCAAGAGGTTCTCCTGTTCGATTCTCGGCTGGAGTGCCTTCTGTGTGGAATCTGCATGTCAAGACATGTGTGAATGGGCATGCCTACGCTGAAGGTTGGGCTGGTAACTCAGCAGCATAAAAATCGACTGCCAATCATTAGCAGACCGGAGTTCCGCTGTGGCGACCTCTAACCGGGAAAAGCTGAAAAGACAAACAAGACAAACATTGGCCTAAATGACTGAATAAATCCATATATCGCTCTAATGTAGTCTTGCCTTAGCATAATGGGCTGAATATACCCAATGCTACAATAATCTACATTGAAATATACTGAATTCTTTGCTTTCATAACCTTGTGTTGTATCAGAGAGATTTCTCTCACTCACTGATAACAGCAAGGTAGCAAGCACTTGATGAGCAGTGGTCATTTCTCATTACAGAGGAATGCAGATGACAGGAAAAGCTGAGGGGTTACCAGTAAAGGAGGTAGGGAACGTCTGATGAGGGTAAAGCTGCCCACAGTGGTTAGGGAAGGTCAGTGTCATAGGTCCCTGGGAGATATATATATATATGTGTGTGTGTGTGTGTGTGTGTGTGTGTGTGTGTGTGTGTGTGTGTGTGTGTATTTTATATATATGTGTGTATGTATATATATATATATATATATATATATATATATATATATATATATATGGGTCAAGGACTAATGCTCGATGACAAGTTTCCACGAATTGGAAACGGCCAAGCACAGTTCCGCAAAAGTACTTTTCAAATGAAAAAAGCACTTTCGTGAAACTGTACTTAAAAAAAAAAAAAACATGAGGAAATGTCTGTTGCTGAGATTGTGGCATAGTGGGGATAAGGGAATATTCCCCTACTCTAGTGCGATCTCGGAATGAGAATATAAAAGTAGGGGGTGTGGGGTGGTGCAGGGGGGCTTGCCCCCTGTGTAAACATGATTACTGTTGTTTTTTTTTTTTTTTTTTTTTTTTTACTGTTGTTTTTTTTTGGTGAAAAAGCACTTTCACGAAACTGTGCTCAGCCATTTCCGATTTGTGGAAACATGTCGTCAAGCATTAATCCTAGATCCATTATATACACACACACATACGGGTCTACTTCATATGACCTAAATTTCATATGACCGAAATTCATTTGACTGAGACCAAATGACCTAAACTTAATTTGACCTAAAACTCCCCACAAAGTTCAGTTTTACTGAACAATATAAAATCAAACCTCACAATATATAATCAAGCTAGTTGCGTCCCCCACACCCCCCTAACTATATATTCTAACTCCAGGGTCGCACTACAGTGGGGAACAGGGCATATACCTTTTACTTGCCTTACACAGTGCTCTAGAGACTGCCAGTGCTCATTGTCAGTAAAATGAGTTTCGGTCAAATGAAGTTTAGGTCAAATGAAGCAGACCCATATATATATATATATATATATATATATATATATATATATACTAATACTACCCACGACGCCCGGACGGGAAAAAACGACCATGACCCGACCATCCACAAACCGACACACAAAAACCACAACAACAACACCACAAACACCATTACACCACACCATTACACCACGTAAACAACACAAACAACACGCACACAGCACACACTAGCTACACCTGGCTAACCACTGGGCCCGACACTATCGCACACTTCACCTACCTGCACCCTATCCTAAACCACTCCTACAACCCACCGAACCCTACACTCATCACCTGCACCTAACCTAACTCACTTAACCCACCACCCACCCCAGCCTAACCCAACCACTCCCCCTTCACCACTTACCACTACACCAAACTCCACCCCCACCCCTACCCTAGCTCACTTAACTACTTCCCACTTCACCTACCTGCTACCCTACTTAACTCTCCTAACACCCCCTAACCCACTAACCCTACCTAACTGCACCCTTAACCACCCCTCTAGCCTCCGACATTTTACTCACCTTTACCACCTCTTAACACCCATCCCCACACCCACGACCAACGACGGCACAAACTCCTAACTCTCACACACCAACCCAGACACACCAGCGTCTCGACGTCACACTTTCGTTTCTTTCCGTTGTCGCGTCCTACATATCGGCCTGGTCATCTGGCGTCGGTGATATATATATCTCATCGGCATTAGTAGTAGACCCATATATATATATACATACATACATATTAGGCAGGATTGGCATTTCCTGTCCCCCACCCCCCACAAAGGGTTTTCAGATTTGTGCTTTCTCTTAAAAGAAATCATGCGTGGGTAGGCAAAATGGTGTTGGTCTAGCATTGCACTGTAAAAGATAAAAGTTAGACAGGGATGGAAAAGATGGACCTACAAGATGGGTACAATGCTGCAGAATTTCTGGATGAACCACCAATTCCATTATTTAATTAACATCACAAAGGACAGAGTTATGCTGCGATGACATGTCTTTCTGCTTACATTGGTAACCCATAAAAACAAGCCCCTTTAGAAACTGTGCCCACATTTTTCATCCATTCTTTTGTAAGCAGGATGCCTAACAGACCCATCTGAAACAGCATAATTAATTCTGTGGTAAACTGGCCTACTGGTCTAAGAGAAGTTTCTTGTAAGCAGCAAAACCATTTAGTAAATATTAGTATACTGCTATAGACATGCACTGGGAAAACAATTATACTTCCTCATTTATCCATCAACTGCTGCCTCCTTTGGTATCTAAATGACAGTTATGCGTAACAGGTATACATGCACAAACATGTTTTTTAACATTACTATTTAATAAACAGAAGAGCAGACTGATCCAAAACAGAAATATTCCTGCCACAGTCTGGGTCAATGATAGAAACAGCACATACAAAAATAAACCAAATCTAACAAGTAAAAAATACATATATATTATCTCTCGCTCTCTCTCTCTCTATATATATATATATATATATATATATATATATATATATATATATGTACACACACATACAACGGAGCCCTGATGGAGAGATGAAAAGTCAGCAAGGAAAGGAGAGTAGTAGTGCTGAAACTGAATTCATCCTCAAGTCTTGGTGAGTACCTTTGCAAGGTGGACCCTGTTTTTTTCACAAAATATCACCAAGATGATACTGATATATAGACTGCATTTATATCGCACATATCATGGACAGAGGTAAATCAAAAATAAAAAAGATAGCTGGGCGCACAAGACCCAGGATAAAAAAGTGCCCAATCCTGGTAGGCGCACAGGTGCCAGGACCGGAAAAAATGATAGTGTAGAATCCTCAAAATACGGACCGTTCCTATAATGGGGCCAGGCCTGGCTCAGGGGGTGGATGGCCCCCTGTTGTAGAAAGAAAACAGCAGTCCACAAAAACGACAAAAACTGATTAGCCAAAGAAGAGCCATAAAGACGATAGAGTGGACTATTGAGGATAAGAAAGAAATTATGTATTGTTACTATTATGTAAAAAGCCCAGGCTTTCCAGACGCAAGATATACAAAATGATTAAGAGAGAAATTAGAGGAAAGAAAAATACTTCCGCAGGAAAAACTGTCAGAAGCTTCAAATAAAAAATTGCATTCATTAATACAATAGATCATGAAATTTTAATCTGTTTGGAAAAAGAAGCATCTGAGGAAGTGAGAAAATATAAACAAAATCTAGAGATATTTGAAAAATATAAAAAAGAAATATGGACATGGGAAAGAAAGAAAGAGAGATTTGATATGGTGCAATATTTATGCAAAGTTGAAAGCCAAGTTAACTAATATAAAAAAGGCAGTCTCAAAGATATTCGAAGAGAAAAACAGGCAAAGGCATCCAGATATGGAAAATTTCACAATAAAAAGATTAATAGCACAAAGATGTAATGTAGAAAAGATGATTAGTAAAGCAGAAGTTATAGAAATAGAAGCTGAAGTTATGGAGTGCCTGCGAAGTGAAGGATTTAATGTAGAAGGTCTAAAACAGACTACATCACAGCATGATGGAGCGAGTTCCCAGAATAAGGAAAAGCAAGAATATCAGGAGATGTGAAGAAGAAATATGGACAGAGGAAAGGAAAAGTGATTTAATGTGGTGTAATATTTATGCAAAGGAGAAAGCAAAACTAACTAAAGATATTGGAAGAAAAATACCGGGAAAGGAATCCGGATATGGAAAACTTTACAATGCAAAAAATAAGAAGACTAAGAGGAAAAGTAGAAAAATAGATTAGTAATGGAGAAGTCAAAGAAACAGAAATTGAGGTTATGGAACAGCTGCAAAGAGAAGGATTCAGTGTAGTACATTGAATACAAAAAGCACCACAACAGGATAGAGCAATGGATATCCAAATTAAGGGGAAAACAGTGGAACAGGAAGCAATTGGTCAAGTGCCATATCAAGATATTTTGGAGCCTTCCACAGGAAACCACTATAAACGTTCACTTGAAGCTAGACAACAAGGAAAGGAACAGGAAACTGTGGAAATTCTGATGTAGTCAATGTTGAGGAGTGATAGGCCAGTGAGTTCCGATATGACAGAAAAACAGATGACACAGGATGAAATTGAAGAGAATGTGCCACAGGAAGATGCTATAGAACTTTCTATAGAATCCCCGCAGGAAATGGAAAACAAGGGATGTGCCCTCAGTATGGAAGAAAATAGAAAAGAGGTGCTTGATTTAATGGACAAAGACAGATATGTCAAGATCAATGACAGAAATAGACTGCAGAAGGTTAATAAAACCCCAAAAGTCAGAAGCTTGATAAAACAAATGAACACAGTAATTAGGACTGTCCATAGAGCTCCATGCAATATAACAGAGGTAAACAGAATATATTACTGTGCTGCTCAATTAATAGCTGATAAAGTTCTACCACAGGAACACAGGGTAGCGAGCAGGGGTGTAGACAGGATTTTCAAATTTGCACTCATATCTCCCAGACTGCTCTCCCCTCAACAAGCCACACCCACATTAACACTGCTGACCAAGCCACACCCCTTCACATTGCTGATCTCTGAACAGATCACTGGCAAGTCTATGCCAGGGTAGCACTTACTTACATGAAGAAGCATGAACATTTTATTCCAAAGGTACCTCCTTAAGTCAAAAAACAAAATACCTTTTTATTTACACTAGGGTAGATCAATCAGTTTGCCCCTCCCCCACCCAAGATTACTCTTCTTCCCCTTGTGGCTCCTAACCCTTGTAGTGGCTCATTAGAGCTCCAGTAGTACTGCTGAATAAAGGACTGGCAGGCTCTAGGCAGCACACGCTTCACAGTGTTGTGGTCTGTAGGTATAACATATAGTGCTCTCCCTAGGTAACACCCAAGCTATGAGCCACAACTACCTCCCTTCCACCCGCATGGGTCACATGGCAATGGCTATTCCACCCCTATGGCCTACACTCATACTAAGCCTTTTGGAATAGTAAACCTTACATTCCCAACAACAAATACAGTTTAGCTGGGTCCGGTCATACTGCCACTGACAATAAATGAAGATGTGTACCCATGGGAGTCAATCAAGCAAAAACTAAAGCTGTTGAAAGTTACATCTTTACTACCCTCTCAAGCCTTTGCTGAATGGAAATTGGTTAAAGCAAGAAAATTACCCTAGGCCCCAGAACCAGTGGGACTGTTCATGCTCTAAGCTACTATTTTGGAGTTTTTTTCTAGTCTTATGATCCAGTGATAGTCTGAACAAAATTATTGAAAAGAAATTCAAGGAAGAAATACGTTTTGCCCAATGCTTAATGTTAAGAGCTAACACAATACCACCCAATATGCTGAGAAGACAACAGCTTCTAAAGACAAAAAGCATATCTGCAAATGCAGGCTGCCTCTCTACCCTCCCACAAAATGAAAAGCATAGTTACTCTATGTATAGCTCTATGATGTTACATGCTGAAAGAATAAATGAAGACTCAGGTCTGATTGTGGAAAATGTTAAAGAAACAATTACCACACCATTCTCAGCCCCCTTGTAATCTATTGTAAGTGGTCTTGTGTGTACATATCTGAGTAATGCTGGTTTCTGACTATGCTGGGTACAGGGCATTAGTTAGGGATGGGGTCCCACTACTAAGCCTGTTTCAAACTTCCACTGTACCGAACAATTTACTGCCAAGCTCTATGCATATTTAAATATTTGCATAGACACATTCCCCCCCCTCAGAAGTAACTATAACACTAAATTCAAAAATAAAGCCCTAAGGGGCAGCATAATAAAAAAAAAATACTCACTGCATGCAAAAATAAATGTAACTCAGAAAGCCAAAAACACACTTGCTAAACTAAACAAGGAACTCAGAACTGTGATTAGTCAACCAAAGCATAATATGAGGTCAAAATATAAACCCAGGTAAAAGATAACCACAACCTCAAAGGTAACACGACAGTGTGCTGACCAAATTGTAAGTGGAACCACCTAAAAGGAATCGGAGGATATAGCAAACCTGCTGACTGGTAAATTTAATCCAAATTTCACCCCTTCTTCCCCTCAATACTTCTCAGGAGATACCCTCGACCATAACTCTTCTGGCTATCATTAGCAAACAAGTCTTCAATGCACTCTCCAAGGCAAAGAATAACTACCTCAATGGGCCCTGATAATATCCTGGGATACCTCTCGGGAAGCATGAAATATGAGCTATCAAACGCTCTAAAAATCACTGTTCGGCATTAGCCTCCTAACGGGTTTCATGCTTAGTGAATGGAAGACTGCAGCAGTCAGTCCTCATCACAAGGTTTGGCCTTCAACTGACCTGGATAACTACAGACCACAAGTCTGACTAGTCTTGTATGGAAGGCCATGGAAAGAATTATCATGGATATTTTAAATAAAGACACAAGGAACCTGTTTTCTTATTTACTTCTACAATGATAACAGATACTGAAATAAAATAACACAAACACTGACAGCCATTTGCTAAACAAACAATGTGGTCTCACAATGAAAACAGACTGAGCATGAGCAGTAAACTTCTCTGCCCTTGAAACTCACATTCATTGAAACGACATGAAAACCCACATTAAAAGAAAATACATCTATCAAGTGGAGGATTAAGTTTACCTTTGAGCTGTTTTCAAAATATAGGGCCATGCAAGTTGTTCTTTGATTTACCTTCCTGATTTAATAAATTACATTCCTTGTATAATACAGCACCATTTGGTAGAATGGTGTTTGAAATTTGTAGTTATGAACATTCTTCTATTAAGTAATGAAACAAAATATATGAACCAATAATGACAAACTACCCACTTCATAAAATTTCAGCCATAAAAGGCCACTAAAACTTTGTCATTACAATCCACCGATATTACTCAATAAGCACAATCTATAGAGAAGTAAAAAAATCATGCGAATAATTCTGCATTAAAGAGATCAGTAACTAATAAAGAGGTTGCTACTGGCAAACGACTTCACATTTTGGCATTTCATCTACAAATTCAGTGCCTGTTGCCCTTGAAGTATAAATTGCTTATGCATCATTAAAAAAAATGGTAAGGTGGTAATATTGCAATAGGGAATGACTGACACCTACCTATATATTTATATTTCACACCTAATTGTTGCACTCATATGCATGAAACACTACAGTGGTTTCAAACTAAAACAATATCAGCAGTCAAACTTTGTTTTTCCATATATACATCTAACTTAATACAATACTCTGCTTTTTGACTCAGTAGCATACTTCTTACATAGCAGACCAAAACTAAGTTAAAATTACCTGGAATCTTACCATGCTAAAACCACTGCAAGGAAACACACAGACACACACACAGACCCCTAATCTCTCATACAGTAACTAACACACACATGCACTTTATCGGTCATACAAACAGAATGGCTAGTTCAAATTACCTACGCATACACGCATACACACACACACACACACACACACACACACACACACACATTCTCTCTCATACCGAATGCAATGTAAATTATATACACATAAAGGGTTATGACTGCATTATTGGAGTTAAAGCTGAAGGTATGACTTGCTGCTAAACTTTTCCAAGTAAAGTCTTTTATTTCAGTAGTATTACCTATTTATTTAGCCAGTATTTTTGCCATCATATACTTTGTTCTAATTGTGCCTACACTACCACTTCACTGACTTCTTAGCATCTTCAGCACTCTGTGCTTTTGTGTAGTGCTTTTGTGTAATATGCTTAGCTCAGCTTCTACTACTTTTTCTAAACAGCTCACTATGTGTGGCCCCTTTCTCAGTCATCTATATTATATTTATATTACTTTCCATGTAAGAGAAGTGATCAGCACACCTAGATTAGCATGTGTGAAGCCATACATGAATTCTGTTCTGGAAAGTGATATGCAGAAATCACAACTATAGCTATAGGGATTTAAAAGCATAACAAGAAAGCCTCAGTTCCCACAACATATCACAAGCATACTCTTGATATCCAGCTCTTAACTCCATGGGGGGAGGGTTCTGGTGGAATCTTTGGAATACTGCATTGTGATGTAGACATTAAATGTCTAGATATTTGATTAAAATAAAATGTTGAGCAGTTGCTATTTCATAGGTAGATACTAGGCAATCTGCCCTTGTGAACCATTTTAAGCTTCACCAATTTCACACAGTGAGAATCAAACCCTGTACCTCTTGCTTGTGAGTTAAGCACCTCAACCATTATGCCGACTCCAACCCTAAAATCACCTTTCCTATATTCATATACACCTACTAAGCTAGCTGCCCTTGCATCATGTGTCTGTCAGACATGCACCTTAACCATTATGACAACCCCCTTTCCTGTGAGATAAACACCTTAACCATTATGACAATCCTCTTTATATTCTATTTGTCATGTAACTTTTCTATTTAATATTTCTAAAATGCCAATGTACAAAATGAGTTGTATATTTCTAAGTGATTTTAATCGTCATTTCTTACAATTTTCCATTCAATGCTTTCTAAAGAATTACCCCTGGCATGTTAATTGACTATTTACACTATTTACCGCCTGGATTGCCAAATTACTATGTATATACTTACTGTACACACACAAAGCATGCCTAGTTTTCTACCTATTTTAATTTTAGTCCACTTAAAATATGTGCAGTAATCAGTATACTATCTACTATTCTCTGGTCATGGGTCTGTAATTCAATGTTTGCCCTGTAGGCCCAGGATGTGACAGAAATGGTTTATTGTCTGGCCCTCTTATCTTGTCATCAAAGTGTAAATAAATAAACAAACATAAACATAAATAATAAATATAACAAATTACTAAATGTCTTGCAAATGACTGATGGATTGCAGTAATTAATAAACTGATAATACATGCTGTGTATGTTGTTTGCATCATAGCAGTTTTGATGCTACACTCCCCAAATTTTGTTGCAATGCAATTTAGCTTGGGCATATTTGAGACAATATTTATAAAACATGTTGATGACATTAAACTTCTAATGGTTGTAGTTGAGTGGATAACAAATTCACATCAGTGGATGTGAAATTCGTGCACACGATACTGATAACGTGTCAAAAACAATATAATACAGCTGAATGCAAAGAAAAACAAATTAAACTCAGAAAGTAAAGAAAAACAGAATGCAAATTTTCATATGAATAAAGTATTTACACTAACAGCATGATGATATAGATACATAAAACACACGCAAATGCACGCATACAATTTATTTACCTTCTCTCTCAATGTAACAACTATTTTAAATTGTGCGCGAGATAAAAAGTTATTTGAAAAAAAAATTATGCGCGAGAGTGCTAAATACTTTTAATGCGCGTTAGCATGCGTGCAACACATGCATGGCTTTCCTTAAAGGAGAAGACACCGCTTAAGCTATTTCACGTGAATCTTAGTGCCTGCCTTCTGCTACCCCTCCACACAAACACTGTACTGAAGTGTGTACACCTCCCGACATCCCTGGTAGCGAGGGAAAAGAGGGGGCGAAAGCGAATACCATCATGGAAATATCGAACAGAGAAAACTATAAAGCAGCTAAGACAAGAAGTGTCATTGCTAGAAGATTATAGAAGAGGGAATAGATCAACAAAAATACTAAGATAGATAGATGTGATAAAAGCAATGCAGTATTAGAACAGACCAGGATCTATTATGCACTATTGGAGATAAACTAAAAATTTCAAAACATGCGGAAAGACTTAGAAGCTACAAAGATAAATATAAGGGAAAAGCACAAAATAAGCAATTCATTGATGATCCAAAAAAGTTTTATAGAAAATTGGGAAATAAGGTAAAAGAAATTGAAAGACTGCCAAAAAAGAGGAAGTTGATATATTTTGGAGAAGTATCTATTAAGATCCTGTGGAACATAAAGATGCTAAATGGATAGAAGAAGTAAAAGAAAGAATAAGAAGTTTAAAGGTACAGGACATGAAATGGGATAAAATAACAGCCAGAGAGATTGAAATAAAGTTGAGAAAAGCCTCTAACTGGAAAACCCCAGGCCCAGATGCAGTACCTAACTTTCAGCTTAAAGTTTTAACTTCTTTCCATGAGGATTTAGCCATGAGTAAGAACTATTTATATGCGCACCCAGAACACACACTGCACTGGTTAACAACAGGAAAAACAATGCTTTTAATGCAATTACTTAAGAGTGAACCTGCAAGCTACCCTAAAAATTATAGACCAATAACTTGTCTTCCAATGACGTATATGTGACGACCGTGCCCTGGCCCAGCAATCAAGAAGCCTCAATCCTCACCACTAACACCAGGGAGGTCGTCTCCTAGAAGAGGAAAGGATAACTAATACACACAGTAAAGTACAATTTCCCTTAAGTGCACACAGAGATCACAGTCAGTCTGGGGTTGGCTGCTCCCTTGCTCACCAGGTCCCCAATAAGACTCCCCACTGGCACAGCTATAGGGTCTAGGTCTCAGCCTAACTGGGCAAGATAGAACCTCCAGTACCCTCTCTGTCCAACCAGCGCTTCGTGTCCCTGCCCAAGTAGCTGACACAACACACACACACACACACACTTTGAGATAAGTATTTATACAACTTCACAGACACTACTGGGAAAGGCTGACACAGATTCTGCAGCTGTGCCCCTTTACCCAGACTACAAGGCAGTAATTACTGCCACCACCCAGTTAATAATGTCAGCTACTAAAAGGCCCTTAAAAGGATGTCCAATTATTACTGTGCAATATTAATATCCAATGGTAATGTGACTATACAGTCTAAGGCTTATCAGAGTGGCCTATTACAATAAACTATATAAATATGCAATGTACTCTAGAGCTTATCTCTACACAAAGCAGCCACAGGTAGAAGGTTTTAAAAATATTTAATACTAAATAATTAAAACACAAGACAAGACTACTACACCACAGAGATATCGAAGAGTTCACAGATCACACAGAAACTTAAAATAATATTGTAGGAAAGATCTGATTACACAGAAAAATACTTAATCTAACTTGTTATCTTAGATAAAACACAGTGCTAAAATCCTACTTACATACATAAAGAGCATAGGCAGTGCTGGTAAGTTAGATGTCCAAGATCAAAATGCTCCCCGGTCTCTTGTGAGAAATAGTATTTAAACATTACTAACAAACATGTCTCTAAGGCCCTCCCAAAATTACATCATTTTTGACACTTAGGTTTTCCCAGTATTCATATTGCATCATCTTAACACCTGGTCTGAGTTTTCAGGCCACAAACTGCATTATTTAGCAATCTAACACCTGCACAGAAACTTACAACAATAGAAGACATTTCACACATTACATATATATATATATATATATATATATATATATATATATATATATATATTAACAGAATCTAAAGCAATAAAGCACCTTCCATATCTAAATTCTAGTCATAAACTTTAGCCTAAAACAATGGGCATGAAATCTTCATCCAGCTGCCCTCGGGCTGAATTCTAACATGAAAGGATACAACATGCTTCACTGGGCCAATAGAGTGCAATGTTGTCACATATTTTGCAGTTCCACATTTCACAGTGTTTTCCTACATTTAAAAACACAAGCCTGTATTTTACATTTATTTATACAGTTGATAGAATTATATATCAAATTCTATTTGACTAGGCTGGCAGCCTTTGCCCATCTCTCCCCAGTCGTCCCAGTATAAACTGTACACGGGAACTGACGCTGACAGAGTTTATAGTTATTTACAAGAAAACTCAATTATGGCAGTAGAACAAAAGGGCAATAAAAGAAAGTCCTATGGAACAAAGGATCATTTGTTGTTAAACAAAGTTATAGTGGAGAACTGTAAGAAGGGGAAGAATCTATGTATGGCATGGACTGACTACAAAAAAGCATTTGATTGTATCTCACATTTATGGATAAAAGAGTGCTTAAAAATGTATAAGATACACTCTACACTGACTGACTACATTATAGTAACCATGAAATTGTGGCAGACCACTTTGTAATTAAGACATGATAAAGGACAGATTATTATCCCAGGGATAAAAATTCAAAGGAGGATATTCCAGGGTGACTCTGTCACCATTGCTATTCTGCCTTGCCATTAATCCATTAAGCTGTTTACTTAACAGCTTAGGCCATGGCTACAATCTGGCTCCTAGAAAACAACAATGTCTAATGACTTCTCATCTTCTCTTTGTCGATGATTTAAAACTGAACAGCTCATCAGATGAGGAGCTGATATCACAGCTGCAGGTTGTCAAAACTTTTTCAGATGATATTGGAATGTCATTTGGTTTTGATAAATGTGCAAAAGCAACCTTTAAAAAAGGAAAACTGCAGCACCAGGAAAACATCAGTTTGGGACAAGAGTCTGATATAAAAGAAGTTGAGCAAGAGGGAGTGTGAAATACTTGGGAACTGATGAAGGATCCGCAATAAAACATGAACAAATGCAAATAAAACTCATTAAGGAGTACTTTAGAAGACTTGCATAAATCCTGAAAACAGCAATGACGTCTAGGAACAAGATCCAAGCTATAAATCAATTTGCTGTTCTTGTCCTAACTTATAGTTTTGGAGTGATTGACTGGCCCAAAAAAGTGCTGGATAGACTGGATATTAAAACAAGAAGGATGCTTCATGCTTACCAAATGATTTATAAAAATCAGTGTATACCAAGATTATAGATTCCCCATTCTGAAGGATGGATGGGCCTCCTTGAAATTGATTACATGTATAGATCTGCAATCATGGGACTCCACACATATTTACTGAAAGATCCAAATGTAGTGAAAGTTTTGAAACATGAGGAGAATAAATCTAACATGACATCTCTGCTTAATTTAGCAGAAGCATATCCACGTCAAGCAGGAATGGAAATCAAACCAAAAGTGGATAAAAACCAGGCAGCAACTGAATGTGCCAAAAAATAAAAGAAAGAATATAATGTAAAGGACCTGATGAAAAGGCAAGAAATGTGGAAAAAAATATAGTTGCAAGTATAGAAAACTTCTGGAAGAGCCTGATGTTGACCAAGAACGAACCCAGGAATGGTTTAGGAGAGGTGAATTCAAACCAAGAAATGAAAGGTTAATATTGGCAGCCCAATATAGTGGGCTACATACACACTGGTTTACAAAGTCCACTGAACATGTGGGAGAAACAGACATGTAGGTTTTGTAAAACCAAACTGGAAACAGTCACGCAACCCACGGCCGGCCTTAGGCATAGGCGAACTAGGCAGCCGCCTAGGGCGCCATACAGGTTGGCCTAGTAAAGGGCGCAGTTTGTGTTCATTTATTTATTTATTTTAATTAATTTACTTTTCTTATTATGTGAACGCATAATAAGAAAAGTACATTAATTAAAAATAAATAAATAAACCATAGGGCGCCGGGCGAGTGCCCTCCCACTTTTATACCTGCAGCATGGCCAGGAGACTTCAACAACTACAAAAAAAAATTCTCGTTCCACCCAGTACCTTTAAGGAGAAGTACATACGAGTCATACGCATGTACACCGACACTGATGTAAAGATGTTCTATGGTGGCGTGCGGAAATTAAACAAGCACTTTAAGAGAGGGATTAATTTAGTGTGTATGCGTGTGGGCATTTCATTTAAAAAGAAGGTAAGTAAGTGTATTTGTGTGTGTGTGTAGTTTAAACTGGGTTTCTGTATGCGAGAGAAAGTATGTGTGTATGAATGTGTATGGAATTTGCAAGTACTGGTGTGGGAATCTTCTATTTTTTTTTCTGGTATTGTTCATTGTAAAAGTATTTTTTGTAAATATTTTATGGTGTTGGAAGAAGATTTGTCTTAAAACGCATAGTGGTTATTTTGAGTGTTTCTTCATGTTTAATAAGTTAATTGATTGTGGGTAAAAGTACATTTTTTTAAGGCATATGTAGGCCTTGGTTTCTACAAAGCAAGGAAGATAGTATGTTCTTTATTATTCTCCTTTTGTACGTGTAATTTGTTTCTCTTGGAAAAGCGGATGCTTATATGTGCAAGTATGCATGATAACTGAATGTTATACTTGCACGTATGTTTGCAGTATTAACGCTCCCCTTCCCATTCCAGAGAGCAGGCAGCAGTGTTCACGTGTGTTCCTATGGCCTTTTTATTTTCTTGATACTGCCGTGATTAGCTTTACGATTACGTTACTGAATGCGGGCATTTACATGAAATATGTGCACACTGCATTGGTAGTATAAGGAGACGAAGTCTAACAAGGGAGTATGTAAATAGGATATCTGTTGTACTGTGTTTTGATTGAGGAATAATTTGTCTTCTCTAGCTTTCTATGGCTTTTGGGGTAGCAGTGCATATTATTATTTTAATTACAGGGTTCTGTGAGTAGTTGTAGGTATATGTGTTTGTGTTGAGTGCATTTTGTGAACCGATTGTATGCTCTCTCTGGACGTAAAATATACAGATTTCACTGCAAAATAATTGCACTGTATCAGAACAAAACACACGCAAAGCCGTATCATCTGAGTGTGTTATCCTAGATCAGGTGTTTTTTGAATGGTGCCATGGTCAGACCTTTTTATGGATGTGTGCAGTAGGATCACTGTTTAATATTTTTTACAATTGGTTATTCTTTTTGTGAACCGTAGTAACCCGCTTTATGCAGTAGTAACTCGTCTAATTTAATTTATGTCTTAATGTTTTGGCACTTTTCAGTATTTTTGTGGGAGAACTGGATCTGGTCATTGATTTGTCTGCATTGTATTTTTTCTCTTCTTTGTGTACCATCTATTGCAACTACAAAAAAGACACAGTCAAGCTACAGTCCAAACTGAGTAATACTTTAGATTTTCTGTAGTGGAGGCCCATCGGGTATGTGTAAGTTACCTCTTAAGGAGACACCAGTGTTTCAACTAAAAGTGTATAAGTATGTTTGGGCCAATAAATCAAAACTTCCCACTGACAGGTTGCAAAGCATTGACTTTTAAGCTCTGTGTTTGTAATAAAGTGTAGTCAGACAATTTAATGTCCTGACCAGGTCAGAATCATGGCATGTCTACAGCTAATGGGACTTGGTTTTATTTGCCTGAATGTACTCAAACTGACTTAATTCAGTGGGCATTCATTGGTCATGTACTGAAACACTTATATGTCCTTAAGAGGCCATTTGCAAATGTCACATGGGCCTCCACTATAGCACAGGTTTAAGGTATAGTGGAGACTAGCTTGGCTAGATTATTTGATTGTTTTTGGGTGACTGATGGTTAAAATTATGCACAAGTATGTCACGACCACCTTGATGATAATGGTAAATTTGCAAGATGGGCAGCCCACTAATGTTCATCCTTCTGTAACCCATAACAGTGTATTATCCTTTCAAAAGGTGTCATTTCCACATAGGTTTACTGTCCTGCATCCTTTACATATGAAGAGAAGTGGCAGAGCACGTTACTGCTGGAGTCTATAGCTAATAGTAATTAATTGCAACTTTGTCATTGATGATTTGACGTTTTCTAGTCTAAAAAGGTTAGAACCAGATGTGTATTGGTAAAGTGCCTCCCAAAATGTTCATGTATTAGTGAAATCAAAAATGATGCTTGCTTTTCATTTTTATCAGTATCTGCTAATGAACTGTAAGATGTGTGATGCATTGGAAACAAGGCTTGGCTATTCAGTGCCAATAATGTGACAAATTTCTATGAACATAAGAAGGGGGGGTTTCTAATAACTCCCTGTCTAGAAGCACCAGTTTGAATAGGACTATGGTCACAGTATGCTATCACATAAGCAAACAGTAGATGGCAGTATGATTTTTTTTTTTTACTGGTATCCTACAATTGAATAGCTTGGTGCAGATTTTGAAGTATCCAGAGTAGGGCAAAGGCGTATTTTATTTTCATGCATGAGAAAGACGAGAAATTGGGAGATCATGTGTAGATTTAATAATGGTCCTAATACTGAAGACTGCTTCACTTGTCTAGAGGAAAACATTTTTTAGTACTTAATAAATAAGCACATAGCCAGGCATGTTTATGGGTCAGCTCCCGGTGATTCTCCTGTCTACCTGATGAATCTGGGCATTTTGGGGCAATGCATCACTTGTCTCATGTAAGCAAGACAACCCTCTCCTCTTACCACCCAACACTACAACCTGTGAGAGATGCACTTATATAGCCAAACTGGAAGCAAAGCTCTCTTCACCCAAGACTGGACTATACAGTCAAGAGGAGAGGGTAAACACTTGCATCACTCCACACTCATCACATAGTCCCTCAATACCTACACCACCAAAACACACACACAAACATACACCTACAGTCACGGAGGCTCTCAAATATCTGCCCAAGCAACAGAGACCTCCAAAGCAGAAAGGCAAGCAACCTCCAACCCCCAACACAACCCAAATGACACACAGCCCACAAACTCAGCATGCCACTCAACCACAGCCCATAAGGCATAACAACGTACCCAACACTCTAGTCATAGGTGACTCTATAGTCAGGCATACTGATGTTCCACTTACCAGGCTAAACAAGGAGAAAGTTACTGTCAGCTGCCAGTCAGGTGCCAGGATCCGCCAACATAGCTCACGCACTCAGGTCACTCCACAACAAGTACAAATATGACTCTGTCATTGTCCATGTTGGTGTGAATGACCTGAGACATACCTCCCTGGACTACATGAAGAGAGACATGGAGGAGCTCTCCGATCTTGTAGCCCAGGCAGGTATGACCCTAGCCCTGAGTAGCATCCTGCCATCACCCAGAATGCTATCACAGTACAAGGACAAAATGATTGACTTCAACAATTGGCTAAGCTTCTGGTGTCACTCTAGGGGATCTAGTATCATCTGTCTGCCTAGGATGTCATGATTGACAGACCACGATGCTTTGCCAGAGATGGCCTGCACCTGTCGCCCTTGGGATTCCAGATACTAGCTAAGGCTCTTGCCACCCCTATAGTGCCTTTTTTAGTCAAGTTTCAAATGACAAATTCACCACCATAACAGGTACAAGCAAGCAACATCTGAGGGTAATGCTACTCAATGCTAGAAGTCCAAACCTCAGAATGCACTCACTCGAGGTACTCCTTAAAATGGAGAACATCGACATCTGTGCAGTGACAGAGACCTGGTTCAAGGCTCCAGAGAGCACCCCTGCATTACCAGGCTATAATTCATACCACACCTTTCAGCCACCTAACCTGGACTGAAACACTAAAGACGGAGGCGTGTCCATATTCATTAAGGATATCCACATCTCCAGGCTAGTTGCTCAGCATAATGCATCCGAGATTATCCAAATGCAACTAAGTCTGGGCAAGACCGCAATCCAAATTGTAGCTTGCTCCCCCACCTTGCCCCAGGATTCCCACTCCTCATTTCTTGATACACTGGAAAATATTAGGGTACAACTTAACACCCTAATAATGGGCGATTTCAACTACCCCACCATTAACTGGGAAAACTACTCGTGTACCAACTCTTTTGCTCAATGTTTTCTGGAATTCATAAATTCCAACGCCTTGGATCAACTTATCCACACCCCCACCAGGGGCAGCAATATCCTAGACCTGGTCATTCGACCACAAGCTAATCACCCTAGACATCCACATCCCATCCCCACCCCCCATTAGGGAAACCACCGTAAAAAAAATTCTCCAAAGCCAACTTCATGCTTCTTAAGACAGAAGTGGCAAACTTCACGACACCCATGCAGTTGGACAATAGAGGTACAAGTGCTGAATCCTACACAAATCCACTTTATAAGCACTTACACAAGTGCATGGATCGTGCTATCCCTAACATAACCAATATGCTGTCCTCCAAAAAAAGGAAGCCAATCTGGTGGTCTCCTGCCATAAACAAACTCTACAACAGAAGAAAGAAACTGCTGCAAAAGAGAGTAAAATCCCATGATTGGAGGAACTCCCTGGTCAGCCTCAGTAAGAAGTTGAAATCCCTCATAAAATCCTCCAATAGTTACAAAAACAAAATCACCACTGTTTCTAAAGACAACCACAAAGGATTCTATAGCTATGTCAAGAATCTCAATGACAACACTCAGATCTGCTGAGTTACAGCACAATGGCACTAAATATACAGAACAACTGATTGCCAACATCCCAGCAGATAGATACAGTGCTATCTTTACCCCCTCTCCCCCCTAAAGGGCTGCAGTTTAACTGCATTACAAGGTATATTTTTCTTTCTATGCATTTAAATAATTTATGGAAATGACTGGAGTGGCTTTCTTGGGGAAATGACCCAGTGGGTGTGGCTCAAATAGGGGTGTTTCATGAGTGTAGTATGGGTGGGGCTTAAGGGGCGCCAGAGCACTACTTCGCCTACGGCGCCATTTCGGCTAAGGCCTGCCCTGATGCAACCTTGTTGCTGGCTGCAACACACTAATGGCATAAGGACTGCATACTGAAAGGCATAATAATGTGGTGAGAATGTTACACTGGAAATTGTGCAAACATTATGGTATCAAAGTGGCTGAAAAATATGGAAACATGAGCCACAAAGAATCATAGAAAATGAAGTTTATATCACATAGGATCACCCAATACCAACAGTTCAAAAGATAGATGCTAGAAAACCAGATATAGTGGTCCAAGAAAAGAATACAAAAGTAGCACTGATCATTGAAATTGCTACACCCAGTGACTACAGTGTCTTGCATAGAGAGAGACACAAAGTCATAAAATACCTGGATCTGCAAGCAGAAATGAGAGCTATGTGGAAGAAAGATACCCAGACAGTTCCAATAGTAGTAGGAGCAACGGGTCTTATAAAAAGAATTTACAATCGTATTTAGATATGTTACCAATTCATGTAACACCGTATAAATTGCAGGAGTCGTCATAGTGGGCACATTGCGGATGCTGCGAAGAGCACTTTTGGCTGACATAAAAGATTGAAACAATACTAATTTCATGAACTTTAATCATTTTGTTGAATAAGTTACTAGTTAAAAGTAATATGAAATATAAGGCATTGTAAGAAAGACAATATACTATACCATAGCGGCAGAAAGAGCCAGCCGTGATAGAGCATTCTTCCCTGAGGCAGGCACTGCCCATCCTCCCCTGCCTTTTAGTCACCCAAGCCACTAATCAAACTCAGGTTGACTGTTTTGTAGTCAGTGTATTACCCTTCTATGCCACTGGGAAGGCTTTTTTTATTGATTGATACATTTAGTGAGCTACATTCTAGTGAGCTACATTCTGAAGGCGAAGGTTTACTTGAAAATTGGTCTGATCAATGTTTAGTATAAGGGAGTGATTACCTCTTTACATCTATTATATTATATTGCAATTGGCTAAAATTATTTAAAAGGATAGCCTGACAACCATTGCCACATGCTGGTCAAAAAACAGGGAATTATCAACTCAAATGCCTAGGCTGCTGACTACATTTTGTAATGTTAGTGCCTCAACAGATAGTGCACACAGCTTTGGCTCTCAAAGATCAGAAGGTTGCTGTTCTATTCTCACACTAAGTACCCTGGAGTAATTTCTCTAATACTGAGACTACAGTGCAGCATAAGGGGTGCTGCACTCCTCAGTGTGCCACCCTTTGGATGAGATATTAAACTGAGTTCCCATCTGCTTGAATTGGTGGTAGCTCAGGTGGATGTAAATGATCCCATGACACTTAATAGAAAAAAGTGCATGGGATTGCTTTATTCCATCTCTTTTTATCTATACATTCATATTAATGACACTTGTCTCGTTTCTTTTAATTTTTTTCTTAACATATAAATCAACATTAAAATACAATTTTTATCATTTCAAAAATATCAAAAATCTTTTTTAGTCAGTAACATCAATCATTCTTTAAAATGTATCTAGTCCCTATCCTTTCTTCCACAACCATTTTTTGTCTAGCACACCTTTCATTATCTCTGCTTGTACTATACAATAACCCTTCACATATTCAATTCCATAATCTCCAGACTGAACAATATTTAGTCCCGTTTTTCAATTTCACATTTTTCTTTCTCATATTTTCCAAATATCATATCCATCATTACATTTTAAATACTTCCCATTTATACTTTTTTTTTTTTTTTAAACTTCTCCAAAACTGATTACTTTTACATTACAAAAACAATGTTTTGCTGTTTCTTCCTCATTATATCCTCTAATTGTCTTTCTTACAATGCCTTATATTTCATATTACTTTTAACTAGTAACTTATGCAACAAAATCCTCCACAGGAAGTCTTCTTTTTCATAAATATCCTCAAACATTTTCCTTTTTACAGCAATCTTTTACATCATCTTTTAATTCCTTCCAATGATACACCACATTACATTTTTCCATAATATTGTTATACTAACATTTTCTGTTTTTATCAACATAATTCATTTTCACCTTCCATAATTTTATTTACTTACTTATTTAACAATTAACGAGAACAGCCGAAAGAAGATGATGATGATGATTTTAACAATTGTTTAACGGGAAAGTCTGACTTGGAACAAAGCCAATTTTCAGCGGAGGCTTGGGGAGAAACGCTCCAGATGCATGTCTTTGAAACATGGGAGGAAACCAGAGCACCCGGAAGAAGCCCAGAAGAATGCAGGGAAGAACATGCAGACTCCACACAGAAGGCACTCCATCTGAGAATCGAACTGGAGAACCTCTTGCTGTGAGGCGACAATGTTATCGCTGCACCACTGCTCCATTCATTTTATTTATTATTTTATTTTCATATTCTATCTTTTCTTGTTAACAACTTTTTTTCCCTCCTTTACATTTCTATACAACGCATATAACATTTTCTCCATCATTTGCAACCTTTTCACCTTTTTTATTACCAAGAAAAATGCATATATGGTGAGTGCACTATAGGATCTTTCTAGATTCAAGCCTCCGTTATCACCACTCTTTTCACTGGATTATATCTTGAGTCCCAAATAAAATTAGAAAGGATTTTCACATCTTTTTCTCTACTTTAGCTGGAAAAAAGTATACCCCCCCAAATATGCTAGTTTTCCTAATATCTATGTACATATATACTTTTTAATGATAAATTAAACTTTCTTTTTATTTCTTCCAGCATTTTCTACTGTCCTATTATATTTTCACACTCTTCAAATTTCCTTCCTAGTATAATATATTCAACTTAGATCCACCAAACCCTTTGCTTTTTGCTTGATTTAACTGCAATCTTGTTTCTTTAATAATTCCTCCACTTGTACCACTACTTCACTGATCCATATTTTATTTTTTGCCATGTCATTAAATCTTCTAGATTTGACAGACAAATTGATGTTATACCTCCTTTCTCCGTCTTAAGTTTTGCTTTTTACATCACCAGTGCAGACATATACTTGGTGGACATCCTTGTCTAACTCCTCTCCTATTTTTTTTTCTCCCATCCATTTGCCATAACATTCACCCATGACATTTCATAAAATATTTTATAACATTTCATTTTTTTGTCCCTTATCTCATATGCCTCTAAAATCTTAGATCTCTTCATGACTAACTTTGCCAAAAGCCTTTTCCGCATCACTCCACTAACCTTACTTCTTTATTTTCTTTTAAAATCATACCGGTTAGTTCTTTTAATTCTACTAACATTTCCTTCACCTCTCTACACTTGATTCCAAAAAGTAAAAATTCTCATACAACTTCATCCAAAACTTTCTTCATCCACTTTATATTGTCTTCATAAAGATATTACAATCTATATTTCCCATTGTTATTGGTTTCCAATTTAATATCTTTGCCTTTGTCATTTTCCATATAAAATGAATTACTTCACAACACATCCCTTCATCTACTATGCCTGTTTTTATCTATTCATTTAATATTGTATGCAATATTAATTTTTCATTTCCATTCATCTCTTTACAATATTCCTAACTTAATAAATGTATTCCTGGTACTGATACTTCCCTTCCCCCTTTTGTTTATTTTAGTTCTCTCACAGTAATTTATTTTTTTAGAGAATACTTAGCCTTTTTAGATTTTTTACAGTCCGTACTACTTCTTGTACTACTACTTTTCATGTACTCTACTCACAAACTTGTCCACAATGTCCATTATTTCTGTTTAAATCTAATATTTCCTTCATCAGATACTGCATCCATTCTTCATTCTATTTTACCTATTTTCCCAAAAATGGTGACACTTCTTTTTTCCTTTTAAAAATAATATTTGTATAAACATCTTTTAACCTTTTCTCAATTTTTATATAGCTTTCTATTTCTCTCATTCTATCATGTTGCTCCATTTATTTTTATGTCTTTTTATGTTTACATTCTATATTCTCCAGTTCCTTTACTTCGCTATTTTTTCTATAATTAAAAATGTTTTCTTGTATTTTTCTTTACAAGCATTCCATCAATCTGTCCAATTTTCGTAATGTGCTCACACTGTCATATGATGTTCCTATAAAATCTTATGTTCATTTTTCATTTAATCTGTTTTAGCAATCTTTCCAGTTCTTTTTCATTTTCCTTCTATTACCTGTCTATCATCGTCATTCTAGCCCATACTGCTCTATGATCTGAAAATGTAGCCAATTATACCCTACCCATTTTGTTCATATATTTTGAATATACAACATACTCTACTCTAGTTTTAAAAGTTCCACTTTTCTGTATCCACTCTCTATTCTTTCCCCATTCTCAACCTTCTAGGTCTTATAACTTCTCTTACTACTTTAATATCCTTTGTTATACTTTTCTTCTCCTTTCAGACACTAAGTTTCTCAAACATCTTTTCATCATAATAATGTAATTATAAACTACAATTATCCTTACACATCTTTCCCTTATATCACATATCATGTACCTTCTATGTACTACTAGCATCGTATCTAGTTTATTTCTTGCTTTCTACTTAAAAAAAAAATCATTTCCCTGAATACTTATCACTTCCACTGACCATATAATATTTTACCCCATATTGCCACAATTCTTTTTCTTTTCCACAAATTGTGCATCTATCATAAAGCCTCCATACTTATTGTTATACATTCAGGGGTTACCACACCTCTATCATCATTTTGAATACTATTTACTTATAATGCCAATAGTCCCAAGACATCCCTTTCCTCTTCTGAATCCTTCTTATTCACAGGTTTTTTTTCATTTTCTTCTCCGTATCTTCTCTCCAAATTATTTCTCACAAATTTCTTCTTGTTCTTCTCCTGACTCAAATTCTCTCCCCACCCCTTCTTCACTTCCTAATGCTGGATATATTTTTAGCTTGCACTGTAATATTTTCTCTCTGCAAAATATTTTCTACTTCATTCCCACCACCCTTCTCTATATTAGTTACATTTTATTCTGCAGTTTTCTCTACCAAAGTAGTTTCTCTAACAATATCCTCAGTTATACTATCATGAGATTATCCTTCTTCTGAAATACTCTTTCTTCAAACCTTTCATTTTCTAGTAAAGGACAGTCAAAAAATGCCCCAATTCATTGCACTTTTAACACTTAGGTCTACAATTTTCAGTGGAATGTCCATTTTCTCCACAATGTCCATATCCTCTTTTATTACAGTCTTGCAACAAGTGTTTGTCATCCCCAGAAACAAGCAAACTGCTTTAGGTTTACCCCGATATCTTACAGTTCCACATTTCCTATTCATAATTTTAAAGTTTGAAATGTCCTGCAGTTTTCACCTCATACATCTCTAGAGTTATCCATGCCTTCCACCTCCTCAAACATTTCTTTCATCATACATTTCTTAACTTCAAGCACCTTATTATAAACAGATAAAAGTCTTCAACTCAAATTTCTCTATGTCCGATATTCTGAAATGCACATTTATTTTCTAATTTAACTGCAGCTGTAACTTCTGAAAAATAAACTCATTCCATGGTGCTACTGGATTATTTATCTCCATTTCACTCATACATTTTTCAAGTAAAGGAAAATTTTCAACAGTAACCCCACAAAAGTCTTTGGTTCCTAAGTGCATCAATGTTATGTCCTACATTTTATGCCCCAAAGGTAAACTAATACTGTGCATAATTTCATACTGGTTAATATTGTCATCGTTCTTTGTTTTAATTCTTACCGCTGCTCTTTTCTTTTAATTTGATTGTCCTTCCATTAGTATTTGTCTTCTTTCAGCTGTGAGAACAGCATCTTTCTTGACTTTGTTTAACATTTCAGCATATGAAAATATTTTCTCATTGTTTACAACTCCACACCACACTGTTGCAGGGACATAATTTTAAAACCAGCTATTCCACTGTCCGAGCATACCCCCAAAACTGCTGTCAGTAACGTCCAGTAATCCAGACCCTTTCCTTGATTATCTAGCAGCACCTCCAACTTACTTCCTGATCAGCATTCAGCTCACATTGACCTATCAGCACAGGAGTTTTCAGACCTTCCTCCAATGCTACAACAATTTCCTTTGCAATAATTCAGTATTCTGCATCTCTCCAGTCTCAATTCAGAGATCACTATACCTCTCAATTATCCAGATTTTCGCAGAATGCCCACATTTTTCATTCATATTTTTGGTCTGTTCCTCATAAAATTTCTGGTTTTTTGAAAATCACTGGCAGATTGAAGTCACTGAATAATGACATGCATTTGAGTTTCAAACTTCATATCCTTCAGAAAAGCCATGCTAATGTTAAACTGAATAATGACATGCATTTGAGTTTCAGACTTCATATCCTTCAGAAAAGCCATGCTAATGTTAAACCTGTTATTCTAACAGGGTCTATATTACGTGATCGAACGATCACAACTGTGAACGCTCTAAAGAGTGAAAAGGCAGCACACCAAAGGGCTTTTTGTGGGATTGTGGTAAGAATGGAATATTTGCCCTTTCCTCACTGTAGTGCGATCTTGGAGTTGGTATATATATTTAGCAGGGGGGTGTGGGGGGCACAGCCCTCACAATAATGGTTTCGATGTGCTGCCTTTTCACTCTCTAGGGCGTTTGCAACTGTGATCATTCGATCACGTAATATAGACCCATTCTAACAACCTTCCAAGTTTATAAGAGCAATATTTAAAATTTATCCCTATTTTGGGGCCTTTGTCCTCCCATTATTTTTGGCTTTGTCCAGACATTCTGCAAAATGACGTTGAGAGGTATGGAGCTCACCCTCAGGACTTCTGTAAGACAATGTGAGGAACAAGGGTTTTAGTTTATCACAATAGCTAAGGGCAATGAGATCATCTGATGAGAAAAATACTTTTTTTTTTTTTTTTTACATTTATTAACCAGGTAAGCCCAGAGGACACAGATTTCCCTTTAAAAAGGGTGAAAACTGCCTAATCATGTGACTTAACTATATAAAGGAGCTTAACAACCAAGAGCCTCAATCTTCTGTACTATCTGCATAAAACATGCATTACAAAAATGTATTCGTTCACTCATCATTTTCAACTTAATCCAATTCAGAGTCTTGGGAAGTTGCTGCCTGTCTTGATAAGCAGGAGGCATAAAGTCAAAAGACGTCTTGGATAGAACATAGTTTACTGCAGGTTAGATACATAAAAGCACATTTTCTCATACCATGCATGTATTTAGAGGCAAGCTGGAGCATCAACAGCACGCCTGCTGAAGGCTTTTCGGAAGGGAAAAGAAGGCAAAGGCCCAACAACACTATCTGTTTTGTATGCTTGTTCACATTCTTGTAACAAGCCCCGCACAAATATGACTGAAAGCTTGATGAAAATTATGAACATGGACCACATAGAGTATAAAGACAGTAAACATTTTACAGTCATAATCTGATACCCATTTGTTGTACCATTCTGGCTTAATGACAGGTATTTTAGCAGTTCTGAGCAGAAAAAGAAAAATGTCACTGTCGCATTTATAACCAAAACACAAAGTGAATATATAGTTACCAAAAGGAATGAATACAGATAAAGATACGAGATGACATTACTCACGGACATAATGTACAGATTAATAATTATGTTTAATTATTCAATTTTTCAAATAATCTGTGCAGTGGTGTGATATGCTAAACAGAGCAGGATATATTGTAGCAAATAAAAACAATCCTTTACAGAGGAGGAAGTGTGAAGTAAATGTGTTTAATTCAAATTATGAAATGTTAACTGCTTTATTTACTGAACCTAATAACAGATATTGGAGGTTACAGATCACGCTAAGAAAATGTCATGATCAAAGAACCAGGTGCACTGTAATTTTGTCAAATAAATGCAGGAAAGCAGATGACTTACTGGCATTCTGCATAGACTGTTGCAATTAAAATAATGTTTGCCATTTTATCTTTCATACTGTATAATGCTTACCTGGTCTGAATTATACCTTACTTACATACCTTGATTAATCTGTTGAATTAGAAAGCAATAATGTCTAACAATGTGGCATTAAACAGATACAGCAGACTACCTAGTGTGTGTTGTGAATCACAGTTCCACAAGTGAAATGCCTTTTCACCCGCTGGAAAAGCAGTTATTGCACTATAATGCTCATCATGGAGGGGATTACAGTGCTGTGTGTATGGGTATGTTTTTGGCTTTTTTACTTTTTTTTTTTTTGTGTTTTTAGAAAAAAACAGTCATTTCTTAATTTACAGTAGAATATATTACACATTGCACTTTAGAAATTGTAAATTTCATTGCAGATATGTATAAAAGTGGCCGCGTTGGTGCAGCGGTTAGTGTTGTCGCCTCACAGCAAGAGGTTCTCCCGTTCGATTCTCGGCTGGAGCGCCTTCTGTGTGGAGTCTGCATGTCCTTCCCATGGTCGAGTGATGTATAAAGACATGCAGGTAGGTGCATGCGTGAATGGGCGTGCCTTCTTTGAAGGTTGGGCGTCAGGCTGGCAACTTGGCACCGTAAAAATCCACTGTCAATCATGAGCAGACCGGAGTTCCATTGTGGAGACCCCTAACCAGGAAAAGCCGAAAGACATTACTATTCCAGATATGTACAAATGTGTGTGTCTGTCAGTGCTTGTGTTAAATAATTCCATCAAGAAACCTTTAGCCGTGTCTGATTAAAACTTCGGCATTCTGCAGTTTATAGCAGTAGAAAAGTAACACACACACACACACACACACACACACACACACACACACACACACAGACTAAAAAGGATTTTATTTATGTGAGGCTTGGTGATGCTGAAACTGTATCAAAATATTTTTTTATATTAAACAGACACCGTTTGACAGCTGTCAAACTGTCGTACTGGACAACTATTTTGGCAGTTACCAAACCAGTCATTTTACACTTTTTTTGACAACTATCAAGAGAGCTGTCAAACCATGGCATTTGACAACTTATGTTTTATTTATTTATTTTTGGGGGGGGGGTCTGTCAAAGTGCAATAGCTTATCTGTCATTTACTGAATGGATTACAGATCCTGTAAAAAGCTTTATAGCGGCACAATTTATTTCTGCAAAGAACTTAATCAGGCTTCATACAAGAATAATGGTCCAATGTTTCTTAAATTTGACCAAATGCATTCATGCATTGTAAAGAGCTGCTTTCTAAATGTTAACTACATTTATCCTTCCTATCAAATGTGTGGCAGGTCACAGAAAAGTCTAGAAGAGTAGTTAACCGAGATCTGTAAATGGGATTTAGGTCTTTTTTTTTTTTTTTTTAACATTTCCTCCACATATTCACAGTGAAAATATGGCAGTGTGTCCCTAACCCTTCTGGCATTAAAGGTCTGAAAGCAGATGTGTTGTTACAGCTTGTGATGCCTCATTTCAGAGCCTGGAATATTTCTGTTATGTACAGCTGGCTGGGGTCCTCTCACAGCTTTAACAGGTCAGCAAAGCACATGATTTTCAATGCCTTAGCTAACAATACTGTTTCCTCTGCACTTAGACTCTATTTCTTAAATGGTAACTGGAATCATATCTGACCATTGCCATCAGAAGGACTGAAAGTATATGCAACACAACATCTCAACTGCTGAATGAGTAGAAAACACTTCTAAAACAACAGTAAAATGTATGTAGAATAGACACACAGTGCTCTTCTATTAAGGAAAGTACTCGCCAAATAAATATTGTCCTTGAGAAATATTAAAGAAAAACCAAGTACAGAAACTACATTTTATACTACAGACACAAATGAATCCAAAATGGGAAAACAGTGCATGCCCTAAAGCCTTACTCAGCAAACTACTGCAAAGTAAGTTCTGCAACCCAACATTATGAATTAGCAAAGCTTTTTATAGCCTTCTGAGTTACTGCACTCTGCTGGCATTTCAGATGTCTGGTCTGACGTAGAAAACGGTACTTGCAAATTTCCCTCCTGCAAAACACAGGCAAGAAACTAAAGTAATAAAAACATTTTTACATCTTTGTTAGTAGTGTTTCCTTTTCCCAGTGACCTGTAGGAAATACGCACTTCCATTAAGAATGGAATTTGTGATGACAGCTGAGAAATGCAAACAGCAGCTGTATACTTTTCCACTGGCAGTGATACTTCTTCAACTGGCTCCCGTTCTTTCAGACACCTTAGTTAGACTCTACATTAGTAAGGCAAACAACATTTTTTTTCTGAACAATTGTTCTCTCATTCCAAAGCTTCTGCATCTGCAATGTACTGGAAAACCTCTCTTCCTTGATGCTGAAGTCAGAGGTAATAATTCTACAGGAAACCTCTCTGCGGGACAGCTGATCAGTGAAAATTGCAGTTCTCTGTCATACTCCCAACACTCTGGTTCTAATGAGATTATTATGATAAGATTTAAACCTACGTGTTTTATTAACATTTGTGCTTACTTATTTCTAACAGATTAACTGCTGAGTCACTGAAAATTTTAGTGGATTTTGTTTCTTCTACATTACAGTGCATTTTTACTGCAAGCTTGAAAAGTAGGGCATAGTATATTGGCTATTCTTTACGTAACTGTTTTATTTCTATCTTTGTCATATGTTCAGGGTTCTACCTGAATTGCAGTGCCCAGATAAGAAGATAAGCAAGGCTTTGTGAAAAGGATCATTCCAAGATCACTTTTGCTGCAAAGCTTGCTAACACAGTGAAACTGGGGGTATAATTTGACACAAAACAACTGGACTTCCTTATCCAGGTTTTTAGGAAAGCTGTCCTTCCCCAGGCAGTAACAGAGCAGACATTTCGCTAATTCGCAGTCTTTTAATAAGGCAGGATACAGCCTGAGAAAATCATATTTTGAGGAAAAAAATTACCCTGTATATGATCATGCAAACTACAGCTGTTGTATCTAGAAATACACACAGAAAAGAATGGAAGTAATCCCATCTGTCTGTATAAAAATATACTCTGCTAAAGTGAAAGGTCAGTTAATAAGACTGCTTAAGAGGAAAAAACAATGCAAGCTGATAAACAGGATATGCATTTTGCACATATTGTGATTCTCTGAAAATGAAAGTTCTTAGTCCTTACCTCACCAAACAAGTACAGAAACTACATTTTATACTAAAGAAACAAATGAATCCAAAATAATGCTGAGTTGCAGACCTTACTTTGCAGTAGTTTGCTGAGTAAGGCTTTAGGGCATGCACTGTTTTCCCATTTTGGATTCATTTGTATCTGTAGTATAAAATGTAGTTTCTGTACTTGTTTGGTGAGACCATATGGCTTAGTAGTTAAGGTCTTCATCTCCCATGCACAAGGTTCGATCCTGACCTCAGACCAATGCCTGTTTGGAGTTTGATGTTCTCCCTGTGTCTCCGTGGGGTTTCTCCCATGTCCGAAAAACATGCTAAGTGTTTCTATCTCAAACTCACCAATGAATGCAGCTGTGGGCAGCAGCACAGACTCTACATGGTGCCCTACAGGGGGAACAGTTGTACAGACCAACCACTTTGGGAATCTACTGTGGTGTGCAGTATCCTCAAGATAGGAGAACATGGCTCACAGACTGAAAGCTGTGGCATGGCTAGCCACTCGACGGTGTAAAATATGGCTCTAGGTGATTTGGTCATGTTTGTCGCCTCACAGTAAGACGCTGTCCGGTTCGATTCACAGCTAGAGCGTCTTCTGCGTGGAGACATGCGTGAATGGGCGTACCTTCATTGAAGGTTGTGCGTCAGGGCTGGTAACTCGACATGTAAAAATCAACTACCAATCATTAGCGGACCGGAGCTCCACTGTGGCGACCCCTAACCGGGAAAAGCCGAAAGACACAAACAAACTAATGTCACCAAAAATGGGCATGGGTAGTTACCGGTGATAAGTGGGTTGAGGACCCGGCCTACTCTGACCCACGCCAGGGGCACGTGCTAATGGTGGGAGGGGTATATGTGCCCCTATTGTCCAGTGTGTGCCCGCAATAAAGCCCAGCAGCTCTGGGTCAATAAGCTACTTGCTGGCTGGTGTCTAGTTGCCCAGCCTGGGTTACCTAGTATAACTCTGTTGAGCAAAACCTGGACACAAAACCAAACAATCTGCCAAACATGAACTGAGAATTGCTACACTTAATGTGGGTTCACTGACAGGATGCAGCTTGGAAATGGATGACATGAAGATACGGAGGAGGCTGGACATTGTATGTATCCAGGAGATGAGATGGAAAGGCAGTGTAGCAAAGCCCCTTGGCATAGGATCCAGAGTCTACTACTCAGTTGGAGGGCAGGCTAGAAATGGTGTAGGAATTGTGGTGAGAGAGAAGCTTCAGAAGGCAGTAAGGGATATCATCAGAATTAATGATAGACTTATGGCAGTCAGACCCCAGTGTAATGATAGGACAGTATTCATAATCTCAGCCTATGCCCCACAGCAGGGTTGTGATAGTGAGGAAAAGAGTGCATTCAGACAGCAGTTGCAGGACCTACTAGATAAAGCAGGGCAACATGAATTGGTGTTGATAATGGGTGACTTGAATGCACATATTGGGACAGACAGAACAGCATATGAGGACTGCCTGGGTCCACATGGGTGGGACAACAGGAATAAAGAAGGAGAACCCATTCTAGACTTCTGTCTGGCAAATGGCTTGATAATAGCCAACACATGGTTCAGAAAGAGAGACAGTCACAAGACCACATACAAGAGTAGTCAACATGCAACTCAGGTAAACTTCCTCCTAGTAAGGAAAAGGCACTGTGGCAGAATCCTTGATTGCAAAGTCATCCCCAGTGAAACAGTCGGCCCACAGCATAAACCACCAGTTGCCACAATCAGCTGCAAGCAGTGGTTTGACAAGGCTCTAAGGTCAACAGAGACCAGACTAAAGACCTGGAAGTTGACTGGAGAGAAAGTACAACAGTTCAAGGAATTACTCAGGGCTCTAGCACCCCAAGAAGAGGAGGAAATAGGTGGAGTTGAAGAATGGCAGCGCCTAAAAACAGCATGTGTTAGGACTACAGAAAAAGATATGTGGCCGAGCCAGGTATGGAAATCAGATATACAAGGAAAGCTGGTGGTGGAATGCAGAAGTCCAAGAAGTCACCAAAAGAAAAAAGGAGTGCAGGAAGAAGTCGGAGACAGAAAAGACTGACCAGGCTAGGAAGGACTACTGGTTGGCTAACAAAGAAGCTAAAAAAGAAAGTTGCAATAGCAAAGAATAGGGCATCGGAGGCACTGTACCAATTTCTGGAAAGTGACTCAGTAAGGGGCACAAAGAAACTACTTCAGGTTGCAAAGACAGAAAGATAAAGATAATCACACACCCTTCATAAGGGATGCCAGCAGCAACCTGCTCACCAGTCCAGAGAACATCAAAGGCAGATGGAAGGAGTATTTTCAGCAGCTTCTGAATGAAGAAAACCCCACAGAAGCTGTACTGCCCCAGAAACAGCTTACGATGAGACAAGAAGAGAAGCCCACCCTAGAAGAAGTAAGAACAGCACTAAGGAAGATGAAATCAGGATAAGCAGCAGGCTCAGATGAGGTTACAGCAGATATGATAAAGATGCTGGGTGAGATAGGGGAGAAGTGGCTCCTGAGGGTATTAATAGCAGTGTGGAGAGAAAGGCATATCCCAGATGACTGGAGAATAAGCATACTCATGCCAGTGTACAAGAGTAAAGGGGACATCCACAACTGTGGGCAGCACAGAGGCATCAAACCCCTATCACACTGCATGAAAGTTCTGGAGAGGATGACTGATAAATGGATACACAGAGTAGTTGAATGTAAGATGGGAGATGAGCAGTTTGGATTCAGATCAGGATCCAGCACAATTGACCCGATGTTTGCATTGAGACAGATACTTGAGAAGAAGCTAGAGATGAGGAGGGAGTCCAACTGGGCATTCCTAGACTTGGAAAAAGCATATGACAAGGTCCCAAGGAAGATGATCTGGGCAGTACTGTGGTGGTTTGAAGTCCCAAACATTGGTAGAATTAGTGCAGGCTATGTACAAGGACCCAATGACTCAAGTACAAACAGTGTTTGGCCTCAAAGAGGGGTTCCCAGTGGGTGTGGGTGTACATCAGGGTTCAGCTCTGAGCCCACTGTTGTTCATACTGGTGATGGACTACATTAGCAAACAGGTTGGAGGGGACGGATCAAAAAAGCAGCTGTATGCAGACGATGTGGCAGTACAAGCAGACTCTGAGCTAGAACTTCAGCAAAGGATAGGAGAATGGAATGCAAATCTGAAGGCACATGGGATGAAACTAAGCACAGATAAGATGGTGGTAATGGCAGCAAATTGGGGAAATCAGAAGAAGCTGACAACAGAGATAGAAGGGAAGATAGTGTAACAGGTAAACAGCTTCAAGTATCTGGGAGGAGTAGCTGAGAAGAAGGGTAGTCTGAATGAAGAGGTCAAAGCTAGAATCAAAGGGGCTGCAGCCAACTGGCATAGAGTGTCAGGTGTAGTCTATAACAGAAGAATGCCAAAGAAGCTGAAAAGCACAGCATAGAAGACAGTGGTGTGACCAGTACTACTGTATGGTACAGAAACCTGGCAGTAAAGGCAGAACAGTTGAAGAAGCTGAAGAGGTGATAGAAATGAAGTGCCTGAGAAAGGTGATAGGATGCACACTGTGGGACAGATGAAGAAATAAGGACATAAGAGCAGAAGCCGAAGTAGCTCCAATTGCAGAAAAGATCAAAGAGAACATATTATGGTGATTTGGGCACATGTGTAGAAAAGCAGAAGACAATCTGGTGAGCAAGATTTGAGACAGACAGGAAGAAGGTAAGAGGAAGCGAGGACATCCAGCAAAGAGGTGGATAGGTTCTGTGAAAGAAGATCTGCGACAGTCAAGAGTGCTGAAGAAGGCAGGAGTGTGGCACTGAATCGAGATAGCTGGCAACAGTTAACACGGTACCCCAACCCCATGTAGAAAAATGGGAAAAAGGGGGCTGATGATGATGATGATGACCTCCCCAAACACCCTATGCTCATCTGAGAGCATCAAGTCATGTTGTTGAAAACTTGAGCTTTAGCATAGAACTACAAGAGGTCATTAAACTACATAAATACAGTCTCTGCCGCATGCAGTCCCACTCCTGTTAGATACAGTCACTGCGTCGTGCAGTCCCACTTCTGTTAGATACACAGTCACTGCCTTATGCAGTCCCACTCCTGTTAGATACATTCACCACCTCTTGAAGTCCCACTCCTGTTAGATACAGTCACTGCCTCATGCAGTCCCACTCCTGTTAGATACAGTCACCGCCTCATGCAGTCCCACTCCTGTTAGATACAGTCACTGCTTTGTGCAGTCCCACTCCTGTTACAGTCACTGCCTCATGCAGTCCCACTCCTGTTAGATACAGTCACCGTCTTGTGCAGTCCCACTCCTGTTAGATACAGTCACTGCCTCATGCAGTCCCACTCCTGTTTGATACAGTCACCACCTCGAAGTCCCACTCCTGTTAGATACAGTCACTTCCTTGTGCAGCCCCACTCCTGTTAGATACAGTCACCGCCTCATGCAGTCTCACTCCTGTTAGATACAGTCACTGCTTTGTGCAGTCACACTCCTGTTACAGTCACTGCCTCATGCAGTCCCACTCCTGTTAGATACAGTCACCGTCTCGAGCAGTCCCACTCCTGTTAGATACAGTCACCGTCTCGTGCAGTCCCACTCCTGTTAGATACAGTCTCCACCTCTTGAAATCCCACTCCTGTTAGTTTACATGAGCTGTCCTATGTGAATGAACTGCATTATTAAAATGTAGCATAGCAGTGCAACTTACTTTGAGAAAAATTACACTGACTTGGCAAAATATTTACTTTACATTTTTTCATGTTTGTATTGTTTAGCCAGGAGTACAACTGCTTTCCAGTAGTGGGGCATCCCTATTGTGCTTTCACTTCATTTGCAATTCTTCTATACTGAGCTCTTTCAGGGTCTGCTTCTCTGAAGCTCCCTCAGTGTTAGTATTCAGAAATCACTAATTAACTATTGCCATGCATTTCTTTCAGATATGAAGTTAAGTATTTCACTGGTAGCCTCAGTGTTAAGGGATTAGGTATGCTTCAAAAGTACTAAGGTGCCCGAGTTCCATATCAAATGTGTTAGTAACACAGCTATGCTGTTGCTGCTTTGCAGAGATGACATGGCATTAATCAATGAACTTCGGTTGGATGGGAATGTGGGCCATGTTCAGAGTTCTATTTTCTGCCAGGCTTTCAGATGCTTCACAACTCCAGTCATGGTCAGTCAGGTAGTGGCATAGCATTCCATTATCCATCTGGCCTGGAGTTAACCAAGACTGACAATAATGATTTGTCCTTGGGGCAGGACTGAAATACAAATTTGTCCATGTATCTCCTGTTTGACTAAGTTCACAACTGGTTAAATGTGGGGGGATTGTAATGACTGAGTAGACACTGACACTTGCAAAGCTGCACTGTTAATGGAAACCTTTCATGTTGTTTGCACTGAAAAACATAAACCTGGACATTCAGACTTGATTTTTCAGCTTTGTCTTCAGATCAGGGATGCGGCCTATCTCATGGTCTAACCATTACTTGGGTCATTTTAGGTTGGCTTTCCCTAGAAATCTTTCTCCAGCTACAGAACTGAAGAAATGCGGATCTGGCAGTTAGTGTAGAAGGATAATTCTCATGGTTATTAATGAGCTGCTTCCTCTGCTTAAGGAATAATTTGATTCCTTCCACCTTTCTTGCCTAATGTGTGATCTTAAGCAAGTCATTTAACCAAAAAGTGCAACCAGGTTCCTCCTGAAAAGGGATAATTTGCCCAATGGGATTACTCAGTCGACAAACAGGTTAAAAAAAATTGCACAGATCTTAACGACAGCAAATTCTGGAATGCTTTGCCTGAGCATTGACCGGTGTCTAGAGGAGGTCTGAGTGATCTGGTTTTAGCATACAGCTATGGTACTTCCAGTGCTCTGGATTAGAGGAACTCGACAATGTATGCCCTAGACTGATGGTCTGTCACTAGTTTTAGTCTGACCATAAGCTTTGCTCGATGCTTGGCCTAGGAAAGAGACTGGAGTGTGAAGGGGTAAGTTGGACCTTCTTGAAGATAAACTTGCTCTGGATGAACGTTAAGGTTCACACCAGGGTGAAATTTCATGGGAAAAGGCTACTGTTATGTCCAATTTGGTCTCTGCTACAACTACTTTTCCAGCTACATTCTTCCAGGTTGTCGGTAGACTGTACAGCCCCGTCTGGTGGACAGGAGGATTTTCCCCTCCAACGAGAATGAGGAAGCTGCATGCTTTTTTTCTATATGAGGTACGCAATATAAGGACCTTTCTTCCTTGAGGCAACCTGATAAGGCTGCTGGTCATCCATGATAGGAACTTAAACATTTATTGGGTAGAATCTGTATATGTTAATTACGATAACATTATATATCCAACCAGCTGTGCAAATCCTAACCTTAGCAGCCTTATTAAAACTTTTCTCAACTCACTAGGACAGGCTACTCTCCATGTAGTTTGATCATCGCTGGGAAATGCAACGTTTCCATCCTCTTTAAAGGAGGATTTGATTACCTTGATTCTTAAAAAAAATCTTCAGATGCGACTCTACTGCAGAATTATTGCCCTGTCTCAAACTTCTTCTTTATTGGAAAGGTTACCAGGAAGGTGATCTGCTTGCACCTGTACTCTTACTTAATGTCTCATGAATTAAAACAGACATGTCAGTCTAGATTTAAGCCTAGGCACAGGACAGAGACTATAGCCATTCAAGTGGTAAATGACCTTTTGATTTGAGAAACTAAGGATGCTGGTTAGGCAATTCTGACTGAATGCCTACGGATGAAGTGTGATCTGGTTGGTATGTATGGTCCTGGACTGGATTGTCTCCTGTCTGTAATTAGCATGTGGTGTCAGGGATACATTTCTCCAGCTCCTATCAGCTTAAATGTGGTACACCCTAGAGTTCACATCTGGGTCTACTGCTATTCCCTGTGTATACAGTGCCATTAAAGGAGGATATGAAGAGGGGGTGAATTTGCTATCAGTCTAATGCTGATGATGTTCAGCTTTACCTTTCCTTTTCTCCTGAAAATGCACCAGATTTTTCATCCCAGAGGACTGATAGGACTTCATCCTTAAGTGGATGATGTATAATCAACTTAAACGTAATGCAGTGACAACAGACAATGCTAATCTCTACTAACATCCATCCAGTCTTCTTGTGTTCTTACTACTGATTATCTAAGGGGAGAATTAGCTGCAATTTGTATCATATTCATGATTTGGGTAATGTTCTTGGTGACTGACACTTAAGGACAAGGTGTCAACTGCTATCAAGACATCTTACATTTACTTGATGAATACTACTCAAATTAGGCACAACATACCATCTTCAGAACTTTGGACAATAGGTAAATGCCTTAGTATTGTCCTAGCTTGACTACTGCAATACCCTTTACCTGGGCCACCTGCAGTGAGTGCTGAATTCTATTGGCAGGCTTTGGAAAAGGTACACCTACAAGACATATTAGACCTGTACTGCAGAATTTTGTTGGTTGTTGGTTCTTTCCCTCACCTTCAATGTCCTTCACAGTTTGGGTCATATTTACATGAAAGTTCCTTAGGAGCTATGACACAGTTAGACAACTCAGGTTTTTGGGTTCGGGGCTCCTGGCTATCCTCTGAACTCGGATAAAGATATCAGGTGTTCTACTAGTCCTTTGGAACTAGTTACCATCTCTAATTCGGGCTTGTAAGATGGAGGCCTCCTTGAGTAACCTTAAGTTCTGCATGTTTGGGATGGTTTTACACATTTGTTCTTGTTTTAATCACACTCTGTTTAGCTGCTTTTTTAAAATGCGCAAATGCTTGGGATTATGCCTTTTAGTTTAATTAAAAACAAGAGCAACAACCCCATAATTCTAAATTTAACAGAAGAAAAGTAAGCAGAGAATGTCACTTCTATCACCTTTTGCAACGGGAAGTTTCAGTTTTGGTCTGAAAGGGTATCAGCTGGAAACAAGCTAACTAATACTGGTTGTAAACTCGTCAACAGAGCTTTTGGAAGGTAGTGCTTATCATCTCATGCCCAAGAAATTCACAACTCCCCCACCCTTAAACTTATCTGACACTGGACTCTGGGTATTAGACCACCCCTCTCTCGATGATCAAGTGGTCTGGGGAGGAGACTTTAATTTAACTCTCACCTTTCCGCTGAAAGCTTCTCACAAGATTATATATGTAGGAATAAGAGTAAGCAGGTAACTCACACTTATGCATATCATCTGGTGGAAATAAGGAAGACAATTCTCCTATCTTCACATTTCATAGTCATTAGACTTGATATCTTCTTGATCTCTGAAGTTCCATGCTGTCAATAACTGGGACACACATGAATGCGAACAGCTTCTCTGATACCTCTGTAGGCTGTACAAATGTACTCATATCTATCTTCTGGTGATGCAGGTTCATTTGAATCATAGTAGACAATGGCCTTCCTGCAAAGCCCCACAGAAGGTGAAGCACAATGTTTCAGGTTGTTTATAAAGGGAACATTTAAACTCTTCACTTAAATAAAACCTGAATAGTCATCTGAATAAATTCCTGACATACAATTTCACCAACTTCATTACAAGTTATTACCCTCCCAACTCTAAGTAGTAAGAAGTACTCCCTTTAAAGGATGTAACCAAGTTTACATTAAAACTCAAGGTAAACACTAAAAAGGATGCAGCATGCAGACTTGGCTGGATAACACATATTAGTTCATTAAAGCAAGCAGGGTAGACTCAAGTTAAATATTAAGAGGAATGCAAGTGCATCAATATAATATATGGAATATAAAGATAGACGGTACATTCCAAGACAAGACAGCCATCCACCATCTTTTATTGAAACTATTATCTCATGTTGTGCTTCTCCTGGACGGCTCATGATATGGTGGGCTGTCCTCCTTATCCATTATAAAGCAACACAAACTGCACCTTACACTCACAGTGAAGGATGTTACCCAAGTCACTCAGTCTCTACCAAATGAGAAACTACCAAGCTCTCGTGGATTCCTGAAGCAATTACATAAAAAAATGTTCTGTACCATGATCAGCCACATTACTAATGAAACAATACAAGGCCTTATTCTTTTCCAAAAAGTACGCATGCACCTGAACAAACCATCAGGTAAAGACCCTTAAAGCCCTACAAGGTATCAGAAACATCTCCGATTTAACACATCGAGCCTGAAAGATCCTTGTTAAGCTTCTTATGAGGGACTAGAATCCAAATATTTATTCTAGTCTGACATCTGTGGAAGTCTGATTATGCAGAGTGCATTCACAGGAGACCCAGGAACAAAAACATTAAGCCAAATTAATAATTAGAGATATCTGAAAGTAACTTTATAAAAACAATATTTTGTTTTCACTACACTTCAGGATAAAAGCATGCAAACAATTCAGAGTACAATTCAGACAGTGCAGTAAGCTGGCAGAAAAACTATGTGCATCATTATACAACCAGAAAAAAATTATGTGATACTTAAGCAATAGTATGGTTTCTATGTTTTAACATAATATATATCACATGATATGACAGAAGGTTTATAACTCTAGGTTCAGAGTCAGAGAAGTCACTGTCAGGTCCAAATCAAGTGCCTAATGCAAATATGAGACTTGAAATAGAAATCAATAATACCACAAGTCTGCACAAGTAAATATGGGCAAACAGATGTTAAGTCTAAAGAGCAAATAAAGGCAAATAGATGCAAAGTGTGGCACCTTGGTGTATTATCCCTATTTTAAGGTAGAGTAATCTCTGAGTTAGTACACACAGTTAGTTAACAAATGTGCAGGGCGTGAAGTCCTCCCTGCAAAAAGTACTTAGATTCACTGATCTGGATCTGAAACTGGAATTTATTTTTTGTTGTATGGCAGTCACTATTTCACATCCTGCTACCAAGATAGGTAGCAATTTGAATCATTGCAATTATTTATTTATTTTTTACTGATATGAAGACATTCCTTCTCTTATGCCGATGTCTACATGAACAAGTCACTCTGATCAGCATGAGTTTGTTGAAGAAAAAAGTCATGATTAAAAGGACAGAGATCGGTACAGCATTATATCCCTCAGTATGGTTTTGGTAACACGAGGCCGAGAACCATATTTCCCTTTCATGTATCTGTCTTTTTCAGAACCTGTACTACCTGGGTTTAAAGCAAGAGTTCCTAGCTAGAGCTGGACTCTCTACAGAACAAAATCTGTACTGCTACAGTATGCATTACTACCAGCTGCACTTGTTTTAAAAACCTTCTTCTTTTCCAGAGGCAAAAAAATCAAACTCTTGCTTTTCATTTTTTTTTTTCAGTACTGTAACTTCCAGCTGCCATTTTGAGGAGTTTCCTCTGTGAATAAGCCTTTGTCCTGCAGATGATGACCTCCAAACTGCTCTTTTACGGTGAAGACTGAGTTGCTATTAACTTTATTGTTGCTCTTTCAGCTACTAGCTCTTATCTCATTGGCACCTTTAGTCCTGCCTCCAGTCTAAAGTTAAATCTGGGAAAATAGGAACCCCTCCGCTCACCCCCCCCAAAAAAAATGATGCTACTCTTTGAAAAAGCAATCCCTTGTTTTCCTGCATGACATCCACCAAACACGAGCTTCAGTTTGGGGTCAGATCTTGCTGATGTGGCCAGCTAATTATTGATACCTTGTCAGATTATACTTCTTGTATAACTAAAGCCTGGAGAAACTCTTTGGCTTAAACTGCTTAAAATGCAGTTGAGACAGTGATCCTTCTCCACATCTTCAGATGCATTTTCATTTCCATTTCCCCTTCAATCTTTTCTACAAAGAAAATTTCTAACAAAATTTCAAAGTTTCTTTGATGCATTCATTTGGGATAGATGCTTCCTAAAAAGGTCACAATCAACTGTATCAGCCATTTCTTGCAGCAGGAAGGCTGGTCCAGGCATCGACCTTCTTCAGAGCAGCGATGATTGTAGATGTAAATCATGTACTTACCAGAATGTTAGATTTATCTGGTACCTCTCTAGACAGTGGAAGCTAGTGGACTGGTTGTCTTGGTGTAAACAGAGTCCTGTAAGCTTGAACTCTTCCTCTATTCCATAAATTCCTGCACCCTGAGAAGTACTTCATACTTCGTGAAAGTGAATAATTAGCTTACAACATCTGAACCAAAAATATAACCATACTATAATTGGAACATAATTTCAATCGGAGCTGTGAAGGGTACAACAGGCCTTTGGCATTCCTACAGATCCCCTTGGAAAGGACAGTTTGAACAAGGGAAGGTGGGCAGGTCATTCCAGTGTGTGAACAAAGAACAAATACATCTAACATTCTGATAAGTACATAAATTATGTAGTTGTTCTGGTCCTGCTCAGACCCTGGAAAATGGTGACCTAACACAATAAGACCTTTAGAATGATGGCTGCAAAGGAAGCTCTAGTTCTAGAGAAAGTACTTAAATTGTAATACTTAGCAAATGCATGTAAGGTTGTAGCAGTGGCAGTAATCTTGTCCAGTTGCAAATTTCACAGAAAGGCACAGGAATTCAGCTCTGACCGAGTGTGATTTCCCATACTTCTCACTTCTCCAAATTTTTGCAGAATGCCCATACTTTTGCCTCACATTTTTGGTCTGTTCCTCAAAAAATGTATGATTTTTTTGGCAAATTACTGGGACGAACTCAGGACTGAAGTAACTAAATAATGACATACATTTGTGTTTCAGACTTCATACCCATCATAAAAATGCATGCTAAGACAAACCCTGTTATTCTAGCAACTTTCTAAAGTTTATAATAACAGTATTTAAAATCTGTCCCTATTTTTGGGTATTTGTCCACCACTTCTGTCAGGCTTTGTCCAGATCTTTTGCATTAAGAGGTTGAGAGGTATGTTTCGGTCTAGTGGCCAGAGGCCTACCAAAGCAGTAACAGTAACTGATGCAATCTGATGTCTATTGGGACAGAGTAACTTTAATGACTTTGTGATCCTTTTGGGTGTTTGAGAATAAAAACAAAAACAGATGTGCACATCTTCTAAAGTCTTTTATACAACAAACATAAAAATGGAGTTGTGTATATACATCCAGACAATACCACTGGTGTTCACCTTTGTTAGGATAGTTAGGAAACAAAACTGACAAGTGAAATGACTGGTTCAAATTCACCTGAGGTGCTGGTTTGGGCATAGATGGTGAATTAGCTCCAAATGTGACTGTCTTCATGGAAAACCAAGAAAAGAAATTTGGATGATAAGCCATGAAACTTGAGACTCTCTTTACATAGGTAAGGTGACTAGAAGCACAGTCTTCCAGGTCAGAAATGTAATATCTGAAGAATTAGGAGTCTGATTAACCTTTCAAGTACAACATTTAGATCCCACAGGGAAGAAGAGTACATCAGCGGTGGCCTGGTGTAGAAAACTCCTTTTAAAAATGCTGTGCATATCTTGTGTGATACTAAAGATGAAGAGGAAAATCCCAGGTGAAAGGTTGATATAGCAGCGAAGAAACTTTGACAGAAGAGTAACTTGCTCGTTAACCACAATGTTCCATCTGTGTTGTCGATCTTCACTTATCCTTGACTGTGGGTTCGGTTCTGAACCTCAGAACCGACTAGGCCGTTATTCCAGCTCACGCCTTCCAAAAACTTTTAAACTAAGGTCTACCCATTATGCTCTTTGCAAGATTACCTCAGATCGAGTTTGCAAGAAATAACAGATCAGTATCTCCACAATGAAAGTCAATCTTTGGAGCGGTCCGATCCACCAAGAGGCTTAACAGGAGGGGGAAGGAGGGTGAGAATGTCAAGGATAAGTGAAGACAGACAACACAGAGGGAACGTTATGGTAAGACTTAACTTCTTTATTTGATGTTGTCAATCTTCACTTAATCCTTGACTGTGGGACAGAGTCCCTAGCTACCTGAACCTTGGGAGGTCTCATGGAAGAATATTCCTGAGTACCATTGAGCCAAATGATGCATGTACCCTAGAGACCAGATCCAGTTTGTAATGGGTAATAAATGTAAGAGAAAATGCCCATGTCGCCACTGCACAAATATCATCTAAGAAAACTCTGGCATGAAAAACTGCAGAAGCTGCTGTTTCTCTAGTTGAATGAGCTTGTACAGGTCCTGGTAGATGCATTCCATTTTTGTTATAAACAAAGGTGATACAGTTCCTAAGCCATTTAGCGAGAGTAACTTTAGAATCTGGTCTTCCCAAAGTAAATGAAGAAAAGGAAACAAACAGCTGATTAGATTTTCTAAATTCCTTAGTTCTGTGAAGACAGAAATTTAATTGTCTGTACACATCTAGTAAGTGCAGACAGTACGCCCCTTTATTCGAAAAGTTGGGAAAAAAGACTGGAAGTTGTATAGTCTGATTAATATCTGTCTTGGACACAACCTTTGGTAGGAAGGATGGAATTGTTCGCAGTAAGACCCTGTTTTTATGAAAGATTAGATAGGGAGGTTTGCAGGATAAGGCCTATATTTCAGAAATCCTTCTAGCAGAAATAATGGCTATCAAGAATAAAGTTTTCCAGGATAAAAACTTCAAATCATAACTTGCAGAAGGTTCGAAGGGACAAAAAATGGCAGATTGAAGCACCAGATTCAAATCCCAAGGTGCAGAGGGTTCTTTGTATGGAGGTCTGAGCATTAAGGTTCCTTTGAAAAAGGCTTTGCAAAGTTTATGGGACATAAGGGATGAACCATCTAAACCAATATGAAAGTTAAGAGACTGCAGCAAGATGCACTTGAATGGTAGATGCAGATGCTCCTGCTTCAAAAAGTACAGTTAAGAATTCTAAAACTTTATCAATAGATGCAGAATATGGATCAAGATTAGAGTCCGATGACCATTTAGTAAACTTTAGCCACTTGTTAAGGCACATTTTTCTTGCTGAAGGTTTGTGGTAGGCTAGAATGATGCATTGAATTGGGGAGGTGAGAGAAGAATGCCTGGAAATCATGGGAAATGAAGATGACATGCAGTGAGCTTGAGATGCTGAAGATTTGAAGCACCAGCTTTAGGCCCTTTCATAGCACAACTACTGCCCTGCTAACTTTTACTGACTGTATAAACAGGAATCAAAACAATAACGCTCTCTCTTCTGCACTATTCATTGACCTATCAAAAGCCTTTGATATGGTCAACCATAACTTACTTATCAGTGTGCTAAAAGCCCAATGTCTTGACCCACAAGCGGTTCTTTGGTTTAAATTCTATCTAGAAAATAGACAACAAGCAGTGCACTGGGACAATAATCTCTCCACACCTCTCCCCGTGAACATTGGAGTCCATCAAGGCTCTATCCTAGGCCCTCTTCTTTTTTACATTTTTATTAATGATCTGTATACTGTTTTTCCTCAAGCCACCTGTATACAATACACTGATGACTCTACTTTAATCTGCACAGCTAAGTCATCAACCTCTCTCCAGATCCTTACTCAAACTGTATTTAACTCTGTTGAAAATTGGTTCACCCATCACTGACTCCTCCTTAACCCCAAAAAAACAACATTATTACTTTTTGCTCCCACCCAAAAGTCATCACAGATCCACTTCACAATTACCTCTAATAATGGAACTAGTATTTCCCCTGATACTACTACACATCTCCTGGGCATAACCATAGATCATAACCTCAGCTATGATGATCATATCAACAATACTATAAAAACTGTCAATAAAAAACTAGGCTCCCTGTATAGAATCAAACCCTTCCTCACACCGCTAGCTAGATCCACCATTGTCCAGACTCATCTCACTTCTACCCTATTCTATGCTTCTGCCATATATACCAATCAAAACACAATCTTAGCAAGCTTGAAACTAGCTATAATAATATAGTCAGATTTGCCACTGGCTCCCCTGTTAGAACCCACCACTGTCTCAACCTTAAACAACTCGGACGGTCAGAACTACAAAACCAACTACTATATAATCAACTTGTGATCACACAAAAAAATTCTTCATCACTCAAATAATACCCCTATCCTCTCTAACCTGATCTCCCCATATAAAAATCTTACAACACTACGCTCAGCTAATAAGCTACTAATTTCCAATATTAAATCTAATAATAAAGCTGGGGACTCACTCTTTTACCAATGTTGTGGGCAGAATCTGGAACAAGCTTCCGAGAGCACTCGCATCTCTCTCATCTACACCACTCTTCAAGAAACATGTCAAAGAACATCTGAAAATACATTGGTTTTGTCCCTGCTCTAAGCCTGACTGAATCATACTTTTCCTCTTATTGCTATACCCCTTCCTCCTGGGCTATGGCCCCTCTGCAGCACTAACCAATAGAAGCTAACTTTATACTAGCCCTTGTGTTTTCCTGCCTTTTCTCTTTTTCCTTCTTTGACTTAATGAATGATAATTTTAAAATATTGTGTAAACTTATACTTGATTGTATCTTAAACCTACACAAAGACTCTGTACTTGATTGTACTTTAAACCTACGCAAAGACTCTGTACTATTGTTCATAGAAACAATTTTTATTTTTTCTTCCAAGCATTTTTGCTCTCTAATGTATTTGAATCTAGTCATTTTTTAATTATTGTATTTTGTAATTTACTTATGCTTGGAGCTTTTCTCCCCGGGCCTCTACTGAAAATGGACATGTGTCCAGCTAGACTAGCCCGATCAACAAATGTAAATAAATAAATAAATAAAAAAATAAATAAATTTGGATGACCCAGTCCCTCTGGGTTGGACAATAAGTCTGGAGCTGGGTCCGGTATCCAAGGTAGATGAGGCCAAAGGAAGGGAAACCAGACCTTTTGGGGCCAGAATGGGGTGATGAGAATTATTCTATTCTACCCGTTGGCTTTCTTTAGAAACTGGGATATTAGAAGAATCAGGGGAAAGGCATACAACAGACCAGGGGGCCAATCATGAAGGACAGCATCTCTCGGTCACTCGCCATGATGGGGAATTAGGACAAATTAACTGCTGCATTTGTTGTTCAGGGGGGACACACAGAGATTGCAGCAAGGTTGGCCCCAGTGGTGGAAAAGCTTGTCTGCCACCAGTGGGTTGAGAGACCACTCATGAGGCTTTAGGATGGTCCTGCTCAATTTGTCCACAATCTCACTGGAACTCCCCAGATTATGTGTTGCTATTAGAAAGCGGCCAGAAGAAATTGCCCATTGCCATACTCTGAGATCTTCTCGACAAAGAGAGTTAGACCTGGTTCCCCCCTTGCTTGTTGATGTACTAACATATTATCTGTTTGTATTGCAATTGTTCCCAAGGGAAGGGTCGCTTGAAATGCCTGCAACACTGACTTCATCTCTAAAACATGATATGCAGACTGGTCTCCCAAATAATGTATCCCCACCCCATTTGGGATGTCTGCGTGATCACTATGTCTTGGGGTTGATGGGGAACAAATGGATGACCCAACAAGATTTCGTTGGAGTGAAGCCACCAAATCAGATCTTCCTTGCAACGGTTGGTGATCATGATCAGGTGGGACACTGGTTGATTTGGTAAGGACCATTGAGACGCCGGGAGCCACTGAAGAATTCACATGTGATACTAGAGTGATAGAGGCTGCCATTGACCCTAGAGCTTGTAGGAGTAGTCTTGCTGGGAATGATCTGGCTGACTTGCAATCTTATTCTTTGTAGTCTTTCTATGGGAAGAGATGTAATGCCTGTGATTGTGTCGAGTATCTATCCAATGAATTCCAACTGTTGAGATGGTTCTAAATGGGATTTTTCATAGTTTATAGTGATACCCAAGTCAGAACAAAGGAGGAGGATATAGTCTCGAGCCTGTTCAAGTAGACACCTGGTGGGAGCAGTAAGGAGCCTCTTGTCTAGATATGGAAACACTCGGAATCCTAGCAGCCTAAGATGAGCTGATACCACTGCCATGCATTTGGTGAACACTCTGGGGGCTGTGGTGAGACCAAAGGACAGTTCCTGAACTGATAATGACTAGCTCCCAGCTGGAAGTGCAGAAATCTTGTGGACCACTTGTCCATCTTTATATGGTAATACGCATCCTGAAGATCTACTGAGCACATCCAATCACCATTTTCCAAGAACAGAAGTATAGACTGAACCGTGACCATCCAAATTTGATTTGTTGAACTGATTTGTTCAGCAGACTGAGATCTAAGATTGGTCTCCAGTCCCCTGTCTTCTTTGGCACTAACAAGAATCTTGAGTAAATTCTGAATCCTTTCTGGTCTGGGTAACTGCTTGGATGACTCTCTTGTCAAGCAGTTTTTGAATTTCTATGACTGCTGCATCCCTGTGACTTGGTGGAATGTCTGGGATCCTGATCAATCTCTTTGGTTGTTCTGAAAAGGGGATTTTGCATACTCTGGTTATAATCCTCTGCACTCAATTGTCTGTTGTTAACTTTAGCCATGCTGATTGGTGCTGGTATAATTACTCCCTCACTGCCTCCAGAGAAAGGCAATCGGGCCTCCTTTCAGGAACGCTGATTGGAGTTCCCAGAGAAAGAGTCCCAGCAACCCTGATTCTGTGGGTCACCTCTACCCTTTCCGTGGCGTCTTCCACTGTTACTTCCCCCTCTGCCCTGGGGGAAGTCACTGCCACGCAAGTCCTGGAAAGGCCATTGGGACCTTCCTGAACCATAGCCTCCCACTCCTCTGGTTCCTAGAATAAGTCTGTTGAGGAGTGGAAAAGCACATGCTCATGACAGAAAGAGTATTTCCATCTTTCTCACATCTGGCTACAGTCTCTTTAACTTTGGGACCAAACAGGGATGTTCTGTCAAATGGAGCATTGACAAAAGTAGACGTAAATGGCTTCTCGAAATCACATAATCACATCCAGGCATGTCTCCTGATGGCCACTCCTGAATCTGCTGCTCTTTTCGTACCTTCGGCAGAATGTGCAATTAAGCCTCATGGATGAGTTGGAAATAGATTCTAGGGTGGCGAGCTGAGAAGCCACTTTGTCTCGAACTCCTTCAGCTACTGCTCCTGACAGAGTATCTGATAGCTCTTTAATCAGATCCCTTTGAAGTCTCATAAAATGTGTCATGTAATTCAAGAACCTGAGAGCGAAAGTCAATGAAGCATAAATATGCTTCACAAATCTGTCCATTGTCCTAGATTCTTTATTAGGAGAATGGATAGTAGGACTTTCATCGGCAAGTTCCTTCCTGGTGGGTGCCGCTACCACCATGGAATCTGCAGAAATTCCCTTGGCCCAGTGCTGGTGATCCTGAGGGGCTGACAGGATATGGTCTGGTCACGTAGGAATTGGTTCGACAGTCAGACAACTTCCAGGCCTGCTGAGCTATCAGTTTAATGAGATTGTCAGCAGGCGGAGAAATCCAAGAGGCAGATGGGTGGGCATGAAAAACCTCCAGGTATACCAATTGTTCTGAGTAAGGCTGGAGGGAAGTCCAGCCATCTCTCTGCTTTAGGATCTCTAGGATGTCCTTGAAGGAAACATGTTCGGTGGTGACTTAGGGGAACCTTCCCCTTCATCGAAAACTGCATCTTCTGTAAAGGATTCTTCAGAGAGTCCAAGTGCTTCCTCTTGCACTTTCTCTTCGAAGGTACATCTTTGGTGTGGTGTTCCGGAGAGGTACCTGAAGAGGACATAACCACTGTGGTTTGATCCAGAGTCGTTTATGCCTTCTGTTCCAGGGAAGAGACTGAGGGAAGCTCCAGTCGAGGGGAAGGGCAAGAAGTTTGGTCTGACAAAGATGGCACAGACTGATTACCCACAATGGACAACGACCTCTCCATGGCCTAGAAGGCAGGCCCCCTGTAGAGGGATGGGAGCCCAGAACCAAAACAGATTCCTTCTGAACTGTGGTCCCATGCCGCACCATGGAGTCTGCCTCCAAAGCCAGAGTCAACCTTACATGTGCTGAAGCACCAAGGGGCATGAATGGCTCTGAAAAGACCAGAGTCTAACCCTGCCCCCTGGAACTGGCAATGAAGCTCCGACCCTGGGAGGTCTCCAGATCTAACAAACCCGAAGAACTTAGGGTAGCTATCAGTGCAGGAGAAGGAGCTCTGACTGGCACTGAAACAGTTGAAGCCAGGAAGGTTGGTACTGGTGGCTCCAAAGCCTCAACTGGAGTCAGAGGAATAAAAGCTGGAGTGGAAGCAGGCAAGGTTCCAGAGCCAATACTGCTAAGAATGGTAGAAGGAGGTAATCTCCTCTCTGCAAGGAACTGATCCCACCAATAGCATGACATTGGATTCTGTCAGACTCTTGGTGGACTGAATGGAAGAAACTGAAGGAGATCTGGGTTGACGTTTCTCCATAAAAGGACTAGGACGACGATCCAAAAAGGGGTCCACTGAAGGTGAATATCTGCTATGTGGTAGATCTTGAAGGAAAACTCCTTCAGTTCCAGTGGTTTGGTCAGCAATGAAGGGGAAGAGTGGGAAACTGAACTCAGTGCTGAGAGTGCAGAGACTGATACCGAAGTTTGAGTCACTTGACCCACCAGTTCTGAGGAAACGCTAGAAACCGTGGCAGCCTTGGCTACTTTAACCGGTGGCTTCAAAGAAAGTGTCGAAACTGACTAGCTTCTTTTCTTAGCCTTGTCCAACATAGTTGAAGAGGACGAGGAGGAAGGTGAACTGACATTAGTTTTGGAGCCAGATAAGGCCTTGTCAAAGTCTGATTTAAGCAGCCCCTTAAGGATAAGCTTATTTTTACAATTGACTAGTGCGCTATGGCTAAAACTGTGACAAATGGCACAGTCTTCCTGTAGATGCACCACCCCCAACAGCAGACACAAAGAGTGCGTCCGTCAGAGTTAGGAAGTTTCCTATCACACGTCTGGCATTTTTTGAAGCCAAAAGTCCCTTTAACTTGTTTTTCTGCCATTAGAGAGAACACACACACACACACACACACACACACACACACACACACACACACACACACACACACACACACTCGTGTTCGCGGCTGAAAGAGCTACAGAAAGTTTTTTTTTTACTAAACTAACGACAGAAAAGTCGTACCAACAATGGTACTTAAGAAATACCAGTAAAGGCAAAGGAAAGAGTACCAATGATGGTACATTAAAAACTACTGAAATAGTAAAATAAGGAGAAAGGTCACATGCACACAGGCAAAACTATATAATAGAGTTTAGGAGGAGTGGGTAGTTGAATAAAGGAAAGATAAAACATAGTTTTAAGAAGAAAGATATAAGAAAGCTACAGTTTTTAGTGTAATTAGCTCTCGCTTGTGAGCTCAGAGGAGAGAACTTGTCTGGCTCTATGAGGCGGCAGACGAGATCTGACATAATCTTGCGAAGAGCATTATGGGTAGAGCTTAGTTCCAGAGTTTTTGGAAGGTGCGAGCTGGAATAACAGCCGAGTCAGTTCCGAGGTTCAGAACCCAAACCACAGTCACGGATTAAGTGAATAGTGACAACATCAGATTACATGTTAAGAGTGGAAATGGGTGAAATGCATACAGGAGACTGGGGCACAGTACTGTTAGAATGCATCTCTTGGGTGCTGTCCATTTTGGGGTGCGATGGTGTTTGATGGTGAAGCAAAGAGATCTAAATGAGATCTTCCTCACATGTGAAACACCTAAATGACTGCATTGCTGAAAGGCCATTCAAGTGGGAGCAGTATTTGTCTGCCCAACCTCTCTGTAATCAAGTTGGAAGTCCCTAGTACAAGCATTGCTGTGAGCAAGGGATGTCATGTCACAATACATTTTCATACCATAAATGGCCTCCCTGCAAAGGAAGTATGATCATGTTCCACCTTGCTTCTTTATGTACCCAGACCACTACCATAGTGTCAGAGAGGAAGAATGCCACATCTTAGTGGAGCAAGTCCTAGAAAGCCCACAAAACTAGGGGTAAATCTCACATTTCCGGAAACACTGATGTGTGACTTGGCCTCCTTTAAGGACTGTCCTGTCTAGATAATGTCTCCCATCCCACAATGGATATGTCCATGGTTTCTGTGGCTGTTGTGGTCTGTTGTACAAACGGGGTGCTAATGGACAAATTGTGCAGATCAGTCCACTAAAGTAGATGCCTGATACAACTGGGTGAAAGCTTTATTGTATGAGACATGAGATGTTTTGGTTGGTTCCACTGAGTTCTGAGAGCCCACTGCAGTATCCTCATGTTGAGTGTTGCGTTTTTTTGTATTGTTTGAAAACCATCAGACCCAACACCTTGAGTGACACAGCCACAATAGGGTTTGGGTCTTTTGAAAAGCTTATGACTGCCTGAACTATGGAACAGACTATGTCCTATGGCAGTTCTCAATTTTTTGCCTGTGTCACTAGCTGCCTAGGAAAATGAAGGACCATAATAGGTCAAGATGAGATGCTGCTATACTGACTACAATTCCCAAAGACAGACATAACTTAAGCAAGCACTGTTTTACTGTTACACGTTTCTCCATAGGAGATGCTACTGTGAGTCACTCATCCAGGCAGGGGAAGATTCTCATTCCCTGTAACTGCCTGTGTGCTGCAACTGGAGCCATCTCTTTGGTAAAAAAACACTGGGCTGTACAGAGTCCAAATGGCATGGCCTGCAATTTATACTGACTGGTTCACACCTGGTAGTGAAGGAATCTCCTGGACTGCTTTGCTATTTGTCAGCTATTTTTCCTTTGTTACTTTTGTGTGTAGGTATGCATCCTGGAGATCCAAAGAGCACATCCAGTCTCCTGCCTGTAGACAAGGGTGAATTGATTGTACCATGACAATCTGGATGACTCCTCCTTCACGTAATGTTTCAAACTACTTAGAACAAGAATTGGTGTGAAGTACCGAGTCTTTTGGGGCTCAAAGGAGAATCAAGAGTAAAATCTAGACTTTCTCTGGTCTTGTGGGACCTCCTGGATGGTTCTTTTTCTTAGGAGTTTTTCCATCTCTTTTTGGCATGCCCTCCTCTGATAGCTGCAGAAGGTTGTGAGTGCGAGTATTTTGCCATAATTGCAAAAGATACAGCGTACCTCTATATATGTCAGCCATGCAGGCAGAAACAGGGAAATATGTCCTCTGACTACCACTAAAGTGGAGCAGTCAGGGTTTATGCTGATGGGAACCTTAAAAGGACTTTCTGAACCCTTGCTGATGTGGACCACCTTTGCTCTGAGGCAGCAATTAGATGAACAGAGGTCATCTCTTGTATTCTTTCCTAGTCTGGGATTGCAGGGACATCCTAAACAATGCATTTTTGCCATTTTTTATTTCCTTTGAAAAGACAACTGCAGAGCTGAAAACTTGACTCCAGCAGCGGAGAGCACTTTTCCATCTTGCTCACACAGCAGCAACTTGTCTCTCATCTCCTGCCCAAACAAGGAACATCCTTCAAAGGGAATACTGACAAACACCGCCTTGAATGATCGGCAAACTCTATAAGGTGCAGGCAGGCTTGCCTCCATAATGCAATGTCTGAGCCCTCCTCCCTAGCTGCTCCATTCCCTTTGTTGTGAATCAAATGCATGGTCAGGGAATAAGAAGATATAATGGTCACCACTTAAGCCTCTAAATTTATAACCTTAGATCACCTGTAGGCTACTGCATCAGCGTATCAGATGACTTCTCTGCCAAATACTTCTGAAACCTAATTTCATGCCCCAGACAGTTCAGTGACCTAAAAGGGATGCTAGACGCATAGATGAACTTCTCTAGTCTATACATAATTTGTGATTCCCAGTTGAGACGACGGATAGCCAGAGTATCCTTTGGGAACTCATGCTTGACAGCAGACACCATTATGGAATGCAAAAGAGGCCTCTTACTCCAATGTTGGGGCCCACCAGCACTCTGTCTAGATTGCAGAGAATAGACTCAGTCACATCTGGCTCTTTCCAAACTTTACAGCACACCATGTCTATCAACTTATCAGGAGGTGACAACACACAGGCCACTGGAGAGTGGACTACAAGCCTTGAAAATCTCTTCATATAGTGAGGTGGAATTGATTGGCCAGGATCCCCTCTGTCTCATCATCTCTAGGATTTCATCAAAGGAGGTGTCATTAGGAGAGATTTGGGGAGCCTCCCCCTTTGCCAAGATCTTTATCTGTGGAAGACGACTTCAAGGAGGAGTTGAGGTGTTTCCCCTTACACCACCTCTTCCTTGGGGGGGGGGGGGTCAAAGGAGAGTCCTCTGAACTATCCTGAGAAGAAGACACCCCAGCCCTCTGCATTATAGGCCTAAGAGGCCGTCTGACCTGTGGTAACTCTAATGATGTGTGATTAAAGGCTTGTATTTCAGAGGTACTTAGGGGCAGAACTGATGGAGTATACAACTGCTGCAAAAAACCCATCTCAGATATCCTCTGGGTCAAAAAGTCCCCCATGGAATTTGGGGGCACAGACCTCATTTGCAACAACAGTGCAGGAATGACACCAGTGCTGACAGCTGGAACAGAAGAACCCAGAGCCAGGGTCACTGTGGAAGATGGTGCTGAAGGGCTAAAACACTGACAACTTTAATGTGGACAACAATCCTAACAATGCCAGAATCAAGGGCAACACCAAGATATCGGCACCAAACCACTTGGCTCTAGTGGTCCCTAGAGTCATTACTTAGGGTCTAAGTAATTCACTGATGTAGAAAGAATCTTTCATCATCAATAGAACCAGTATTGGCTGTGATATTGGTTCTAACATTGCTGGTGCCAAAACAATACCCAGAGGATAAAATAAAGTAAGTGTTGGGAGTCTCTTCCCATGTCTCCCTGGGCACAGAGTGGGGGCTAAGATGGCACTGTACTGTTAATGAAGCCTTCACAAAGGCCGTTATATATTTCTATTCTAGCTTAATAGGGCTCCTCAGACATTTTTATGACTGAAGGGATATGGTCAAAGAAGGGTGGAAAAAACAGCATGGAAAGCCTGCGCTCTAAGGAGTAGCTCCTTGTTCTTCTACTTGGAGCAGAATCTGTGGTTCTTGATGACTCCTGACAAAGTGCGGAGAGTAGCCTGAGAGGTAGGTCTGGAGTACAAGGGAGACACAGACATTCTTAGTTGTAAAATGGGGTAACCAAGTCAACTGCCTTCCCTTCCTTCTTTTTCCAGGAAAGCTGTCAAGCTTGTCTTTATCCAGAACCTTCTTATTTTCTTTCCCCTGATGCTTCTGACCTCAACAACCCTTTCAGAACCAGTTCATTGTGCTGGCCTTACAGAGTCCTGGAGCTAAAGTCTTAACACATTCAGAAATGAGAGTTGAAATGCCCCATCCCACGACAGACCATGCATATATCATTGGGGTATTTGGGGGGGGATTTTATGCCCACACTGAGAGCATTTTTTAAAACACAGAGTCCTTAACTATAGTTAACAATTAGTAGGCCAACACTTTTACAAAGTCAAGTGACTTGTCAAAAAACAGTAAACAAACAGCAACAAACAGTCAGAATTCCCTAGACAGCAACTCTCAGTAAGAAGACAGAAGGATAGATAACAATTTTTTTTGTGCCAAGGGACAGGGAGGGACTGAGAGGTGGAAAAGGGCAAGATAATGGAAAGAAAGCCTAGTCCACTGATGAGAGAGAGAATAGTTGTGTAAAATCTTACCATAACCATATATGCCATTCTCTTCTATGTTGCAGTATTCTTTAAATATGGGTTGTATTCCACCCAATGACCCGACGTCCAGCCTGTATACAAAAACTTAGAGCCACTGCCTGTACGTGGGACGTTGCACAAAGGCATAGACAACGTCAGCCATAAAATGGATTTTCACACGTACAATCTTCAGAATAAGTTAGTCCCATGAAAAAAAGAAATCCAAAGGGAGTCTAAAAAGGAAGTCGTCCTAGGAAAGAGCAGGTTGCAGTGGGAAGGTGGGTAGGATAGAATACAACAGAACAGAAAAGGACATCTATGGTTATGGTAAGATTTTACACAACTATTCTATGTCCTTCTGTGACAAACCAAAATGCTGCCAGCCCAGCTAGCTGGAATGTTGTAAATAATTCTATGTCATTTGTGAATATTAATATGATTTTTATAGAAATGTAACAGAAGAAAATACTGGCAGCCTAGCTATCTGGAATTTTGTAAATAATCATATGTAATTTGTGAATATCAACACGATTCATACGCTTGTTTTACAAATATAAGAGAACTATGTTATGTGCATATTAAACTACTGGTACAGAAGTATGTGTGGAACAGGGTTTGTACAGTACTGAGCTTCAAGGATGTGTCCACAGTGTACTCTACTGGAAAGAGCAGAAATGTATATAAAACTATATAACTGCAAATGCATGTTTTAACAGCAGAAACTGAACATACAGAATTAACTTGCAAAACTTAAAGAAAATATGTTGAAATTAAATTATTTTATGATTGAGTTATAAAAGTTAGTTTTAATGCAGTAAGAAGACAGGATGTCTAGAACTAGGGTGCCACCTTCATTGTTTTGTAAGTGTTTTATTGCTTTAAGACTTCCAGGATCTGCAAAGATCTGAGAGATATGTATTTCTCACACAGAGATGTTAAATTCTGTTAAGTTTCTGTTTAGCCTGGGAACTTAAGTCAGGTGACAAAGAGTGATGTCACCCAGTGGGTAGCCACCTGGCTCACAGACAGGACCCAAGAAGTTAGAATTGGGGAGTCCACCTCTACAGAGAGGCAAGTCACAAGTGGAGTCCCTCAGGGATCAGTCCTTGGACCGCTCCTTTTTGGTATTTACTTCTCAGAAGACAAGGTCAATGTTGGTGGTCTCTGGCTGACTAAATTTGCAGATGATTGCAAATTAGGAGCCGTCATTGAATCGCACACTGACTCAAATGTTCTCCAGGTGGGGCTGACACAGACAAACAACTGGTGTCAGTCATGGACTAAAACTAAATGCCAAGAAATGCATAATAGTATCCTTTGGGAAGTCATCCATCCTGGTAACTACCATATTGACAACACACCCCTTAGGAGTTGACCCAATAGTCAGGGACTTAAGGACACACACAGATAGTGATCTAGCCTTTGATCACCACTTGTCTACAGGGGTGAGGAAATCATTCTATGTTGTGCAACTTATAAACAAAGGTATGGCATAAAAGTCCAAGGAAGTCATTGTTCCACTGTATTCGGCATTCATCACACCTACCACTGAGTACAATGCCCTCTTTGGTATGTACCTAACCAGGCATATCCAACAACTGGAACATCCACAGAGGTTTGTCAATAAAAGAATACAGGGCATAAGTAATATGTCCTATGCAGATTGCTTCAAGGCCCTATCCCTGTATTCTGTCTCCTATAGGCTTTTGAGGGGAGATCTATGCCTGGCATACAGGGCATTGTCAGACCCCACTCTGATGGACCTCCTGCATATCCACAAAACAAAAAGTACCAGAATTACCCATTCTAAAGACTTAAACCTTGCCTGTGATATAAATAGGACCTGCTGGAGAGATAGGTATGTATCCCAGAGACTACCCAGTCGATGAAACAGGCTCCCCATCCATAAGAAGCACAGTTCCTCCTTAATCCAATTCAAGTGCAACTTGGAAAATTGGATGGGAAACCGGAAATTAATCCCTGGTTTGGTACCTATGTCTCTGATGCAAACAGGTAACCTGTAAATGGTGCATCTCCCAGGCCCATGCTTATACTTATCAAGGGTATGAGAAATCGCCAGAGATTTGGGGATGCATGGCTAGGCTTAAAAAGGTTCCTGTGGTCATTAGCCTAGTAAACACCTATGAACCTATAAGCTAACCCAACAGTAAAATGTGATATTAATTTTAGAACTCTCTCAGACAGAGACTGTGCATTTTGTATTTTGTCTTGGACCTAGCAAGGACATCCACTCATCATCAACATCTGTACTTGCCTTGCTAATAGTAAGTAACAGGGTACAGCAATTTCTTTTAGATATAGTTAGGAATATAGTAAAGATTAGTTTAGATCTTTTCTGTACTTATCTGAGACTGTCCTGCAATGTTGTTTTAAAATATTCCTGTGATTTTGAACTCTGAAGAAACTGTGTTTGTTTTCCGAGTATTGTCTTGTTCTTTTATTATTTATTATTAAATATATTTAAACCTATCTTTTTGGCTGATATTTGTGAGACATATTTAAGCTCTTAGGGTACTTACATATGTATTTGGTGACAATGTACAGGCCATTCCTAATGGCCTGGTGCTCGGTCAAAAATACTATTTAGATTATTAGTAACATTACATAGTAGGATTGGACACCCTTTGTTAAAGGCCTAGAGTAGCTGATGAGAGTGGTTCGTGGCAGTGATAACTACCTTATAGTCTGGGCAGAAGGGGGCATAGCTAGTAAACCTGTGCCAGCCTTTCCCAGGTGTGTGTTTGAATATAAATCAAATCTTGAAGTGTGTGTGTGTCAGCTACTTCGGCAGGGACATGAAGCACTGCTTGGACAGAGTGAGTGCTGGAAGTTTTGGCTTAATGACTCAGCTAAGACCTCAACCCTCTAGCTGTGCCAGATGGGAGTCTTACTGGGGATATGGAAAAAGAGGGGGAAACCAGCTCCAGACTGACTGTGGTCTCAGTGTGCTCTTAAGAGAAATTGCACTTTACTGTGTGTATACTGTCATCCTCCCATTATGTACGTCCCTCACTGGTGCTAGTGGTGGGGATTGAGGCTCCTTGATTACTGGGCCAGTGCAGGGGTGTCACATATTAATTGGTGGACAATGGTGGGATATCCACATCACATATTAATTGGTTGGCAGTGGTGAGATAGCCACATCACATATTAATAGGCTTGTAGTGGTGTGGATACTGAATACCTGTAGCCTGTGTACAGCGGTCACTGAAGGTGTTTTCACTCTCAATCAGCCGCACATTGAGCATTCAGACTTTCACATCAAAACTGTTTTATTTTTTTGTTAGCTTAGTCAGTCAGGGAGAGCAGGCAAGCATGTCAGCAGAGGAGTATGGCAAGCTGACAAGTAGCCAGTTGGCTGAGATGTGCCAGGCTAAAGGACTGGTGCATGCCAACCAGACTAAAGCAAAAATGATTGCAGCTTTGGTCATAACTGCATCACAGGGTAGCAACCAGGAGGACAATCTGACTGGCCTTGGAGATGTGCAACTCTCACAAAATGGACAGTTTAACCTTTCCACATAGGACTTGAAAATCCATCTGGAGTTAAAGAAACATGAGCTGGAGACCAAGTGTTTGGAAATAGAAGCAGCAGAGAGACTGAGACGTCTAGAGACTGAGGAAAATGAGAAACTGAGATGCCTGGAAGCTGAAGAGAATAAGAGGCAGAGGCAACATGAAAAGGAGATACATACTCTTCACCAGAGTCATGGCGGTAATGGGGAAGGGAGTAACTGAACCCTAGAAGCAACAAAGGTCAGTAAATTTCTTCCACAATTTACAGGGGGGGTAATTTTGATAGTGTCATTCATATGTTTGAGGAGGTATGTAATTAGTATAATGTTGACCAAGGGCTCTGGGTACGGTTCCTGACCCCCTTACTCCACTGCAAAGCTGAAACTGGTATTTCTAAACTGTCTGATACTGATTGCTTAAATTATAATACTGTTAAAATATGTTTGTTAGAATGCTTTAAATTAACACCTGAAGCTTATAGGAAAAATTTTTGTGAGCATAAATGCAAGGCAGATGAAAGTGTGTGTGAACATATTGCTGAACTAAGCAATTATTTTCATAGATGGGTGAGTGGATGTCAGGTCACCACTTTTGAAGGTCTGGCAGACCTTTTGGTGAGGTAACAAGCTCTTAGCACTTTGCCTGAGGACATGAGAATCTGGTTAGCTGATAGACAATGCAATACTGCAGATGAGTTGGGGAAGAATGGAGGACCTATACCTACCAAGCAGGGCATCACTGCACAGGAAAGGGACACTCAGTGCTGCTCATGGGTCTAAGAGAACTCATGGTGGGCAGCTTAGACTGCCCCAACAGAGTCTGTCAGTAGCAGTGGAAGCCACTAGTTCATGTACACATCCAGGACCAAGGGTTCAATGTTTTAAATGCAACCGGTCAGGGCATGTAGCATATAGATGTCCATGGAGGCAAGGTGAGGAGCAAAAGGTGGGAGTCAGTAAGTGGGAATAACAAAATACTAACAGTAAATTGTCTCGAGACAACAAAGGTACCAAACTACCACAAGAGGTTATATCCTTAGTGGATGGGAAAGAGGCCATTGCTAAGAGAGACACAGCCTCTGACCTAACCATTGTGAAGCCTGAAATGGTTAGAGAGGAGCACTACTTGCTTGGGCAGTCTGTTCCAGTCAGAGCTTTAGGACGGACCCCATTCCAAAAACCTTTGGCTATTGTTCACCTTGACTGGGAGGGTTGAATAGGAACACAGCAAGTAGGTGTGTTTGAGGATATCCCTGCAGATGTCCTGATAGGGAATGATTTAAATAATGCAGTACCCTGTGTGCATGCAGTTACACGCAGTCAGGCTTGGAGACAAGCATGTGGGTCTGGTAGCCTGGGGGAGACCCAGACAGACTGCACACTTGCAGCCAGGACTGGTGAGATGGTTACTTCAGGGAGGGAGCTACCCTGTAGCAGTGAGACTGAAGGTGAGCCACAGCTGCTTATGGGTACTGACTTTCCCTTGGACAGAGTGACTGCAAGGGCAGAGGTGAGTAGTAGTACCCAGGCTGACATTGAGGCACCGCTGTCAGAGAATACCAGACTTCTTGTGGAAGGGAAGCTGGGAAGGGTTACTAAGAGAGAGTTGAGACAGGCTCAGCTCTTAGATCCTACCTTACAAGGCCTGAGGGAGGTAGCTAGTGAGGCACCTGATTCTCAAAGGAAAGGTGAATCTGTATACTGGGAAAAAGGGTTACTGTACAGAGAGTGGACCTCTGAGGGAGGGCTAGAGGGTGAGAATACAGCAGGTGGTAGTGCCCATAGCTTACCGTCTGGCACTTTTAGTCATAGCCCATGATATTCCCTTTGCAGGTCATATGGGCATAAAACATACAGAGAGACGTATTATGCAGAAAGTACAGTTGTGTACACTTACTTTAAATGTAGATGTTCGAGTGTATTCACTGTTGCAGTCATCACACCTGGTTTATCTGCCTGCAGGTGGCCCTCAGTCGGCCTGAATACCAGATTCTTGGGATTTCTGTATCGGATACTGTTGGCTCTTCCATGATGAAAGGGGTATAAAACATGCAGCCGATGCCAATACATCAGTTTTTCTTGCCCCAGATGTCAGGAGACTCCAAAATAGGAAGCAATTACATGGTGTGGAACACCTCCAGTAAAACGTAAATACCACTGCCATTTAGATATGGCCAACAAAAGAGGATAGATAGAAAGTATAGAAAAGTCAGGGAGCTGGAGGGAGGGTAACCAGGACTGCAACAGTGAATACACTCGAACATCTACATTTATGGTAAGTGTACACAACTGTACTATGTTATTCATGTTTCACTGTTGCAGTCATCACACTTGGATTGATTCCCAAAGCTGAGGAAGGGTGGAGGCAGTCAAGAAGTATTAGAGCTGGCTAGCAGGCCTTGCAAGACTACTGTAGCAAATCCAGCTCTGGATTTAGAAAAGATAGGCAAGTGGTAATGCTTGGTGAAGGTGTGTACAGAACTCCAGGTTGCAGCTTCGAGGATGTCTCTGGTAGGGACTCCCCTGAGAAATGCTGTAGAGGTTGAGGTAGCCCTAGTGGAATGGGTTCTGATTCCCTGTGGGGTAGGTTTTTCATGGTGTTTGTAGCAGAAATGGATGCAGTTGGAGATGGTTTGCTTTGAAATGGCCTTGTCCTCTGCCCCTGTAGCAAAGCTGACTAGCAGCTGGTCAGATTTTCTGAAAGGTTTAGTCCTGTCAAGGTAGAACCTAAGCTGCCTGTGCACATCCAAGGAGTACAGGATCCTTTCTCCTTTATTCTGAGGATTAGGGAAAAAGGTTGGTAAATGGATGGATTGGTTTAAAGCCACACTGGATACCACCTTGTGCATAATTGATGGGTTAGTCCTGAGGAAAACCCTGTCTGCATGGAAGATAATGAAGGGTTCCACAGCCATAAGGGCCTGCAACTCAGACAGTCCTTCTTGCTGAAGTGATGGCTAGAAGTAAGGCTGTTTTCCAAGAGAGGAATTTTAACTCTGCTGTAGCAGCAGGCTCAAAGGGGGGAAGCATGAGCTTCTCTAGTACAAAGTTAAGGTCCTAGGCTGGAGTGGGAGCTCTCCTCAGGGGTCTTAGATTATTAGCTTCTCTCAAGAACTGTTTGACCATAGGGCGAGAGAAGAGGGGTGGCTCTGTATTGTAATGAGATGACATGGCAGAGGCATGAATCTTAATAGAAGAGAAGGGTGGGCAGTTCTGCTAGATAATCTAGGATTTGAGGTAAGGTGGGCACGGTTGTGTCCTTTCCCTGAGACTGACTCCAAGAACAGTATCTTTTACACTTTTATGAATAGGATTTCCTAGTACTAGGCCTCCTGGCCTCAAGGATGACATCCAGCACCTATTTGCTGAGGGCGGCTGGTGATGTATTCATGGAATGAGCCAGGCTGCTAGGTTCAGGGTTTGCAGCTAAGGGTGCAAAATCTGGCCCTCCTGCTGGGACAGCAGGGAAGGGGTCTGATGCAGGTGACAGGGTGGCACTGCTGTCAGACTGCGTAAAAGTTGGTACCAGTGCTGGTGTGGTCAGTCTGGTGCAATCAGGATTGTCCTTGGCCTGTCCTGTTTGATCTTGAGTAGTACTTTCGAGAGGAGGGGCAGAGGGGGAAAGGCATAGATTGAGAGGTATTCCCATGTAAAGGATAGGGCATTCACTTTCCATGCTTGGCTGTGGGGAGTTCTGATGCAAAATTTGCTCAATTGATGGTTCTGGGGGGAAGCAAAGAGGTCCACCTCTGGTGCCCCTCACCTGTGGATTAGAAGCTTGAATGAGATGAGTTCCAGTTTCCACTCATGTGGGTCCATTAGATTTCTGCTTAAGTCATCTGCCAGTGAGTTTTGTTTGCCTGGCAGGAATTGAGCTTGCAGGTGCACTTGATTGCTCAAGGCTGTGTTCCACAGAGCCATGGCTAACCTGCAGAGTGGGTAGGAATGAGTTCTCCCCCTGTTTATGTACCACATAACTGTGGTGTTGTCTGTCTTTATCAAGAGTAGTCCTGGAAGGATAAGGTATTTGAAGGCTCTCAGGGCATTCTGTACAGCTAACATTTCTTTTTGATTGATATGCAGGTGCATTTGTATTGGGCTCCATTTGCTTTGAATGCATTTGCCCGTCATGTGAGCCCCCCATGCATAGTTTGATGCGTCTGTTGTCAGGGTTTGGGCGGCAAGGGGTTGAGTGAAAGGGAGTCCCTTGTTGTGGTTGCAGGCCTCTTCCCACCAAAGGAACTCTGTCCTTAGGCAAGGAATGATAGAAATCACTGTTTCCAGGTCCTGAGAATGTTGACACCAGAGACTTTTTAAGTACCATTAAAGTTTCCTCATATGCAGTCTTGCATATGGAATTAAGAGAATGCATGAGGGCATGAACCCTAGGGCTTGCAGTATTTTTCTTGCAGATAGCTGGGTTTGGCTGGCCAATAGTTTGTCAAACCTGTTTTTCTGGAGTGAGGAATGCCATCTGGGAAGTTGTGTTCAAGCTTGCTCCCAGGAATACAATTTTTTGGCTGGGTACCAGATGTGATTTCTTTTCGTTGATGGTATACCCCAGAGAAGTTAGGAGTCTCTTTACAAATGTCAGGTGCTGAAATAGCAATTCCTGACTGTCTGCCTGAATCAGGCAATCATCCAAGTATGGGTAAATTTGAATTTTTTCTCTGCCTGCAGTATGCAATGGCTGGAGCCAGGCATTTTATGAATACCCTGGGCGCAGTATACAAGCCAAAGGGAAGTGCAGAGAACTGATAATGCATAGAGCCTGCCCTGAAATGTAGATATTTCCTGCAAGATTCCCTTATGGGGATGTGCAGATAAGCTTCCTTTAAGTCTAGGGTGACCAGCCAGGAGTCCTTGGCTAGCATAGGAAGCAGCTGTTGGAGAGTAAGCATTTTGAATTTTGGTACCACCAGGAAGGTGTTGAGAATTGACAGATCCAGGATAGGGCACCAAGAGTTTTTTTTTCTGGGCACCAGAAAGATTCTGGAGTAGAACCGCTGTCCCCTTTGCTCTGTTAGAACAGGTTGAATAGCCCTGACACTGAAAATAGAAAGTACTTGCTTTTGGGCCTCTGATCACTGGTTTGGAGGTAAATCTGGCAATCCACTTGGGATTGGCAGTGAGTGGAAGTAGAATCTGTATCCCTAGGATACAATGTTTAAGACCCATCTGTCTTGGGTAATGTCCTCCCAGTTTTTTGCATGCAGGGCGAGTTTTCCTCTTAGGGGTACAAGTACTTAGGCATGGCTGGGAAGGATGAAGGACAAGTCATTAGGAACTTTTTCTATAAGAGGGTGGCTTACCACTCCCTGTTTTTGAAGTGGGTGCACTCCATTGTTTAGATCTGTGCATACCCTGAAACTGTAGTCTTGGTGGTCTGCTGCCCCTGGGTTTGGACTGAGAAGGTCTGGCAGGGACTGGAAAGGACCAGTTTTTTGAAGGCCAATGCCTACTGAATCTAGGTGGCTGTACCTGTAGGAAATCTTTAACAGTTTGTATAGATTTAGCTTTTTCCTCCATTTTTTAAGAACAACTTCTGCTTTAGTGCCAAACAAACGTTCTTGGTTTAATGGAGCATCTAGTAATTTTGCTTTGACATGGTCTAGCAAGATTTGTCCCTTCAGCCAAGCATGCCTTCTAAGAACAAACCCAGTGACAGCAGCCCTGCAAGATGCTTCTAAGGCATCAAAACCACACTGCAAAGTATGTTTTCCAACTTGGTTTGCAGACTGCATTAACTCTTGTAAATCTTTATTTTCTGCACAATCAGGAATCAACATAATTTTTTATTTAATTAGTTCCATAATATGCTTCTGGTACTTGAACATGTGAAACTGGCAATTTAAAGCCTGATGGCAAGAGTTGCAGAAATATATACCTTCTTCCCCCATCTGTCTAAAGCCCTAGAATCCCTGTCCGAAGGGGTAGGGTTTTTGGCTGTAGTAGCCTTAATACATTTAGGTCCCTGGGAAATGGTCTCTGGATCTGCAGTGGGATTTTTAAATTGAAATTTGTGAGAGTCACGTACTCTGTAGTACCCATCAGGCTTTCTAGGAGCTAGTAGCAAAGTATCAGGGATAAGACTTGATTCCATGAAGACATCATCTACAATTTCCAGAACAGGGGGGATTGCTAGAGGCCTGTGCTGAGGCAAGTTTAAAAATTCCCTGAGTCTCTTTTTGGACTGTGGGTGGTTCTGGCACTCCCAGCGGAAATGTTCTCAGAGGGTATGCAGGGTTTCACTGGAAGAAAAGTCCTCTGGGGGGGAGGCAGAGGGAATGGAATCTTCTGCATCTGAATCCTCATAGGTAGATAAAGGAATGTCCTGGTAATCTGAGGGGTCAGAGTCATCGGACTCATGATCTGTAGAATCAGAAAGAAAATCAATTCTTTGCCTTTTAGAGGGGGAAGGCTGACTTCCCCTAATTAAAGTAATAAGGTCTTCAGCCATTCTAAGCATTTGTTTCTGTGGCATGGGAGCTTGAGAATGCACTTTGGTCATTGGTTTCCTAGGCATAGTGCTAACTCTGGGCCTGAGAAATTCGGTAGTTTTATTCAGAAACAAAGTAGTCAGTTTAATACGAACATCGGAAGGTCTAAATACACCCTCAGAAGCCGGTGCCTGCACAGTGGCTCCAGACCCATCCAAGGTAGAGACATCCGGACATCCGCAGGTTCCATAGTTGAAGAAGCATCTCATTGCTTACTGGACAGTGAATGGGTCTCAGTAGAAGCCTGCGAATCTGTAGAAGCGGGTATCGGGGCTGCGAAAGCACCTCACTGAGTACCAGAGGATTGGCGACTTGCTTAACAGAAGCGTCATTGGCAGTTGTAGACCTATGCGGTCTCTCTGTCTTTATCCTTACTTTTTTTGGGGAGATTGGTAGTTGGATGGCTTATCAAAGCCATCTCGGAATACGGAGAATGAGAGTGAAAGAATTTAGTGACAAAGATAGCCCAACAATGAATAGTTCGGGCATTGAACAGGGCACAAAACTGACAGTGAGGAACATCATGGTCTGGGTTTAAACAGATGATGCGGTAAGAATGAAAATCTCTGTGAGGTATTTGCTTTCCACAGGCAAGACAATTATTAACTTTTTCTGACATCGGTTAGAGCAAGACAAAAGGATCCCCAACGGGGGACTTAACTTTAGAAGACTTCAGGTCTGAAACTCGAAAAAACGAAAATTTCAGGTAGTGGCCGACCGGCACTTGCAAACTGCTTCTGCTTCTGGCTCCGCTTGGCAAGAAAAGCTGATGTAATGGCATCGGCTGCATGTTTTATACCCCTGACATCCTGACGTCATGGAAGAGGTGACAGCATCCGACACAGAAATCCCAAGACTCTGGTATTCCGGCAGACTGAGGGCTATCTGCAGGCAGATAACCCAAGTAGGATGACTGGACTGCAACAGTGAAACACGAAGAACATCTTTTATTGGCCTGGGATTTCCAGAGATGTAACAGGGTACTGTAGGACCTGTGAGCAGTGCCAGATAGGCAAGGCAGGAGACAATGTGAACGCTCCTTTGATACCTTTGCCTGTGATTAAGAAGTAATTTCAGAGGTAGCTATGGATATCTTGGGGCTTCTGAGTACCCCAGGTTCCACAGGGAAAAAGTATATCCTAGTGGTAGTAGATTATGCTGCCAGATACCCTGAAGCTGTGGGTCTGTCCTCCATTGAGGCAAAAAGGTGTCAAATGTATTGTTCTAGATTTTCAGCAGAGTAGGTTTTCCAAAAGAAATATTGACTGACAGAGGTGCTAATTTCATGTCAGACCTGCTGGATTGTCTGTGGAAGCACTGTGGGGTGAAGCACCTAAAAACCACACCCTACCATCCCCAAACTAATGGTCTTGTTGAGAGGTTAAACTCTACACTCAAGTCCATGCTATGGGCATTTGCAGACCAGTTTGAGATGGACTGGGACAAATATTTGCCCCATCTGTTGTTTGTGTTTCACCTTTTGCAATGCTGTATGGGCATAGAGTGAGGGGACCTCTGTATTTGATTCTAGATGAGTGGGAGGGTGAGTGTGAATCCCACAAGGAGTCTGTTGTGGCATATGTCCTAAACCTCAGGACAAGGCTCATGGAACTCATGGGCTTGGCCCAGGAGAATCGGGCAGAAGCCCAACAGCAGAAAAAGGTCTGGTATGACAGAAATGCTCGAGCCAGAGAGTATGCTGTAGAGCAGCAGGTAATGTTTCTCATTCCTGTCAGACACAACAAGCTGCAGGCAGCTTGGGAGGGATCCTACAAGGTGGTAAGAAAGGTCAGTGATGTTAACTACATAGTACAACTGCTAGGCAGGGGCACAAACTACAGCATGTTAACATGATGAAACTCTTACCATGATTGGGAGGGGCTTGTGCTAAGTATTTGCAGTACAAGGCAAGAGGAGTCTGAGGGGCATCTATGGCTACGGGGAGCCAGCCAGGAAAATCCCAAATTACTATGGTGGAGCCTAGAATTGCAGGCATATGATGAGGCAGCACAGCACTGTAGTGGGGTCAGCAATGCTAAGGCAGCTGGAATATCAAGACAGGGAATGGGGTAAGGTATTTCCAGATAGGCTCAACCCTCTCAAGCAACGTTTCTCAAGGGGCACTTGAAAAACTAGCTTGAGTTTTTTTTTTGGAGGGGGGGGTATGACAAACCAAAATGCTGCCAGCCCAGCTAGCTGGAATTTTGTAAATAATCATATGTTATTTGTGAATATCAACATGATTCATATGCTTGTCTTAAAATGCAAGAGAACTATATGCTATGTGTATATTAAACTACTGGTACAGGAGTGTGGGTTGTATAGGATTTGTACAGTACTGAGCTTCAAGGATGTGTCCACAGTGTACCCTACTGGAAAAGAACAGAAATGTATATAAACTATATACCTGTGGAAATGTATGTTTTAATAGCAGAAACTGGAACATACACAGTTAACTTGCAAAACTTCAAGAAAATAAGTTGAAATTGAATTATTTTACGATTGTGTTATAAAAGTTAGTTTCAATTCAGCAAGGAGACAGGATGTCTAGAACTACGGTGCCTTCTTCATGGTTTTGTGTTTTATTGTTTTATGACTTCCAAGATAGTACAGTTGTGTACACTTACCATAAATGCAGATGTTCAAGTGTATTCACTGTTGCAGTCATTACATTTGGGTTATCTGCTTGCAGTAGCCCTCAGTCGGCCTGATTAACAAAGTCTTGGGTCTTGCGTTGGTTGCTGTCCCTTCTTCCCTGACGTCAGGTCGTCAGGGGTATAAAACATGCAGCCAATGCCATTACATCAGTTTTTCTTGCCCCAGATGTCAGGTGCCCCCCTAATGGGAAGCAATTAAAACTATAAATAGAAGGATATACCTCCAACAAAAAAGCAAATGCACCAAAAAGCTTTTAGAGCACAGTAAGTGAGAGTAGAGGTATAGCCACAAGAAAGGGGGCTGGAGGGAGGTTAACCAGGACTGCAACAGTGAATGCACTCGAACATCTACATTTATGGTACGTGTACACAACTGTACTATGTTCTTCATGCTTCACTGTTGCAGTCATTACATTTGGGTAGATTTCCAAAGCTAAGGTTGGGAGGAGGAATTTAAACAAAATTAGGACCAGCTATACGGCCCTGCAAGACAGCAGTGGCAAAACCAGCTCTGGATTTAGAGAAAATTGGCAAATGATAATGTTTGGTTAAAGTATGTACAGAACTCCAGGTAGCAGCTTCTAGGAAGCCCCTAGTAGGGACGCCCCTGGGAACGGCTGTAGAGGTAGATGCAGCCCTGGTTGAATTGGGTCTGATGCCCTGTGGGATAGGTTTTCAATGGTGCTTATAGCAGAAATGAATGCAGTGGCCTATTCATTTTGAAATGGTTTGTTTTGAAATAGCTTTCCCCTCTGTCCCTGCAGCAAATGCCACCAGCAGTTGTTCAGATTTCCTTTGAGGTTTAGTCCTGTCCAAGTAGAATCTAAGCTGTCTGTGCACATCTAAAGAGTGCAATATCCATTTCCCTTTGTTCTGTGGGTTAGGAAAGAAGGTAGGCAAATTAATGGACTGATTAAGAGCCACACTGGATACCACCTTGGGCATGAAGGAGGGATTGGTTCTGAGGGACACCCTGTCCGCATGAAAGATGATGAAAGGTTTCACTGCCATAAGGACCTGTAATTCAGATACCCTTCTTGCAGAAGTGATTGCTAAAAGGAAAACTGTTTTCTAGGAAAGAAATTTTAAATCTGCAGTAGCAGCTGGCTCGAAAGGAGGAAGAGCGAGTTTCTCCAAGACAAAGTTAAGATCCCAGGCTGGTGTTGGAGCTTTCCTGGGTGGCCTTACATTTTTGGCCCTCTGAGGAACTGCCTGAGCAGTGGGTGAGAGAAGAGGTGAGGCTCTGTGCTATAATGAGCTGAAATGGCTGAGGCATAAATTTTGATGGAGGAAAAAGATAAGCCCTTAGCATCTCAGTCAAGTATTGTAGAATCTGAGGTAAATTGGGCACTGCTGCGTTCATTCCTTGAGATTGTTTCCAGGCACAGAATCTTTTCCATTTTGCAACATTAAGACTTTCTAGTACTAGGCCTCCTTGCCTCTAAAATGATTTCCATCACTGATTTACTGAGGGATTGCGAAGGAGAGATTAGGTAATTAGCCAGGCTGCTAGGTTCAGGGTTTACAGCTGAGGGTGCAGAATCTGGTTCGCCTGCTGAGACAACAGGGAAGGAATTTGAGGCAGGTGCCATGAAGCCAAGCATGACCCACTGCGGAAGAGTGGGTACCAGTGTTGGCAAGGCCAGTCTGGTGCAATTAAAATCATCCTCGGCTTGTCCTGTTTGATCTTTAGTAGTACCTTGGAGAGCAGAAGCAGAGGAGGAAAGGCGTAAACGGATAGGTTTTTCCAGCTGAAGGATAGAGCATCCACTTTCCAAGCTAGCTTGTGGGGAATCCTTGTGCAAAATTTGTCCAGTTAACGGTTCTGGGGGGAGGCAAACAGGTCTCTATCTGGGCTCCCCCATTTGCTTGTCAACATGTTGAAAATCCTTGCTTTCAGTTTCCACTCGTGTGGGTCCATGAGGTTTCTGCTTAGTCCGTCTGCCAGTGTATTTAGTTTTCCTGGCAGGAGATTCACTAGGATGTGTTCCACAATGCCATGGCTAATCTGCAGAGGGGGTAAGAATGCGTACCCCCCTGTTTATGTACCACATGACAGTGGTGTTGTCTCTGTCTTTACCATTAGTTGTCCTGGAAGAATGTGGTCCTTGTAGGCTGTCAGATCATTCTGTACAGCTAACATTTCCTTTTGATTTATGTGCAGGTGCATTTGACTTGGGTTTCATTTGCCCTGAATGCACTTCCCTGCCAGGTGAGCCCCACATGCATAGTCTGATGCATCTGCTAAGATTTGGGTGGCAGGGGGTAATGTGAATGGTAGTCCCCAGTTTTGGTGGCAGGCCTCTGCCCAGCAAAGGAACTCTAGGCGTAGGCAAGGTATGATTCGAATCCTTCCTTCTAGAGCCTGTGAATGTTGACACCATAGGCTTTTGAGATACCATTGTAGTTTCCTCATATGCATCCTTGCATATGGAATTAGAAGAATGCAGGAGGCCATGAAGCCCAAGCTTGCAGTATTTGCTTTGCAGATAGCTTGGTTTTTGTGGCCACTTGTTTGAAGTAAGTTGTCAAATGAATCCGTTTCTCTGGCATGAGGAAAGCCATCTGGGAAGTTGTATTCAAGCTTGCTCCCAGGAATATAATTTGTTGGCAGGGTGTTAGGTGGGATTTCTTTTTGTTTATGGTGAACCACAGATAAGTCAGTATCCTTTGAACAAAGGCCAGATGATTCAAAAGAATGTCCTTGCCTTCTGCCTGAATTAGACAATCGTCCAGGTATGGGTATATTTGTATATTTCTTTGCCTGCAAAATGCAATGACTGGAGCTAGGTACTTTGTGAATACCCTGGGCGCAGTAGATAAGCCAAATGGGAGTGCAGAGAACTGATAGTGCATGTAGCCTGCTTTGAAGCACAGATATCTTCTGCAAGACTCCCTGATAGGGATGTGCAGGTATGCTTTTTTTAAGTCTAGTGTCGTCAACCATGCATCCTTGCCTAGCATAGGAAGCAGCTGGTGAAGAGTCAGCATTCTGAATTTTGGAATCACCAGAAAGGTGTTTAGAATAGAAAGGTCCAAGATAGGATGCCATGTTTTGCCTTTTCTGGGTACCAGGAAAAGTCTCAAATAGAAGCCTTGTCCCTTTTCCTCTTCTGGTACCAACTGAATAGCCCCCATGTTTAAGAGAGAGAGTACTTGATTTTGGGCCTCTGCCCACTGATTTTGGGGTAGATCTGGCCACCGGCTTGGTGTTGCTAACATGTGGAAATGAAATCTGTATCCTTGGGACACTATATTTAAAACCCATTTGTCCTGGGTAACGAGTTCCCAGTTTGTGGCCTGCAGACCAATCTTTCCGCCTAAAGGAGCATTCAGTTGGGAAGTGCTTGGAAGTTTTAAAACCAAGTCATTGAGACAGTTTTCCACAGTGGGGAGTCTTACTACTCCCAGGTTTGGGTGCGGAAACCCCCCACTGTCTAGTCTTGTGTGCCCCTTGGGACTGAAACCTGGGGTTTCTGCTGTGTCTGGGTTTGGCTTGAGAAGACCTGGAAGGGGCTGGAAAGGACACATTTTTAGAGGGGCAGTGCCTACTAAATCTAGGAGGGTGAACTTGTAAGAAATATTTGCATAGATTTAGCTTTAACTTCCATCTTTTTAAGAACTTCCTCAACCTTGTTGCCAAACAGGTGGTCCTGATTTAAGGCAGCATCCAACAAGTTTAGCTTTAACATGATCAGGCAAACCTTGCTCCTTAAGCCAAGCATGCCTTCTGAGCACAGACCCAGTAACAGCAGCCCTGCAAGAGGCCTCTAATGAATCAAATCCAAATTGCAAAGTATGTTTTCCAACTTGTTCAGCAGAATGCATCAAATCCTGTAATTCTTTATTTTCAGCACAGTCAGGAATTAACATCATTTTCTGTTTAAGCAATCCAATAACATGTTGTTGATACTTTAACATATGAAACTGACAGTTTAAAGCCCTAATGGCCAAGGTTGCAGAAGTTATAACTTTCTTACCCCATCTATCCAGCACCCTGGAGTCTCTATCAGAGGGGGTAGGATTTTTAGCAGTAGAAGCCTTAATGCCCTTGGGTCCCTGTGAAATAGTCTCTGGATCCGCAACAGGATTTTTAAAAAGGAACTTGTGAGAATCCGGAATCCTGTAATATCTGTCAGGTTTTCTGGGAGCAGGAGGCAAAGAATCAGGGGCCAAACCAGATTCTGAAAAGGCATCAACAATGTCTAGTACAGGAGGTATAGCTAAAGGACTATGCTGAGGCTGGAGTAAGAAATCCCTAAGCCTATTTTTTGAATCAGAAAAATCCTGGCTTTCCCAGTGGAAATGTTCCCTTAGAGTATGTAAGGTCTCACCAAAAGAAAAATCCTCTGGAGGGGAAGCAGAGGGAATGGAGTCCTCTGCATCAGAATCCTCATAAGTAGATAAGGGCAACTCCAGATCATCAGAAGAATCAGAAAAATCAGAACCCTGTTCAGAAGATTCACAAACAACTTCAGTCCTGGGTCTCTTTGAAGGGGAAGGTTGGCTTCCCCTGATTAGTTATAAGATCTTCAGCCATTCTTATCATTTGTTTTTTAAGCACAGAGGCCTGAGCATCGATTTCTTAGCCAAGGTTTGAGATTTTGGTCTAAATGAAGAAGGAGGCATCGGTTTAATATGCAAGTCCATTGGCCTGAATACACCCTCAGAAGCCGGTGCCTGCACAGCGGCTACGGACCCATCTAAGGTAGAGACATCTGTAGGTTCCACAGTTGAAGAATCTCACGGCATACTGGACTCCGAATGGGTCTCAGTAGAGGCCTGTGAGTCAGAAGTAGTGGGTATCAGGGGCTGCGAAAGCGCCTCACTGAGTACCGGTGAACTGGCGACTGGCTTAGAAGTGTTGTCAGCAGCTTTAGACCTCGGCAGCCTGTCTCTGTCTTTATCTTTGCGTTTTCTCGGAATCCCGGTAGTCGGATGTCTAACCGACGACATTTCTGGATAATTAAACTGAGAACTGAAATATTCAGAAGTGAAAATATACCGATGAAGGATAGTGCCCTGATTAAAATAAAGTACAAAACTGACAGCAAGGTACGTTGTGGTCAGGGCCTAGGCAAGGAATACAGTACGAATGAAAATCTTTGTGAGGTATTTGTTTTCCACAAGTAATGCAATTATTAACTTTTACTGACATCGGTAAGGAGCAAGAAAAAGTTTTCTCATAGGGGTACTTAGCTTTAGTTGAAGACTTCGGTTTTGAAACTTGAAAACGAAAATTTCAGGAGTCAGCCGATCGGCACTTACGAACTGCTTCTGCTTTGGGCACTGCACAGTAAGAAAGACTGATGTAATGGCGTCGGCTGCATGTATTATACCCCTGACAACCTGACGTCATGGAAGAAGGGACAGCAACCGACGCAGGACCCAAGACTTTGTTAATCAGGCTGACTTGAGGGCTACTGCAAGCAGATAACCCAAATGTAATGACTGCAACAGTGAAACACGAAGAACATCTGCAAAGATCTGAGAGACATGTATTTCTCACACAGAGATGTTAAATTCTGTTAAGTTTATGTTTAGCTGGGGAACTGAAGTCAGATGACAAATAGTGATGTCACCCAAGCTAACACAGCAGTAAAATGTGATATTAATTTAAGAACTGTCTCAGACAGAGACTGCATTTTGTATTTTGTCTTGGACCTAGCAAGAACATCCATTCATCATAAACATCTGTACTTGCTTTGCTAATAGTAAGTAACTAGGGTACAGTCATTTCTTTTAGATGCAGTTAGGAATACAGTAAAGATTAGTTTAGATGTTTTCTGTATTTATTTGAGACTGTCCTGCAATATTGTTTTAAAATATTTCCTGTGATTTTTAACTCTGAAGTAACTGTGTTTGTTTTCTGAGTACTGTCTTGTTCTTTTATTATTAAATATATTTAAACCTATCTTTGTGGCTGATATTTGTGAAACATATTTAAGCTCTTGGCGTACTTGCATATGTATTTGGCAACACTCTACAAGTCACTGCTAATAGCCTGGTGCTTGGTCAAAACTGCCATTTGGATTATTAGTAACATTACACAGTCAGATTGGATAGCCTTTGTTAAGGGCCTAGAGTAGCTGATAAGAGTGGTTGGTGGCAGTGATAACTACCTTATAGTCTGGGCAGAAGGGGCATAGCTAGTAAACCTGTGCCAGTCTTTCCCAGGTGTGTGTGTGTGTTTGTATATAAATCAAATCTCAAAGTGTGTGTGTGTGCATCAGCTACTTGGGCAGGGACACGAAGCACTGCTTGAATAAAGAGGGTACTGGAGGTTTTGGCATGACCACTCAGTCGAGATCTCAACCCTATAGCTGTGCCAGTGGGGAGTCTTACTGGGGATCTGGAGAAAGAGAGTAACCAGCCCCAGATTGACTGTGGTCTCTGTGTGCTCTTAAGGGAAATTGCACTTTACTGTGTGTGTACTTGTCACCCTCCTATTGTGTACGTCCCCCACTGTTGCCAGTGGTGAGGATTGAGGATCCTTGATTACTTGTCCAGTGCAGGGGAATCACACTTTCTATTCAATGTTCCAGCATTTATTACATACGGGAGAGTGCAAAGGCTCAAAGGGACCCCGGGGAGGAGGATGGAGCAGGGGAAGACTAAGCAGCAGCATTTTCCAAAAATCCATGCAGAACTACCCTGGCAAATCCTGTCCTGGATCTGGAGACAGTGTCCAATTTGCAATCCTTTGTAAAAGTATGAACAAATAACCAGGTGCCAGCTTCCAAAATGGGAGTGATCATCTAGACCTTTGACAAAAGCCAAAGAGGATGCACCTGATCTGGTGGAATGGACGTTAAGAGAAGATAGGGATTTCCCATGAAAATCATATCAAAACACAACAGCCTTAAGACATCCACGCAGAGACAGTTTGTTTGTAAACAGGAAACCCAGAGTCCTGGAATGAAAGGACACAAAATGTTGATAAGACTTCTTAATTGACTTAGTCCTGTCAAGGTAAAATCTGAGTTGTCTAAGGAATGCAGAATCCTCTCACTAGGGGATTGAGCCGAAGGGAAGAAAGTAGGCAACTGGATGGACTGATTAAGAGACAAGTCATTCACCACTTTGGGCATGAAGGATGGATTAGTTCTCAAAGATACTCTGTCCTTGTTGAAAACCAAAAAGGGGGGCGAAGCTATGAATGCCTGAATTTCAGAGACTCTTCTAGCAGAGCTTAAGGCTACTAGAAGTAGTGTTTTCAATGTGCAAAACTTTAGAGAAGCAGAGGCCGCTGGCTCAAAGGGGGCCTGAGTAAGCTTTTCTAACACAGTTAGATACCAAGGATGAGGAACTGGTTTTCTGGGGGTGTGTGTGTATCATGTGTAGAACACCTTTAAGAAAAAGCTTATCTTCTAACCTGGAAGCTAAGGCAGACAAGGCAGAACAGTGGACCTTGACTGAGGAATAGGAAAGACCACTGTTAAGCAACTCATACAGGTAAGAAAGCACTAAAGGAATGAATGCAAAAAGGGATCCTCTTTTTTTTTTTTTTTTTGGCACCAGATGGAAACTCTTCTCCACTTGGAAATAAGATTTTCTAGCATTGAGTTTCCTGGCCTCCTGCAAAACCCGAAGCCCGTCCTTAGAAAACAGGTCCCTGAAAGGGATCAAAAGTCAATCACCTACAAGGTCATTTGGAGAGTTGACAAATGTGGGTGAATCAAGGATCCTTGTCCTGAGTGAGCAGGTCCATCTGATGAGGTAACTTGCAGTGATAACCCTTGGATAATTGCAGAAAAAGAGGTATTTTGTGCCCCCCTGCTGGTTTATGTACCAAAGGACCACGGTATTGTCTCTAAGAATTCTGAGGGGTCCTGTCAAGAATAGAGGATGAAAGGTCTGCAAGGCTAGAATCTGAACCCTCATCTCTCTGATGCTGATGTGCTCCCTCCTTTGAGAGGGAGACCAAAGACTCTGTACCTTCCTGGCATCAAAACTTGCTCCCCAATCTAAGTCTGAGGTGTCTGTGAAAAGTTGCTGAGCTGGTTGAAGTACCTGAAGTGGTAGGCCAGGGTTCTGAATGAGTTGCTGCATCCATTAACATATCTCCGTTTTCAGGCAGGGAAGAAGAGAAATCAAGACATCTAAGGGATGAGCATGCTAGGACCAAACTGTCTTTAGAAACCACTGGAACTTTCTCATGTGTAACTTTGCAAAGTGCAACGTGGGGATCGTGGAGGCCACAAACCCCAGCAGTGTCAGAAACCCCCTGGCTGTGATGGAAGAAAGGGGCAAAAGAGACTCCATGAATGCTATGAGAGAAAATGCTTTTTCTGAAGGGAGAAAAACATCAAGTCTATCTTCAACCTACACCCAAGGAATATGAGACCCTGACATGGGGTCAGACTTGATTTTTTGAAATTTATTGAGAATCCGAGGCCCTGCAAAAAGGAAATAGCTAGGTCAAGGTGTTGAAGTTACGGGTCTGGACTGCTGGCCAGAAAGAGCAGATCATCCAAGTAGGGATAACCTTGGAGCCCTTTCAGCCTTAAATAGGCAATGGCTGGGGCTAGGCACTTTGTGAATACCTTTGGAGCAGTGGAAAGACCAAAGGGCAAGGCAGAAAACTGAACATGCTAAGAACCCACTGAGAAACACAAGAACTTCCTGAACTGTGGGTGAATAAGGATACACAGATATACATCCTTGTGATCCAGAGAAGCTAGGAAAGCTTGAGGAAGAGCCAGAGGAAGAAGAGATTGCAGAGATAGCATCCTGAATGAAAGCACCACCAGGAAAGTGTTTAATAGGGAAAGATCTAGGATAGGCTGCTAAGGACAGTCTTTTCTTGGGACAAGAAACATCCTGGAGTAAAACCCCCTTTTGCTGGTCTGAAGGAACAACCTGAATGGTGCCTTGGTTGGAAAGTTGAGCAAATAACAGGGGGAACAGATACAGTTGACTGGAGGGAGGCTGGGGTATCCCCTTAAAGGGAGAAAGTGTCTTCTAAGTCATAAAGTGTCCATTTTGAATAACTGAAATCACCCAGGAATCCTGAGTGATTTCCATTCAAGCTCAGAGGGCAAGAGAAAGGTGAATATATATCCTGAAATACTTACTCATTTCCCCAGTCCCTGAATTCCACAGGAACTTCCCTTTTAAAGACTCCCTTTGTCAGGAAACCTGCTTGCCCCTCCACTTCTACTCCTTCTGAAACTAGGCCACGTAAGTCTTCCAGGAGACCCCCAGAGACTAAGGCTGTTGCTTCTTTTCCTTCTCCTCAACAGCCCTTTCAGCCCAGGCAAAGTCTTCTGTGACATTCTGCTCCCTCTTCCAAGTCATACCTCTTTATATATATTCACCTTTCTCTTGCCCTCTTGACCTCCTGTCAGAAGGAAGCAACTTTACAGAAGGAGATACCAGAGAAGATTTGTCTGAAGTAATGGAGACCACAGCTGGCTCAGCTGAAAGGCATTTAGAAAGAAACTTTCAATGCACAGGGACCTTATAAAAACAGTCAGATCTTTTAGGGGCAGGAACTTGGGAGTCTGGGGTTTTAGAGGTTGATGCAAAGGCATCTAGGAAAGCAGGGAGGACTGGAGGGACTGAAGGAGCAAGGGCCTCCAACTAGAGCAGATCATAATATCTTTTTTGCTCCACTGAAATTTGAGAAGAATCCCACTTAAAGAATTCCTTCATTTTATTAATAGTTTCCCCAAAGGAGAGCTCTTCTATGGGAGAATCCCCTCCATTAGACTCTTCCTCTGGAGAAACATATTCCAGAGGGGAAGGAATTTGAGTGGAGTATGCTAAAGAGTCTTCATTTGAAGAAGACCCCACAGAGTCAGTGTCATGAACTTGAAATTCAACAGCCTGCATGGAAGAAGACTCCTGAGAAGCAGGTGGCAGCACAGACGACCAGGAGAAGGCTGGCCCAGCAATAGGAGAAGCCGAAGCTGGAAGTCTCAAGGCCATCAGAGCCTTAATCAGACCCTGATAAAAAACATCCCAAACCGATAAGAGGTGTGGAAGGAATGGTGGAATGCCTAGTCTTCTACTTCTTCTTAACATGCTTCTCTTGGTGAGGAGAATGGGCGGATGAAGGCCGTACGTCCAACACATCCTTAGACAGAGGGGCAGGAATGGTTCCCAAGTCCTCCAAAATAACAAGCCGTGGTTCCCCCAAGTCATCCAAACCAGAAATCTGCACAGCCTCAGGTGTGCTAGGATCCTCACTCCTGACAGTTTCCATGACAGTACCCGCCAAGGAAGTGGACCCTACATCCGAATGCACCGCCGAGTTTTCATCAACCTCAAGGGGTAAGCTGGAGGGAGTAGGCACAGCTGAAGAAGATTCAGACCTAGCTTTGCTGACCTTCCTCTTTACAGATGGCTCAGAAGAACTCCCAGAACCTTCATGGTTCCCTAGCCAGATGTTTGAGACAGACAGAGCAGGAGCGGTGGTCATGAGTAGGCCGTAAAAAGAAGAAGCAAAGCTTGTTACTATTCTTATGTGGAATTTGCCTAATTTAATTGCAATTCCAAACTAGTAGTGTATGGAGCCTTGTGTTCAAACTGTACAAGTTTTTACATAGGGAAGACAGAGAGGAGACTGAGAGATAGAATATACGAACATATTAATGCTATCTCCAGAATGAAAGCAGATAATGCTTTAGTAAAGCACATTCTATCCTTCCCTGACCATACTTTCAAATGTATAGGTTTGGATCAGTTACAAATTGACAGCAGGAGGGGCCCTTTTAGCTTACTTCTGAAGAACGAGAATTATCATGGCAATTTAAAACCAATGCCTTTATGGAACCAGGTCTTAATGACCACTGTAACATCTCATGTCTCTTGAAGCTTAGAAGCTTAAAGAGATGATTTCAGTCTTTAGAGCTAATTTTGTATAGGAAGTATTAGGTAAAGTAAAACTGTGTTCTGTAAACTCATTTGTAAAAAAATCTTTATTCTTCAATGATGTTTTAACATGTATTTCTACATCTTTTTTTTTATTTTTTATTTTTTGTATACTTACTATGAAGGATTTTTATTCAAAAGTTATACAAAGTCCTCATAAGATAAATTGAGACATATACAAGTGTGTGTTTGTATACTATCTATTGAGCTGTGAGTTAGAGCTATAACTTCTGATGAAGTACCCCCTTAAAAGTACCAGTGACTTACTGAATGGATTAATTAATTTAATTTAGCTTAATTGAAGGTAATTAAACTGGAAGGGGTAGGAAAACATATAAATAGCAAGCACTTGTGATTTGTATTTTTATCTGAAGAAGTCATCCAACTTTGTATGACGAAAAGCGCTTTATAATAAAACTAGTAAAGAAGAGTTCTCGTTGCCTGGTATCCTTGTTCGAATTTGCCTTCCACACCTATACTTGCCCTTCCTGGATGACATTAACAAAAACAAGAGGCAGTAGCAACAAATTCAATCTGAAGCTGTAAACAGAAACCAATGATATCCAACAGCAGACCGAACGTACGAGTCAACCTTTCTGAATGGCAGTGAAAAAGATCTGAAGATTGTACGTGCAGACATTCCTTTTATGGTTGACATTGTCTGTGCCATCGTGAGACACCCCATGTACAAGCAGTAGCTCTAAGCCTTTGTATACCGGCTGGATGTCAGGTCGTTGGATGGAATACAACCCATATGTAAACAATACTGCAACACCGAATAAAAGGACATCTTACATTTATAGCTGTCCAGATTTAAGCAATATTTTTGGAAATGTTTAGAAAAATGAAGCAGATGCTATAGCAAGCAACAATGGCAGCACAAAGATCTGGAGTAACTCTCCGATGAACAGTGATTTATGAAACAGGAGAGGAGTCCGATTGCTAAGAAAAGTGTGCCAAGATGAAGAGCACACCAGTTTCTAATGTCTGAACAGGATCATAATAAACTTGAATGTTTCTAGCTTCAGTGATAGCAGCCTTAAGCACCAGCTCTATGGGTATGGTGGTTTATGACTCCTATTTCTCTTCCAAATACTGAAGCATTTTAAGGGGAGAAGCCAACTCATCAAGGCCTTCATGAATGTGAGAGTTTCTCTTAACAGCATTTCATGCAGGGAGGAAATATTTAATTTCCTTACTCGTCTCAGAGAGAAAGGCATGTGGATCCTCTTAGTTTATACAGAGGGCAATAGAGAACCTCTCAAGCTCATCTCCAGGATGGGTATGCTGGCACTCAGTTGATGTAAGACAGTTCCACAGTGGAACAAGTGCTATAGTGAGCTGATAGGACATCAACACATGAGAAAAAAATGCTGAATGAGGATGGAAAGGAAGGAGAGACGTGTAAAGCGTCTGGTGGTGGCACAGTTCTTCTTACTTAATGGGTGATCCTGCATTTGTGAGGACTGCTGGGGAACACAAGAGACTGCTCTCAGGCACAGGTCAGTTGATGACAGACTTCAGCCACTTGACTGGGGAGATGGGATCCAATCACTTATCGGGATGCAACCTCTTAAGGTGTCTGTCAGGATACATCTTTCATGGGTCTTTCATTCCTTACAGTGGTAGAGGATGGGCCCAAACCTGATCTCTATCTAAAATGGGAAGACAGCCATATTGGTAGCTGTTTAAGAAGTAGCCTCACCTCTATGAGGGTACGAGTGATGCCTGCTTGTTTCCCATAGTGCTCCAGCACTGGTTTGAGATCATATGAGGTATCTTGCTGCTGACCCCTGCAATGGATATACTTAAATGCCATAATCTTGTGAGACCTACGGTATGGCTTGCCGTCTCTCCTTCCTGCATCACAGTGAGTCAGGATGAAACAGTGACATGTCAAGCTTAGCCCCTCAGACAGTAAATGCAATGCCAGTGCTGGTCTTAGCTCATGATTTTGAGACTACATGATCATTTTAACGGCTTGTGCTTTCAGGGCTTTGAACAAGGGTCCATGTCTGAGTGGCAGAAAAGGGGAGCATAAAGGGTAAGAGTGTTTTCTAGTCTAGCACATGGTATTAATGTGTGCATCGGTGTGAAGCCTACGTACCTTTGGGAGTCAATGAGAAATATTAATTTGTGTCTTTCGGCGTTTCCCGGTTACAACCTTCAATGAAGGAACGCCCATTCATAGATGTCGCCACACAGAAGACGCTCTGAGAATCAAACGGGCAACGTCTAACTGTGAGGCGACAATGCTACCGCAGCACCACCACCGCAGTTCAATGAGAAATATTAATGACATCAATAAAATAAGAGTGTTTCCCAAATGTGCACCCATGCAGGAGGACTACAGACAACTCATATTAGTTTCCTCTGCCATTTTAATTTAATTTCTTAAGCCTTTTCCATTAAATCATAGCTGGGGAGAAACTAAGTTTATTGATATCAACTATTACCTATAACTGCAGCACTGCCTTCTGGCAGCTGGAACTTAGAAATATCTGACACGGTTTTACAGATCACTGTCCCAAATATTAGGGGAACAGCCTCAGATACAAAAGTAAGTCATCATCAAAATAATAGTTTTTTTTTATGAAATGTAAAAATCTGGATGGTGATCTATAGTAATATTCATTCTTAAACTGTACTAATGTCAGCAACTTTTTCCATAGGACCACAGAAAAGAAAACATACTCTAAAATGTATAAAGAATCTATGACCGTCTAAGAACTCTGACCATACTGTATTTAGGTTATCCTTCTGTAACAGTCCATAATATGCTTACTCAGGAATATTCACTGCATATAAAATTACATCATCACAACAGAGATCACAATAAATGCACATTTCACACCAGTAATGAAAATGAGAATGCAATGACAGCTGTATTCATTGCACTGAAATCACAGAATTCATTAGAAACTACAATTTAAATACTTTTTTCCTCTTCCTTCAGTGTCAGAGCTGTAGTTTGAAGATAACAAGAAAAGTACAGTTTTGTACCTACCATAAATGTAGATGTTCGAAGATCCACATTGCTGCAGTCCTTACACTTGGGTAGTCCGCTGTCCTCGGTCGGCCCGAATACCAAAGTATAAGGCTGACGTTGGTCAAGGCGCATTAGTCTGACGTCAGGACGTCAGGGTACAAATGCGCATGACCGACGTCATATCCTCAGTCTTTTCTTGCCCCAGATGTCAGAAGACCCTAAAAAGGTAAGGCCAAAACCAAAAACAACAACACACCAAACACCCCTGCACCAAATATATGTACAATATATACAAAATTACAAAAGTACAACCCAACCCACACAACCACCCCTAAACACAGAGGGGAAGGAGGGAGGGAAAATTGGACTGCAGCAATGTGGATCTTCGAACATCTACATTTATGGTAGGTACAAAACTGTACTATGTTCTTCATCTCACATTGCTGCAGTCCTTACACTTGGGTAGAATCCCAAAGCAGAGGTAAGGGAGGATGGCAAATCATAAAGAAGCAGGAGCTGCCAAAATGCCCTGTAAAATAGCAGTGGCAAACCCAGCCCTAGATTTAGAGTAGAGAGGAAGGTGGTAATGCTTAGAGAAAGTATGCACTGAACTCCAAGTAGCTGCCTCCAAAATTTCCTTAGTTGCCACCCCCCTTAGAAATGCTGTAGAAGTGGCAGTAGCCCTAGTGGAATGAGGCCTAATCCCAGCTGGAATCTCCTTGCCATGATGGGAATAACAAAAAGCAATGCAAAACCCAATCCACTTAGAAATAGTTTGTTTTGACACAGGCTTGCCCTGAGAACTCAAAGCAAAAGAAACAAACAACTGCTGAGACTGCCTGAAATCCTTAGTCCTGCTTAAATAATAACGCAACTGCCTGTGTACATCTAAAGTATGCAAAATCTTTTCCCCCTTATTTTGGGGATTTGCATAAAAAGTAGGCAAATGAATAGTTTGGTTTAAAGCCACACTAGAAACCACTTTAGGCATAAAAGAAGGATTAGTACGTAAAGATACCCTATCCTTATGGAAAATCAAGAAAGGCTCAACCGCCATAAGGGCCTGCAATTCAGAAACCCTTCTCGCAGAGGTAATGGCCAACAAAAAAGCAGTCTTCCATGACAAATATTTTAACTCAGCAGTAGCTGCAGGCTCAAAAGGTTGTAGAGTGAGTTTCTCCAACACAAAATTGAGGTCCCAAGCAGGAGTAGGAGCTCTACGTGGGGGTCTTATATTCTTTGCCCCTCTAAGAAATTGCTTGAACAAAGGATGAGAAAACAATGGTGGGTCACAGTCATAGTGAGCTGAAAGTGCTGCAGCATGAATCTTAATGGAAGAGAAAGACAAACCTTTGTCCAATAACTCAGTAAGATATTGAAGAACCACACTTAAATTAGGCTCAGAAACATCCAAAACCTTTGCTGCACTCCAAAATAAAAATCTCTTCCATTTTCTGACACTTTCCTTGTACTAGGTCTTCTGGCTTCCATAATCACATTCAAAACTTGTTGAGGAAGTTGAGACCTGCTGTGGTTCAAAACAGAATATGCCAGGCTGTTAGATGAAGAGAGTGAAGCTTGACATTGAGTAGATGACCGTCCTTCTGAGACAACAGGTGTGGAATCAAAGGTAAAGGCCATGGAGGCTTCCTTACCAGACTTCTCAGTAATGGGTACCAGTGCTGCGAGGCCAATCTGGAGCTATTAATATCATCCTTGGCTTGTCCTGTCTGACCTTCAGAAGTACCTTTGGGAGGAGAGGCAGAGGTGGAAAGGCATACACATGAAGATTTTTCCAACTGAAAGAAAGAGCATCCACTTTCCAAGCTGTGGGATGAAACCTTTTGTGCAAAACTTTGGCAGCTGGTGGTTTAGTGGAGAAGCGAACAGATCTATGTCTGGAGTTCCCCATGACACTGTCAATTTCTGAAATACATGAAGATCCATTCCACCGTGGGGATCCATGATTTGTCTGCTTAACACATCTGCTAAGGAGTTCTGTGCTCCCGGCAGAAACCTTGCCTGAAGATTTAGTTGTAAACTGAGAGCAGTCTCCCACAAAATCATTGCTTGCCTGCATAGAGGATAAGAATGTGTTCCCCTTGCTTGTTGATGTACCACATGACAGTTGTGTTGTCTGTTAGAATCAACACCTGCCCTGGAAGAAGTAAATCCTTGAAAGCTATTAATGCAAACTGGACTGCTAACATCTCCTTCAAGTTGATATGTAGATGTTGTAGTCTGGCAGGCCACTTGTCTTGTATCCACTTTCCATTTAGATGAGCTCCCCAAGCTTTGTCTGAGGCATCTGTCGTTAAAATCTGACTCGCCTCTGGCCGGGTCACAGAGAGTCCCTTGTTTAGGTGACATTCCTGAGCCCACCACAAAAATTCCTTTTGAATGCAAGGTATTATTTGAATGACAGTGTCCAGATCCTGGCAGTGCTGTGTCCATACATTTTTGAGATACCATTGCAGCTTCCTCATATGCAGTTTGGCATTGGGAAACACCAGAATACAAGATGCCATGAACCCTAAGGCTTGAAGGACTGTCCTTGCAGTCAGCCCGGACTGATGAGATAGTTGACGAAAGTAAAGGGAAAGATTCTTTTGTTTGTCCGGGGTCAAAAAGGCCATCTGGGTTGCTGTATTCAGTCTCACACCCAGAAAGCACATGTCTTGAGAGGGTACTAGACTGGACTTTATTTCGTTCACAGAATACCCCAGGCATCTTAGCACTGCTATCACATATTCCAAATGCTGAAGAAGCTCGTCCTTCCCTTGAGCCAGAATCAGGCAATCGTCCAAATAAGGATAGATCTGTATTCCTCTTAATCTGAAGAAAGCTATCACTGGAGCCAGAACTTTCGTGAATACTCTGGGCGCAGTAGATAAGCCAAAGGGCAATGCAGAGAACTGATAGTGAGAATTCCCAGCTCGAAAACGCAGATACTTCCTGCAACTTAGTCTGATGGGAACATGAAGGTAAGCCTCCTTGAGATCCAAAGTTACCATCCAGTGATCTTTGCCCAGCAGAGGCAAAAGCTGTTGTAACGTCAACATTTTGAACTTGGGAATGTCCAGATAAGTGTTGAGGATAGATGAATCCAAAATTGGTCTCCACGTGTTCCCCTTTTGGTACTAGGAACAGGCGAGAATAAAATCCTAGGCCCCTTTCTGGCATAGGAACCGGCTCTATGGCCCCTATTTGGAGCAACAGAGAAATTTGCTTGTAAGCTTCTATTCTTTGTGGAGGAGGAATGTCTGGCATGCCTTTGAAAGGAGGCAAGGTATGGAAATAAAACCTGTAACCGTGGTGAATGATATCCAATACCCATCTGTCTTGGGTAATCAAACTCCAATTTTCTTTGAAAAGTGCCAACCTTCCTCCCAAAGGTGCTGCCAGGCGAGAAGGCTCTGGCAGCTGAAAAGGTAGGTCATTGGGTCTGTTTACGAAAGGACTGACCCCTGCCCTCACCAGAAGACTGTGCAGGTGAACTCCCTGTTCTAGGCCTAAAAGAGCCTTGAGCTCTGCCCCTACCATGTCTAGACCTACCCCTAGACTGGGAATCATAAGAAGGATATGTCCACCCCTTGGTAGGCCAATTTCTACTAAATTTCAGAGGCTGAACCTGCAAAAAATCTTTAACAGTCTGCATAGACTTAGCCTTGTCTTCCATTTTCTTTAAAACTGCTTCAACAGGAGAACCAAACAACACATCAGATTGTAAAGGAGCATCTAAAATCCTTGTCTTAACATGCTCAGCTAAATTCTGATCCCTCAGCCAGGCGTGCCTGCGAAGAACAGAACCAGTGGCAGCCACCCTCGAAGAGGCCTGTACAGCATCAAAACCACATTGCAAGGAATGCTTACCCACCTGTTCAGAAACATGTACTAAATCTTGTAATTCTTTACATTCAATACCTTCCGCCAGAGCATCTACCTTAGACTTTAATTGTGAAAGGAGATAGTTTTGGTATTTCAACATGTGAAACTGGCAATTCAATGCCCTCATGGCTAAAGTGGAAGAAGTATAAACTTTCTTTCCCCATCTATCCAAAGCCCTTGCCTCTTTATCTGGAGGAACCGATTTTTAACAACAGAAGCCTTAACACCTTTAGGCCCCTGAGAAACAGTTTCTGGGTCTGCCCTAGGACTCTTAAAAAGATACTTATGAGCTTCAGGCACCCTATAATACCTATCCGGCTTAACAGGAGCAGGAGGCAAAGAATCAGGATTAAGAGAAGCCTCTGCAAAAACATCTTCCACCACATCCAGAACAGGAGGTATAGCTAAAGGCCTATGCTGGGGTAAAAACAAAAATTCCCTAAGCCTTTTCCTGGAATCAGAGAAGTCCTGACCTTCCCATTTAAAATGCTCCCTCATGGAATGAAGAGTCTCTGAAAACGAAAAATCCTCAGGAGGAGAAGCAGAAGGAGTAGAATCATCCACATCAGAATCAGAATAAGGAGAATACTCCTGCAAGTCTTCAGCCGAAGACTCGGAAGCATCCGAACCCTGCTCAAAACTCCCAAGCTCAGGTTCCACCCTAGGCCTCTTATCAGGAGGGGGCATAGAACCTCTAATCAGAGTAATCAAATCTTCTGCCATTTTAAGCATATGCTTCTTGGGCACAGACCCTGAAGTACTAGGTGAGACACCAGCTGAAGCTAAACCTGGCCTGCCTCTGGGAGAAGCCTTGGAAACAGAAGGGGAGGGCCTAACCACCTTAGGCAGGGAGGGGAGAACAGCTACCTGAGAAGCCCCTTCAGCCTGGCCTACCTCCTGAGAGGACACATCTTGTAATAATAAAGTCTCTCCCTGGGACTCCAAAGAAACTTCTGGCTGAACCTCCGGCTCCACCGAGCCCTCTAAAGAACCGGCGTCCGGGACGGACGGTTCTTCTAACCTAGGCTTAGCTGCTTTGTCCTTGCGCTTTTTCGACGTTGGCGTCGGAGCATCCAACGGCATTTTATAGTTGCACCGCTTCCCAAAGACTAATCTGGCACAATCTAATCTTCTCTTTATAGTGCGTTTGTTAAATCTAGCACAAGAGCGACACCCAACAACGTCGTGCTCAGGCCCTAAACAAGGTATACACAAGGTATGATAATCCCTATGAGGTATCTGTTTCCCACAAGAAATACAGTTATTCACTTTTTCTGACATCCGGTAAAATACTGAGGCAAGAAAAAACCAAAATATTCCCCAACGGGGTACTTAGCCAACTTTGATTCGGTCTGAAACTCCGACTTCGGAAAATCTCAGAACGCCAACCTGCACTCGCAACGCTGCTTCTGCATCGGACCATGCGGCAAAAAAGACTGAGGATATGACGTCGGTCATGCGCATTTGTACCCTGACGTCCTGACGTCAGACTAATGCGCCTTGACCGACGTCAGCCTTATACTTTGGTATTCGGGCCGACCGAGGACAGCGGACTACCCAAGTGTAAGGACTGCAGCAATGTGAGATGAAGAACATCCTTAGCTTTAGTAAAAAGTTAGAGGTACCTCATATACATTTTATTTGGCTTAACTTTACTACAACTGCTGAGTTTTCCAGTGCAGAACACCAGTATTAGAAAAAAATGCTAAGAAGCAACAGAATTTTGCATTTTGTATACAAAAGACCCACTAGATCAACTCAGATACCGACATCTAAGGAATCGCACAAAAAAATCTATTATACTAGATAAAAAAAATTCTACTACCATCTTCAACAAAAACATCACAACCTCAAAAGTTTTGAGCAGGAATAAACAAACCTTCACCCAGGACAGTCCTCCACTCCTACCCCATCAGCTTCCAACCATAAATCCCCAGAGGATATTGCAAATACCTTCAATAGTTTCTTCACAGAGACTATCCAATCCCTAGTCAGCCAATTGGCACCCAGCTGCTCCAACCCAAATTCTGCCACAGCCAATACCCCACTCTCCTTTAGCTAATACCCCACTCTCCTTTAGCTAATGCCCCACTCTCCTTTGGCTAATGCCCCACTCTCCTTTGGCTAATGCCCCACTCTCCTTTAGCTTTCAGCCTGTTTCTACATCCCTCATCAGATCTCTAATTAAGAAATTAAAACCAACTACTCTAGCTGCTGATCTCCTCCCACCAGGGTATCTGCAAAAAGCACAAGATGCCATAGCATACCCCATCTCCATCATAATAAACAGAACCTTATCTTAAGTCACCACCCCCTCCATTTGGAAAATATCTCATGTAATACCACTCCGTAAAGAAAGCAGCTCCTTCAAACTGTCAAACTTTAGACCCATAGCTATTCTGTCGCCATTGGCTAAAAGTATGGAGAAGTGTGTCCATAAACAACTTATGCATTATCTTACCCAGAATAAGCTGCTGGCTAACTCTCAGCACGGTTTTAGGCCACACCACAGTACCATCTCAGTCCTCCTATCCTTCTCTAACACCATAAACCATAACCGAAATAATAGCAAGCTTTCCTCAGCCCTCTTTTTACATCTCTCAAAGGCCTTCGATATGGTCAACCACCAAATACTCATGCACACCCTTAAGGCATTCTAACTAAATAGCTGTGCACTTCAATGGTACCAATCTTACCTGTGTGGTAGACAAAAAGCCGTCCTATGGCAGGACAAACCCGTCACTCTAGGTGTCCCCCAGGGCTCCATACTAGGACCCCTTCTTTTCTCTCTCTTTATTAATGACCTTCTTACTGTCATCCCAAATGCTACCTGTATCCAATATGCGGATGACTCCACCTTGATTTGTTCAGTCACCGCCCAGACAGAACTTAATTATATTAATCCATAAAACTTTCAATATAGTTGAAAACTGGCTCTGTAACCGTCAGCTGTTATTAAACGCTAACAGAACAAAATTGCTTCTTTTCTCCCCCACTTGTAAGTCTCCCTCACTACTCTTTACCATAAAATCTAATAATGGTACCATTATCTCCCCAGAGTTGCAAACCAAACTCTTAGGCATCACAATAGACAACACCTTCAAATTTGATATCCATGTCAATCAAACTATCAAAACCATTAACAAAAAACTTGGCTCCCTCTATAAGATCAAACCTTTCCTTACTCCATTTGCTAGGACTGCTATTGCTCATTCCCATCTACTCTCCACTCTTCTCTATGCCTCCCCTCTACTCACTAATTGCAAACTATCCAGCTGTTATAACCATATTGCTAGATTTGCAACAGGCACGGCCTATAGGACCCACCACTGTCACAACCTAAATCTTCTGGGATGGCTAGAATGGCCTAGCCTACTTCACTACAACCAGCTTATAATTGCCCATAAAGTTCTCAAGCACCCTGATAATACACCTGCACTTAAAAATATCATCAACCCTTATAGCAACCTGAGGTCACTTCGCTCTTCTAATAAACTACTGGTTCAAACTTCCAAAATTAACAACTCTGCTGGGGACTCTCTGTTTGCTAATTCTGTTGGCAAAACTTGGAACTCTCTTCCCACTGATCTTACTCGTGAACCTTCTCTTACTCAGTTCAAAAAAAGCCTCAAGCTATACTTTAAAACTCACTGTCTATGTCCTTGTTCAAAACCCAACTAGATCCTCCTCTATAGTCTGTAATGATGTTACATGGCCTAGTCAATGTGTCAACACTGTTTTAAAAATGTATCATTATGTTACCTGCTAGCTCAACTGGAGCCTGTAAACTGTGTGTAACTTGTAATTGTTTTGTGATTTTTACTGTATGTTCTGCCTTGGAGCTTTTCTCCTCGGGCCTCCGCTGAAAATGGACATGTATTCCAGTCGGACTATCCCAGTCAACACATGTAAAATAAAATAAAATAAAAAATAAATAAAATAAATAGTTTTTTGTACAAGGGTCTATAATGATTAATCATGTGCAAAGCATTGCAAAGAAAATATTTATTACATACTATAATGCAGGCATACAAACTCAAATTCCAGAATCCTGTTAGAACAAGGTAGGCTTACAGTTTCTCCATCCTGCATCACAGTGAGTCAGGATGATGCAGTGTCATGTCATGCTCAACCCTCAGGCATTTTTCCAGGGAAAAAACGCATTCCCAGTCATCCTCCACTGTACACCTAGTGTGAAGTCTCTGCTTCCATGTCCCGATTTTTAAATATGCTACCCCTCAAGAGGCCTCACAAACTCAAAATAAAGGGGAAATTGTTAAAAGCTCATCTCTTCTGTTTTCTTGGACTTGCACATTCTTGCTGAATCAATGACATCACATTCAAAATATTTCTGTTTATATTCAAAGAAAAGGTTGACAATCTGAGATGTCATCTACAAAAGCAACCAGTCACAGAGCAATGATAGTCTCAGAGTACAGCTTTGAAAGTGGGCACAATGCAGGCCCAGACTGAATGATACAGTGCTTTAGCAGTCATACATTTCAATGATTCTTAGATGAATCAGGATATTGACTGACTGCATTATTCCTTTATTTTACTAAACTTGTCAAGAGTTAGGTGATTTTTACATGCTAGGCATACAAGCAGCTACCAATATGCAGAGAAACAAAGACACTTCATAGGCAAAGCTGGTTTTACAAAGTATATGTACAGTCATCTAAAATCCACAAAGTATCCGCAAAGTATCATAACAAGCACAGCCCACCTGTTTCATAACAAGGACACCAATACAAATAAATGCTTTCTGTAGGTGCCCCTATGCTTTTGGGAGAAAAAAATGGTCAAACACAAAAGTTCAAAAAACACACATCCAAATTTGCTGATCCTCAATTCACATAAAGCCAAACCATCAATTATCATGAGTGATTAGAAAGTAGTAAGCTGCAGCTTGAAAAGAATAAGTTTTAAAATGTGTATGTAGTACCGAATTTAACCTACAGAGATAATTAAATACCAGCTCATGCATTGTGTTGCATTAATGAGTAGTGTAATAATACTGTGGTATATAAAGAATTACAGCGACAAACCTGATGGTACTGCGTACATTTCAATTCTAACTGGATGTTATCCCACGAGTTTACCAGAATATAGCTAGTGATCTGGAGTGGTAATGATATCCATTTAAACCTGTCACTATTACAGCTTTAGTGGAGAACACTAAGCATAATGTTGCTGCTTAAAACATCTTGAATATTTGAAAATAACTAAAATAATGAATGTAATCCCATTCAGTCTTCAGTTACTCACACGACCATACTTTTATGCATCTTATTACGGTCTGCATTTCAATAAGTTTAACTTCAAGGAACTGTTGGGAAACTCTTTTTACATAATACAGTCCTGTACAAAGCTTTTAATGAATGAAATATTGCAAATGGAGATAACGTTTTTCGTTCTACAAAATCCAGTAATATAGTTCTTATGAAATAATACGCATCACACTCTATTTTGAAATCTGACCCTCAAAAATATTGAAAAAAATGTTTTATGTAACAATTCATCTCTATCAGTACTGATACCTTAGGCAGTGAAAGAAACCATCATCACAATACAATGGTTTTGTAAACTGTATTCATTTGTTTGGCTGTCCAAGACCTTAAAATCATGGCAACATTATGCCGGTTCCATGGCTTAAAGAGAATAAAACTCTGACTGGGCCTCAGATAACCAGAGTTTGATAAGATGCTTGGGAGCTAGAGGAACTGGCAAGGAGAAGATAGGAAATGACCAGCTAATGCTGGGTCACCCACACAAGGAATGTGCTTCCATTGGTCTAAAAGGTGGTCTGTGGCAAATGCACTTGCACATCATATCATGGAGCACTGTAACAGGGGTTATATGTACATAATTCAGAAGTCATGCTGGTGGTGAGGGTCAGAAAGAAGCCTCCCCCTTCCCCAACATGGAAGACTTTTTTTATATGCATGTATACATCTCTCAGTCTGAAGGCGGTATGGGCCTTCTTGAAACTGATTATATGTATAGGTCTGCAATTGTATGACTGCATTATTGATATCATCAGATACAAACACTGAAGGTTCTAAATTATGAAGAAAACAAGTCCAATGAAGACATCATTGTTCAGAGTAATATGAGGACTTCAGAAAGGATTGGGGATGGAAAGCAGACCAGAAATGGTTAAACAACAGGTGGCAAAATAAAAAATGAACAGAACATAACCTTAAAAATGGAAAGAAACAGGAAAGCCCAGAATTATAGAGGCAAGTATAGGCAAATAGACAGCTGATGGAACAATCACATGATGAAGGTACGACAAATGGTTTAAATTTACCTCACCTTTGCCATCCAACAGTTTAATGGTTAATAATGGAAGTGCAGGATAGTGGACTATGTACACTAGTCTATAGAAAAAGTAGGACTTACAGACAAATGTAGGTTTTGTGATACAGATCTAGAGACACTGAAACATCTTGTCGCTGGCTGAGCTACACTTGTAGCTGAGAGTCTGCACACTGAAAGGGACAATAATGAGGCAAGACTATTACACTGGGGATTGTGTAAACATTGAAAATAAAATGCACGTCAGATGAGACTCACTGGAAACAAACAAAAAAAAAATACTTAAAATGAAAAAAACACTGATGACATGTGATCACTCGATGCCAACAGCACAGAAAGTACAAACAAGAAAACCAGATATTCTATTAGAAAAAAAAGGAAGAAACTAATAATTATAGAAATAGCTACATTACCAATTACAGTGCCCTGTGCAGTGAGAGACATAAAGCAAAAACTAGAGCTGTCTGTAATAATGACACACAGATAGTGCCAACAGTAGCAGGAGCAGCAGAGCTAATAAAAATAATCCTTAAGCAAACTTAAATATGTTTACTCTGATCACAAAGTCTACTTTTCCACCCTCCAAACTCATCACAACAATAACCCCAAAAAATTCTGGGATGGAATCTCCTCTCTTCTCAATCCAGGCAAAAAAGAAAACCCCTGCCCTGACCCAAATGCCTCCGACTCAGAGTTAGCTTCTCAAGTCAACTCATTCTTTATTGACTCCATCTCTAAACTAATATCATCCTTCACTAATAACCTTGCTTCCCCGCACCAACCCTCAAATAACCCCACCCCCTCCAATACATCTACCACTCAACCATCTCCCTTCTCTATGAGCCCTATCCCCATCTCTACCATAAAAAAACTTCTTCTAAAGCTAAAACCTTGCTCTAATGCCCCTGATGAGATACCCTCCTACTTCCTAAAGATAGCCGCAGAAGCCATTGCCTTCCCCATCTGCATCCTAATAAAGCGATCAATTTCAGAATGCCATGTTTCTCAGCTCTGGAAAAAGGCTTATATTATTCCATTCCATAAAGGTGGTAACAATAATGCAATTTCCAACTTCCAATCCATCGCTATCTTGTCAACTATCTCTAAATTTCTCGAAAAATGCATACACTTCCAATTACTACTCTATCTTATAAATCATAACCTTCTTACTCCTACCCAGCATGGATTCCGACCCAGCCATAGTACCACTACCACCCTTCTCTCTTTTCTAGAAACTGTCAACAAAGCCTGCGACTCAGGTCATACTGTATCTACCCTACTTTTAGACCTCTCTAAAGCCTTCAACACCTTCTCTCATAATCTCCTCCTTACTAAGCCATCTAAACTAAATCTATCTTACTCCTCCATTAACTGGTTCACCAGTTACTTATCAAATAGGCAACAAGCAGTTAAATGGCAAAAATCTATTTCATCATTCCAAGACACCCCCCCATCAGAGTGCCCCAAGGCTCAATTCTAGGCCCACTTCTATTCAACATTTTCATTAATGACTTTCACCATGCCATCCCTAACGCTAACCTCATCCAATATGCGGATGACTCAATAATAACTGTGTTCAGCAACCTCCATTTCTACATTAACAAAATTAACCCAAGACGCCTTCTACTCTACTGAACAATGGATGCTAGATAACCATCTAGCACTAAATACAGCCAAAACTAAACTAATGAAATTTCACCCCTCAAAAAATAGCACCCTTGATAAAAAACTATTTCTCTGTCACCAGCCAAAATAACACTCCTCTTGAAACAGTGTCCACTGCTAAACTCTTAAGAATTCTCATTGATGACCAACTAAAGTTTCATAGCCATCTTAACGGAAATACCAAAAAAAAAACCCCAAGAGACTCGGCTTGCTCTACCGCCATAACCGTTTCATTTCTCCCTCCATCAGACTCACACTTGCTAACACATACCTTATCCCATCTCTCTTGTATGGTGCCTCCATCCTTACCAATCTGCAATCCTCCCTAATATCAAAATTCTGTTACTATAAAATTTCAAAATTTGCTACTGGCCACAGATCTAATACCCACCACTGTATCTCCCTACGCCAAGTGAAGTGGCTTGAACTGCCCAATTACCTCACGTTCAACTAATCCAAGCACACATACTTATTTTCAGCCCCTCCCTTGCCTCTACCTTCCAAATGCACCTTCCTAACAGATGCCTACATTCTAACTTTCAAAATACAATCAAACTACATAAACCTGCCCGCCCTCCAGGCAAACATCTTCTCTCCTTCTGTTTAGCACGCCAATGGAATTCTCCCTCACCCCTTTTCCATACCACTAACAGTCTCTCTATCTTTATAACTTTTCTTCACTCACACCTAATCTCACAATGGGAATGCTCTTGCTCCCATCCAACATAATATCCATTACTACCATTCCTCTCTACCTTTTTACAGCCTCCTTAGCCTATATTTTTTGGATGGAATTAGTTATCTTTATACTATCAACTTGATTGCAAAGAGAATGTTGTAGGTACTTTCTCCAGCTAATCACTAGTCAGTTGTATTTTTTGTCTATGCCTTATCACGTATTTTGTATACTTTGTAACTGCTATGTTTATAATTTTGTACTTGATTACTTTGTATTGATGGAGATTTTCTCCCCAGGACTTCATTGAAAATGGGCTCCTCATGGCCCAATGGAGCATCCTGGTAAACAAACTGCAATAAATAAATAAATGCTGCTGATATAGGTAACTCTATCTTAACAACAAAAGGATGCAGTTCTGGGTACATTGCAGGTGATGAGAAGGGAGCTCTTGGCAAAATATCAAAGTGAGAAGCAATAATAATTTCATGTACTTTGTACCCTGATTTAGGAATGTGGTCCATTCCAGTTAATGTATTAAAATCCTAAAACATTTGTTGAAATCCAAAAAAGAAGACAGCACTATTCCCAGTGCCCAACTCTTGTCCTTAAAACAAACAGGCCAGTGGGCTCTCTCCCCTTTGGAGGACAAATGTGTCATATGACAGTGTGTTTGTATGTGTGGTTGGGTGTGTGGGTGGGTCTTGATTGCTAGCAAGGTAGTCATGGGAAAATAAAAATGCCATCCAAAATGATATTAAATTGAATAATTAAAAAAAATGAGTGAAAACAATACTCTAACACTCAAATACAATTTGTAAAAGAACCTATCAATACATGCAATCCAGACAGAACACTGCAAGATAATACATTGTTATATATAAGGTAATTTCCAGATGACAGGGAGTACTTGGCTTTGCCCTTATCGAAATGTGGAGCTCTGTTAAAAGCATATGCATTTAGATTGATGCTGGGATATGACATAATTATGCCACACTTAAATGTCTTATTACTTTTCTGATGAGCAAGATATGTTTCATGTCCCAAGTGTTAAATACTATGCAGAGTGAAACTGAGAGGGGATTTTGTATTGCAAAGTGACTTCTGTCCTCAGATATTGGAGTTCTGAATGCACTGTTCTGACAATAAAGCAGATATGAACTAACAATGTTCTTTCTGAAAAAGTAAAAGTGTTAGCTGCAGTATTCCTATTTTCCATTGTAGTAAGACCTACTCTGCCATAGAAATAACTGAAGTCTCCATCAGCAGTGACATATCCATACCAGAAAAGTAATAAGTCTGATAAAACAAATGAATGCAGTAATTAGAACTGTCCATAGAGATCCATGTGATAGGGTGGCCACGGTGGTGCAGTGGTTAGCATTGCCGCCTCACAGCAAGAGGTTCTCCAGTTCGATCCTCGGCTGGGGTGCCTTCTGTGTGGAGTCTGCATGTCCTCCCTGTGGTCGCGGGGTCTCTCCGGTGTCTGCTCCCCCACATCCCAAAGACATGCTGCAGGTGGATTGGACACTCTAAATTGGCCCTAGGTGTGCATGTGAGTGTGCCTTCTGTGGAAGGTTGGGCCGGGGGCAAACTCGCGACACCGTAAACTCTACTGCCATTCAATGTGCGGACAGGTGATCCGCTGTGGCGACCCCTAACCGGGATAAAGCCGAAAGAAGAAGAAGAAGAAGATAGAGATCCATGTGATATAACAGAAGTAAACAGGATATATTACTGTGCTGCTAAATTAATAACTGATAAAATTCTACCACAAGAACACTGGGTATCGAGGGAAAGGAAGGGGAGAAATCGAATACCATCATGAAAGTATCAAATAGAGAAAACTATAAGCAATTAAGACTAGAAGTGTCACTTTTAGAAGACTATAGAAGAGGGAAAAGATCAACAAAAATATTAGAAAGAGAGATGTGATAAAAGCAATGTGCAGTATTATAACAGACCAGGATCTATCATGCACTATCGCAAATAACAAACTAAAAATTTCAGCACAGGTGGAAAAACTTAGAAGATACACAGATAAATATAAAGGAAAAGTACAAAATAAGAAATTTACTGAAGACCCAAAAAAGCTTTATAGAGAATTGGGAAACAAGGTAAAAGGAACTGAAAGACCGCCAAACAAAGAAGAAATAGATACATTGTGGAGAAGTATCTATGAAGATCCTGTGGAACATAACACAGATGCTAAATGGACAGAAGAAGTAAAAGAAAGAATAAGAAGTGTAAAGGTGCAGGATATGAAATGGGATGAAGTAACAGCCAGAGAGAATGAAACAAAGCTAAGAAAAGCCTCTAATTGGAAAACCCCAGGCTCAGATGCAGTACCCAACTTTTGGTTAAAATTATTAACATCTTTGCATGAAGATTTAGCCATGAGTAAGAACTATTTATATGTGCACCCTGAACAGACACCAACCTGGCTAACAACAGGCAAAACAATCTTCCTACTTTAACAGTGAACTTGCAAGCTACCCTAAAAAATGATAGACCAATAACTTGCCTTTGGACGACGTATATAAACTATACATGGGGATTGATGCTGACAGAGTTTATAGTGATTTAGAAGAAAATTTAATTATGCCAGTGGAACAAAAGGGCAATAAAAGAAAGTCATATGGAACAAACGATCATTTGTTGTTAAATAAAGTCATACTGGAGAACTGTAAAAGGGGGAAGAATATACGTATGGCATGGATTGACTATAAAAAAATGCATTTGATAGTATCCCACATTCATGGATAAAAGAGTGCTTAAAAATGTATAAGATACACTCTACAATGATCGACTGCACTAGAGTGAACATGAAACAATGGCATACCACTTTGCAATTAAGCTATGATAAAGTATTATCCCAGGGATAAACATTCAAAGTGGGATATTCCAGGGTGACTCTCTGTCACTGTTGCTATTCTGCCTTGCCATTAAGCCGTTTACTTAACAGCTTAGGCCATGGCTACAATTTGGCTTCTTGAAAACAACAGTGTAAAGACTTCTCATCTTATCTTTGTTGATGATTTAAAACTGTACAGCTCATCAGATGTGGAACTGAAAGCACAGCTGCAGGTTGTCAAGACGTTTTCAGAAGATATAAGAATGTCATTTGGCCTTGATAAGTGTGCAAAAGCAACCTTTAAATCAGGAAAACTGCAGCACCAGGAAAACATCAGTTTGGGACAAGAAGGTGATATAAAAGAACTTGAGCAAGAGAGAGTGTACAAATATTTTGGGAGTTGATGAAGGATCAATATTAAAACATGAACAAATGCAAATAAAACTTAGTAAGTAATACTTTAGAAAGACTTAAATTAATTCTGAAAACAAAACTGACATCTAGGATCAAAATCCAAGCTATAAACCAATTTGCTCTTCCTGTCCTAGCTTACAGTTTTGGAGTGATTGACTGGCCCAAAAACGTGTTGGACAGATTACATAGGGAAACAAGAATGCTTCATGCTCACCAAATGAATTACAAAAATCAGTGTATACCAAGATTATATACTCCCCATTGCAAAGGAGGGATGGGCCTCCTTGAAATTGATTACATATATAGATCTGCAAATATGGGACTCCAAACATATCTGCTGACCTCACAAGACCTAAATGTAGTGAAAGTTTTGAAACATGAGGAAAATAAATCTAAGATGACTTCTCTGCTTAATTTAGCAGAAGCATATCGGTGTCAAGCAGGAATGGAAATCAAACCAGAAGTAGATAAAAATCAGGCAGCAAATGAATGTGCCAAAAAATAAAAGAAAGAATATAAGGTGAAAGGAACAGATAACAAGGAAAGGAATGTGGAAAAAGCATAAATATAGTTGCAGTTTTAGAAAACTTCTGGAATAACCTCATGTTGATCAGGAACGGATGCAGGAATGGTTAAGGAGAGGCAAATTTAAACCAAGAGATGAAAGGTTAATATTGGCAGCCCAAGATAGTGGGCTACGTACATGCTGGTTTACAAAGTTCATTGAACATGTGGAAGAAACAGACAAAAGTAGGTTTTGTAAAACAGAATTGGAAACAGTCACACACTTTGTTGCTGGTTCTGGCATACTATTGGCAGAAGGATTGTATACTAAAAGGCATAATAATGTGGCAAGACTGTTGCACTGGGGATTGTGCAAACATTATGGTATTGAAGTGGCTGAAAAATACTGGAAACGTGAGACATAAAGCATCATAGAAAATTATGAAGTTTATATCACATGGGATTACCCATTACCAACAGTTCAAAAAACAGATGCTAGAAAACCAGATACAGTGGTCCAAGAAAAGAAGACAAAAGTAGCATTGATCACTGAAATCTCTACACCCAGTGAATACAGTGTCTTTAGTACAGAGAGACAGAAAGTCATAAAATATCAGGATCTGCAGGGAGAAACAAGAGTAATGTGGAAGAAAGATAACCAGACAGTTCCAACAGTAGTAGGAACAACGGGTCTTAACAAAAAAGAATTTACAACTGCATTTAGATATGTTACCAATCCATGTAACCCTGTACAAATTGCAGAAAGAGTCATTACTGGGCACATTGCGGGTGCTGCGAAGAGCACTTTTGGCTGACATCAAAGATTGAAACAATACTAGTTTTATGAATTTTAATCATACTTTGACTTAGGAATGGGGTCCATTTTCGTCATAGTATTAGAAACCCAAACGATTTGGAGGAGAAAAAAAAAAAAAAAGAACAGAAATATCCTTGTAACCTACAATCTTGACAAGGTAAGCACAGAAAAAAAACACAGGTATGGTGCAGTCATTTAATCTTTAATAATCACTCCAGTTAAGAAAAATTCCTTTAATAATATGTGAAGTGCTATACTCCAGTGGGTTTCATTGTCATTACCATGGACTACAAAAGCACATGTTCAATAGGAGCCAGTACTTAGTATCATTAGTGACATCAGTAAATTTATTTAACCACTCTAGCAGCCAATCTAAAAATTTAGGCCGGCGGTTGTAGTCCCATGGTATAGTGTCTCAGATAGCCTGACACAGAGTACAATTTCATTTTAATTTTAAAATCAAATATTCTTTTTCCATGCTACAACCAGAGTAGTACTTATGCGATTTCATCAAAGAAGGTATACAAATTTCCCCCCAAAAATACTTCAGCACCCTGGGTCACAAATGCGAATCAGCACACATATATTAATTTTCTAAAACTTGATTTATCTAATTTAAGTTAGCAGGACAATCAGAACTTAAATAAAGAACCAAGGCAACAAAACAACCCTGAATGGGATACCAGGCCATCAGTTGGATGCAAACATATACTCACTTACCACACGAACATGCAATTCTTTAAAAATGTAGTCAAGCTAACGGACTAGACACCACTTCTATAGGCATGTTTCTTCCTTGGCAGGGTTCATCACTATAGCGTAAGTGGAAAATCTAACCATATTCTGAAACAATCAAAACAAGAAGCTTCAGACTTCCCTACATTGGGGTAGGCACCAAACAAGGAAAAATGAGAAAGCAAAATCTCTACAGCAAGCTGGGTACTAGACGGATGACAAGACGACAGCATGTCTAAATCGTCTTTAAGCAGGATCTACCAATACTGGACAAAATCAGAATTATTATGATTCTGACATCCCTACTGAGTTCTGGAACCTCAGTGAAAAGCACAGCTGTATTAATTCTGATATGGCATCACATATACTGGCATTAAAATACTCAAGGCCAGCCCAAATAGAAAACAAAAAGGTATACAAGGATTCTTCAGCACGTTGAGATGTATATCGATGCATACAATATACTTAAAAATAAATAAACAGACACATGATTACAGGTGTGCAAATAATGATGCCTAAACAACACAGTGACAAACTCTGTGGGGTGTAGGCAGTAGGCTTGACAATACAGTTTTTGAGAAGGCCGTATATACAATTCTAAATTTATGTGGGACACCACACTTAAAAGGGTTTTACACACACTGTCAAAGTTGTAGATGAAAAGAAAATTCTGGAAGTGAATACCAACGAGTTCATCTGACAAGTGGATCTGATGAATCAGCATAAAATCCTTCTAAGCACTTAGAACATCTGTATGAATTTGAAAGCATGCTCACAATGCATTATCAAAAGGTAACTGTTATGGGACTGATATTGTACAGACACCAAGACGGTCTATCCACTAATGAGGCTTATTGGGTTCTAAGTTGAAATTTGTTTTAAAAAGGGTTGTGAGTTGATGGGATTGATGATGAAAAATAAAATTAATATAATTAGTGAATTGGCCAATGACGTTAAGAAATTAGACACAAAATTTCACAACAGCAGTTATTTCAATACCCATTTGTCCTTTTTGCAAAACATCTGTGTCTTTTGGCTACAGGATTTACCTTTGTACTCACTTAGACTGCAGGCATGCAAGTTTAATCTGGATTTTTTGTTACAACTCCTAGTAATTTACATTATGTGGGATCTTGTATGAGAAAACTCAAAATTTTTAATCCAACTTTAAATATGACACTTAAGAAGGTTTTGAAAACTTGTAACAATGACATTAGGAAACTGTTAGATTTTAAAAGTAGCAGTTTTTGAAAGGCAGGAATTGAGTGAGCAAAGAGAATGGATTAGTTGCTATGTACCATGTCAACTATAATATGGATGCAATTTAATAATTCCATGACAGATAATGCTATGAGAAAGTTATACTGTTTATTGGTGATGCTTGCAGAAAAGTAGACGATACTTTGCTAGAATTATTGGAACAAGTTTTTTTTTTTTTACTTTTGCCTTTTATGAGTTTTTGAATGTTACTAAACCACGTTAGTATTCCGTTTGGTATCCCAAAGATACATAAAGAGACCAACAGATCACTATTTAGGTCAACAGTTTTTCAGAATGGTTCGAAAACAGAACTGATATAATTGTTTGTCCAGAAACATAGTTATCAACTAGTTCAAGAAGTAAACACCTACATGAAGGTGTTTTTGAGATTTTCTGTCCAAATTAGCACAGTATGATTTATTAGGTTAAGAGACCTATATGTTTACATTCAGTATTACTAGCTTATATACTGTATTCTTCAAGATGTTGATGTTGAATGGGTCAAGGAATTATTAGCACTTTGGTCCCAACAGGGAATGCCATTAGAAATGTTTTCTTTAAAAAGTAGGACTAATTATAGTTAACTGAATAATTATCAGTACAACTGAATATATAAGGTGAGGTATGGTTAACATAAGTATATTCTGTAAAGGCTGCAAAGCCGAGGCACTAGAGAATTATTATTCATGTGCTGCTATAAGTGTGTACTTTACATCTTTGATGCTATACTGTTTGTGTTTAACCAGCATGGCAGAGGACATTACATGGTGTATTTTATCATTTCTTTATTCTATTGGAGTAAAGTGTTTGCTTGAATGTGCTTTTTATTAAATACAAGAGAAGGTAATCACTGGCTTTTGTTTTTTTTTGTTTGTGGTTATACATCACGGTTTTTGGAGAACTGGTGGTTTAGTGAATTATTAGCTAAATTTCTTCTATACAGAAATCTAATATTAATACAGTATGTTAATTTACTTCTGAGCAATAATTATTTTGTTTTTGATAAAGAATATTTCCAACAGCAAAGTGAAGTTGCTATCAGGGCGATCATGGCCCCAGCCTTTGCTATGGAGGTTGATAGGAAGAAAGTTGGTCTTATAAATGTCTCTTGTTTACGCACATGAGTTTTTACAAGCATTTCATTAACAACCATTTTATATGGAACGGTGATAAAAAAAAAACTCATCAAAATATTAAGTTTAAACAACGGTACAGACTTTCTTAACCACTAAAAGTGATATTGGTAATAAGTTCACTTACCTAGAGACTACTATAACTATAGGTAGAAAAAAATAAAAGGTTTGATTCATCTATTTATAGTAAACCTACTTTTATTAATAATTACTTACAAAATAGCAGTATCCTTCAAAGGAATATAAAAACGATGTAGCTTGGGGCAATTTGTGTATTTAGGATAATTTCAGATTATTAATTATTCCCTGAGGAATGCAGTTTTGTTAAAAAATATATTTTTAGACAAGGACATTGATTCGGTTTTATTGGATACATTTATTGAAGACGTTAATTTAAAAAGACTATTGTGTTTCAGCATATTTAACATGGTAGAACAATGCAGTCTCTACTAGGGAAAAGAAGAGTTTTTCTGCAGCCTATATGCTAACAAAGTCCTTGGACAGTTACATGATGCGATAAGTGATTAAAGATAATTGGAAACTTGTCCATGGGAATGATCAAGTACTTAAGTACTGGGTTCTAAGCTGAAATTTGTTTTTCAAAAGGGGTATAATCTTCAAGTGAGACTGGAACATAGACAGTTATTTAATCAGTAAGGTTAAAAGTAATAAAGAAAACAGAATATTGCATGTGATAGGTGTACTATATGTACTCATTTATAATAATGTAACATGCCCAACATAGATGCTTTTTATTGAAGTTCTGAACACTGTGTTTGCAATTGTATTGCAGTACTGTACATTGAGACATATTCCAGCTGTGAGGGTTTCTATGTAGATAAACTACAAGGAAACTCTCACAACATATGTAAGAACATATTCAGATGATACAGATTAAGGATGACACAAATGCCTTACACAGGCATCCTGTGGTTTGCAGGCAATTTCATAATTTGTATTTATTTTTGAGGCTTGTGTTGAGATTTTGATATCCAGGGTATAGTGGGATTATTACAGCTGATTGGAGACTAGGGAACTCAAATACCAATTAATTTTAAGACAAGAAATCCAACCTGGTCTAAATGAACATATTAAATGTGTATAAATTCTAAACCATTCTGATAAATTAACAAAAGCACCAAATATAAAACTTTATGTAGTGAAAGATGTTTAAAATGTGTTATGATGAGTATGACGTGGGTTTCTAAAGTGTGTTAAGTAATGTCGCATGTTTGCTAATAAGTATATATACAGGGAAGAAATTGAATATTTCTGTCAAGCCTTGGAATGTTTTATTCTCTCAGAAAGTCTCATTTATAATATATGCTATTCTAATTCTTACTTGTGTTAATAGTCCTCAACGACCCCTTTTGTGGTGTGTACTAGCAGTTGCAGGAAAGGTAATAATTAAATATTGGTAGAAAGATGGCAAACCAAAATTTACAGACTTCCTCTATCTAATTAGAAATATCCAAAGTAAAGAAATTGCAATTTTAATATAGATATACACAGATTAAATCTGTTTATAACTATATCTGTACAAGTATAAACTTCAGATTCTGGCCAAAGTTATCTTCTCTGTTGGATAGCTGCTAAAATGATGCCTTATTAAACATCAAAAGTTAATAAAAAAAATTCATCTGACAATCATTAATTGAATATTTCAAGGATATGCAAGTACTTCAATATTTGTAAGTAGAATGTTCTGTAAGCAGTTATTGACTAGTTAGATTTAAGCTTATTATGAATTAATAGTTTACTTTTTACAATGAACTTTTGAATGTGACATTTCTTTGTATTACTTATGACTGAATTATCTTTAATTTTATGAACCTGTTATAATTTTTCAGCTAATAAAAATATTTAAAAAAGATCCCAGATTTTAGGGATGCCTACATTCAGTGCACACTAAACACACTGCAGAAGATGTATATATATCTTAAATTGGTAAACATCCATTTAGAATAGTTTTTCATGCTACCAAAATTACTATGTCACTGCTACTGTTTCTTTGCATCAAAGGTTTTTATCTCATATGACAATTTATTATTTATTATTTATTTATTTAAATTTGTTGACCAGGAGTGTCCGACTGGACGTAGGTCCATTTTCAGCGGAGGCCCGGAGAGAAAAGCTCCACAGTTAAAATAAACAGACAGTATATACATTGGATTACATAGTGAATAACAATTTACATAGCAATTACTTACAACATATTTACAGATGAAGAACATAGTACATCAGTAGACAACTAGAATCTTTATCTGTGAAGTGCATACCAGACATTAACAAATGTTACAAGAAGAAGAAGTTCGTGCTGTATAATAAGTACTGGCTTATGAGCATGTGAGCTTGCTATAATCAAGGTAGTTAGTGGAGTGGAAAGAAAGGTAGTGGTTGGATTGGGTGGATGATATTAGAGTGGGAGTTGCAAGGGCATCGCCAGCATGTTTTTAGTTGCGCTTATAGTAAAGTTTTGAAGTGGGTGCATGATGGTATGGAGGTAATTGTGGGTGGGAGTGAGTTCCATAATTTGGCTATGGCGCAAGAGAATAGTGCTTCACCAGCAGAGTTATTGGCTTTAGTGATCTGCAAGTGATTTTTGCTGCTGGATCTTAGTGGTCTGGTGGTGCGATAGGGTTGGAGTAGATTCTGGAGGGATGGGACATTTAGTGGATGGTTTACTAGTTTGTGGGCGAGTGAGAGTTGATACCACTGAAGGAGGTGAGGGAGTTCAAGCCAGCCCAGTTCAGCAAGTGAGAGACAGTGGTGACTACGGTAGGATGCCCCTGTGGCGAATTTGCATTTGAATTTGAATTTGACAACAAAATTAAATGGCCATTTTAATTGCAAATAACTACTAATAAAGGAAATGATTAAACTACATTTATTGTACCATCTTCATTAACTGAAGACATTCTACTCAAGTCCAGTAAAGTCCCTGTCATCAGTCATTTTTAATACAAAATGCTCAGCTCTTTTAATATGCATTTAAATAACAAAGCAATAATAAATAGTGCCAGTGGTGCAGCAAGCAGCACACTCTCCTTTGGTGCAGAAAGCTGTGGGTTCTATTCTCACACCAGGGAAACGGACTGCTGATAGAAAATTAGTTCCCATCTGCTTGAGTAGCTGGTAGCTTAGGTGGATGTTAAACATCTCATTGCATCAAAAAGAGTAGTAAGTTCCCTGTTGCCTTAGCCAAATTTCCCCTGGTTGTATAAATTCCACCTTAGGTCTCCTATGAAAAGAGGTCACTAGCCTAGTGGGACTAACCCAGTCAATAAAGGATAGATTGATAAATGGCATAATGATGTGTTTACCTTACAGGCACAAGGTGCATGGTTTGACTCTCACATGGGGTAATTGGCTAGGCTTATGATCTACAAGGGCAGTTAGCCTAGTACTAATATATGATGTTGTTGTTGTTCCTTCGGCTTTTCCCGGTTAGGGGTCGACACAGCGGAACTCCGGTCCGCTAATGATTGACAGTAGATTTTCACAGTGCCAAGGTGCCAGCTCGACGCCCAACCTTCAACAAAGGCATGCCCATTCATGCATGTCTTTCAAACGCCACTCGACCACGGGGAGAACATGCAGACTCCACACAGAAGGTGCTCCAGCTGAGAATCGAATGAGAGAACCTCTTGCTGTGAGGCAACAACACTACCGCTGAACCACCGCGGCTGTATCTAGTACTAATCTATGATCATCTAGTACTAATCTACGATCATAAGTATACATTTCCTAAAATGTAAGAACAGCTTGTCAAACTTTTCAATTTTATGTAAATGAACTAGCATAGCAGTGACTGACCCAGTCCATTTATTTCCTCACCCTAATGCAGCAGTTCACATCAATTGGTAAGACATACAGTTTGAAGCAGATAAACACAAAAGCCAGAAGTAGCAGCTAGATAGAACCCACTCAAAAGTAATGCAGGCTGCAAATCACCACACAGCTGCAGAATGCAGAATCCACTTTATTAACTTCAGACCAAAAAAATCCAAGGATGAGCGCTTTCGTCCAGAAAGATCTAGACTTCATCAGACAATTTACCCCACATAGTTACTTCCTTCTTATACAGTTCAAACAGGAAGTTCCACAGAGTTATAAACTAATCAATTATGTCATTAAAAGCACAATATTTACAGTCACTGAATTTAAAAAGCAGACAAAATATACAAACTGAAAAGTTCATGGAACACACCACCCTAAAACACACTATATATAACCACTGCTTCATAAAATGACAATGTACAATAAATATTTAAATATGTTAAATGTGTTAAAACAATAAATATGTGCAATTAAATACTAAAAACTAGATATAGTAGAAAATGTTAAGAGAAATAAATACACTTAACATAAATACTGAACACGTGAATTATTTAAAATGTTAAAATGCATAATGGAGAAAAAAAAAAAAAAATATATATATATATATATATATATTTTTTTTTAATCTTTTCAGTGCCTTTAGTTTTAAAATTGGGCTAATGGAAATATGCTCATTCAGGCCTGGCCAGTTCCCAGCATTCAAACGTAATTACCAGTATAATTCTCTTTTTTCAAGTAATAGTGACCATGCGCCACCCCTCATGTTGGTACTGATATTGTCTATAATAAAAAATTGGAACTTATGGTCATTATACTCCAAAACATGTTTGCTAAGAGAATTTGCTTCTTTTTTATTCCTTATGTCATATAGGTGTTCGTATATGCGATTTTTTTAACTTTGTCAGTCTTGCCTATATAAAAGCAAGAACAGGTGGTACACATGGCACAGTAAATCACTTTCACCGAGTTACAGTTGTATTTCTGATTGATTCTGATTTCGATATTATTGATGTCAAAAATATTGCCTTCTTTAATGTAACTGCAATAGTTACATCTGCCACATTTGTTCACAGAACCTGACCTGTGGTTTGGGTAAGAGTTACTGCTCTCAAATATGTTTTTCATATTCTTGCCTTTTCTATACACCATAGTAGGTTGCAGTCCTATTAGTGGTCTGATGTTCTTATCATGTCTCAAAATAGACCAGTTTTTGTTAAGATGTTTCTTACTATGTAACTATCTTGAGTGAATACAGTGATGAAAGAAGTCTTATAATCATTCTTACTTGCAACATTGTCAGTTTCTTGATTACTGGTGGAAGGACCACTGTCAGTCACAGTAGAAAGTAAAGGTACATAAAACCCACGCTCTCTTGTTAACCAACTCAATCATTATATCACTAATGAACTTACAAGGATAGCCTCTTTTTTGAAACATATTATTCAAGTTGTCACATTCATCTAAAAATTCATCAGTACTAGATACCATACGGGCTGCATGCACAAATTGTCCCTTAACTACTGCTTTCTTTTGTTTGACTGGGTGTGTGCTAGAAAAACCCGGTAGTGAGTTCGAATATGTGCTTTTCCTAAAGATGTTCGAAACAAACCTCTTATTTTCATAACCCTTTTCCAAAAAGATGTCTAAAAAGGAAATTTTGTCAAGGTCACTGGTATAGGTGAACTTAAGAAATTCTGTGGTGGTTCCAGTATAGTTTATAAAATCATCAATAGCATCAACAGGTCCATCCCACAGAACAAACATATCATCCAAAAACCTGGTGTAAAATCTGATGTGCACAAAATAAATTTCTTCTCCCATTGCCTAACTACAATATTTGCATATTTATTTATTTATTTATTTTCAGTTTGATTACTGGGGAAGTCCACTGGGCCAGAACGTGCCCATTTTCAGTGGAGGCCCAGGGAGAAAAGCTCCATAAGCAATACAATACAATAATGGTTACATAATGTTAAAAGTAAAATACATGTATAAAATTCATACAGTCAGGAAATGCAAAATGCATAAAATGTACATCATAAAACACAGTTAACAGATAATAGAGAACACAGTTTACAGGTATTTCCATTCAGCATAGCATGATCAACTGTCTGTAATATAAAGATCTAAGGTTTCTTGTGGTTTTACATTAGAATGGAGGGGCAGTTAGCATGCAGATGTTTTAGTTAAATAAGGTAAAAAACTTGCTGTGCAGACAATAGAAATACTGTGATATTTACAATATTTACATACTTGGAGTCAAGTGAGAGAAATTGCTTAATCAGTGACTGTCAGCTTAAGTCTATTTTAGGAGGACAGAAATAATAGTTCGAGGGTAATCAGTGACTGTCAGCTTAAGTCTATTTTAGGAGAATAGAAATAATAGTCCGAGGGTAGAGTGGAGCAAGGAGTATGGAGAGCTCATTGGGGAAATTCGCTTGAATTTAGGTAGGGTGTAAGCAGGAACATTTCCGTTTGGATTACATGTATGAGAAAAGTTGGGTCTTGAAGGTTTCAGAGTTTGGTCTAGTCCTAAGTGAAGGAGGGAGAGAGTTCCATTTCTTACCTGGAGAGAAAGAGAGTAGAAGCTGTCCAGCAGGACATTTGGGTTTGTGGCTACAGATTCAATTTTGGTGTTCAGATCTCAGAGATCTGATTGGGATGTATGGGGGAAGGATGTTTGTTAAGGCTGGGCATTTATCTGGGTAGAATATTAATTTGTGAGCGGTGATTAGTTGAATTTAGTCTAGGTGGTTAGAGAGTTCTGGCCAGTTCAGTGATTGTAGGGTAAGGCAGTGGTGAGTAGAGGTTTTTGATTTAGTTGCAAATTTAGAGATCTTATTATAGCAAATTTCAAGTTTTGTGGTGTTGGAAGAAGACAGATTAGTTAGAAGAGGGGCTCCATATAGTAAAGGAGGTAGAAGGTAGGTAGTTGCCAAGGTATGCCTAGAGGAGTTGGAGAGAAAGAGGTTATTCCTATAGAGCATATCTAACTTTTGGTGGGTTTTCTTTATGTTTTGTTGTATGTGGATATCAAATTTAAGGTGTTCATCTATGGTAATGCCAAGATGTTTTGCAGAAGGGACCACTTCTATAGCAGTGTTGGTTTGGCTTAGGACTTTGAAAGCATTTTTGTCATAAGAGAAAGCCCTGGCGGGAGGGAAAAGTAGTATTTTAGATTTATGTGAGTTGAGAGAGATGGTTTTGGTGCATCCAGTTCTCAGTAGTAGAAAATGCTATTTGGGTTTTAGTCAGTAGTTCAGGAAGGTTAGAGGTGGCACAGACTAAAGTTGAGTCATCAGCATATTAGATAACTGCTGTGTCAGGGATGACAGTGTGAAGGTTATTAATGAAGATGTTGAAAAGCATGGGTCCGAGGATGGACCCCTGGGGAATGCCGGTGGGTGTTGGCAAGAAGGAGGAGGTACAGTTTTTCCATCTGACAGCTTGAGATCTGTCTGATAGGTAACTGGAGAACCAGGATAGAGTATTAGGGGAGAGATTAAGGTTGGCGAGATGAAAGAGAAGGTGTTTATGGGAAATGGTGTCAAATGCTTTAGAGAGATCTAGCAGTACTGTGGATACTAGTAGTCCAGAATCTCAGGCTCGATTGACTGTTTCTAGGAAGGACAGTAAGGCAGTTATGGTGCTGTGGCCGGGGCTGAAGCCGTGTTGGGTGGGTGTTAGGAGTTGATTCTGGGTTAAGAAAGGCATAAGTTGGTGGTGGACACATTTTTCTAGAATTTTCGATATCTGAGAGAGTAGCGCAATGGGGTGGAAATTGGAAATATTGGTGTTTTTGCCTCCTTTGTGAAGAGGAAGAATGTAGGCTGAATGCCAGAGTTTGGGTACACATGACTCTTTTAAGGATCTGTTAATTAGGATACTGACTGGGAGAGCAATACCATCAGCAGTACATTTGAGGAAGGAGGAGGGTATGTTGTCAGGGGCATTAGAGCATTTATGTGCTGAAGTATGAGAGTTGTGTGGATTGTTGTTTATGAAAGTTTTGGTTAGGTAGCTATGGATTCTGTAAATAATGAGATGAAATGAGAGCTCAGATCAGTGTCAGTTATACTTGAGTCAGGGCAAGGATTATGCCTGGACCCTGGATGGAGAAGGGAATTAACTGATTTCCAGAATTGTTTTGGGTTCTTATTATTGTTGGGACTGAAGCTTATTGTAGTAGATTTTTTTTGTCTATGGTGATTAGTTTTTTTACATGGTTGCGGAGTTGGGTGTATTGGAGCAAGGTAACAGGCATTTTATTTTTCTGGTAAAGCTTCCAGGATTTGTCCCTGTGGAGCATGATTTGTTTTGTTTCTTTGGATAGCCAAGGAGCAGAATTAGCTTTGACTCGTTTGTTTCTTAGAGGGGCTAGGGAGTTAAGAGTATTTAGGAAGACAGAGTTGAAATGTTCTACAGCTTTGTCAAGGGGAAGAGTATTTAGGATTTCCCAATTAATTTGTTTAAAGATGTTTGAGAAAGTTGTGGGGTTGAAGTTGCTAAGATTACGAGTGGGAATGTAATGGTGTTGATATTGGGTGGAGTTAGCTGAGCGATGAATGAAAGCAGGGAGATGGTCACTAAAGGTGTCAGGGATAGTGCCATAGAGAATTATTTTGTTTGGATGGGAGACTAGGATCCAGTTTATGATGGATCCTCGGGGGTAATTTTTGTTAGGACGGGTGGTTGAGTGGATTACTTCAGTGAAGTTGTAGAGGTTAATGGACAGGGAGGGAGAAGGCATGTTGATTTTATTCCAACCAATATTAACGTCGCCTATAATGTAAGTTTCATATTTTATTTCAGTTGAGGCCCAATAAAGAATATTTTCAAGGGTAGAGATGTTGTCGCCTGAGGAGATACATAGGGAAATAAGGCAGATATTCTTATGTTTATTCAATCATAGGAGACTTGCTGTTAGTTCAGAATTTTTGAATTGTGGAGTTGGGATTTGAAGAGGGATTAAGGAAAGAAGGTTAGGTTAGAGTAGATTAGAGCAGAGCCTCCACCTTTTTTATTTAATCGGTCACTTCTGTGGATATGGAAACCAGGAGGTAAGATTTCAGTGTCAGCAATATGGGGTTTTAGCCAGGTTTCGCAGATGGCTAAGATGTCAGGTTGGTTGTGGTTAATCCAAGCTTGTACTTGGTGTACTTTGTTATTAAGGCTCTGGGCATTGATAGTGAAGAACTTAAGAGTGTTGAGAGAGAAGGCAGAGGAAGAAGGGGAAGGGGGGAAAAGGTTAAATGTAGTGGGAGAAGTAGGGGGTAGGGGGAAGGAGTTGTTTGTAATGAGACAAGGGCCAGGGTTGGGATGGATATTTTCTAGATAAGGCTAGGACATTACAGGAAGTAACTTTTAGCCTTTTGGGTTTGTATAGTAGGAAGCTCTTTGGGGCTAGCAGTAGTTTATGAATAAAAGTGTTTGTTGTGGTGGAGAAGTGTTTGGGATGGAATAGGTACAGTAGGTTAGGTGGAATAAGAGAGGAGGATATGGAGTGGAAGTGAGTGCATAAAAGTGGTTGCAGGTGAGTGTAAGGGATAGTTTGAGTAGAAGGTAGGCATGGGGTGCTTTGGAAGAGTAAGAAGTAGCATAATAATGAGGAATTAGTAGTACAAGAAGGGAGCAAGGGACCCGGACAGTATAGAGGATTGGGGAGGGCATGTTTACAATGGGGGGTATTGAAGGGAGTATTATAGTAGAAGTGAACTGGCTTATTGAGGAGGAGAGGTATAGAAGTAAATGAGGTTATATTAATTTACAGGAGGAGAGGAGGAGACTAAGAGAAGAGAGAGGTATAGGATAGTGGAGTGGGAGGGGTAATAAAAAGAAGACTATGATTAGTTAATTGATATGGGTGGGAGGAGTATGTGAAGAATAAATGAAGAGGTGCTGGGGCGGGTGAGATTTGGGGGCAGGGTAGGGGAGCGGAGTGAGCCCGCAGGGCGAATGGAGCGGGTTGAGCCAAAGGAAGGAGAATGCGAGGAAAACAATCAGTAGAGTGTGAAAGCCTGAAGGCAAGTTTGCAGTGATTTATAGGAAGGTAAGAGACGTACAGAGAAATAGAGTTGAAGGTAAATATATAGATGAAAGACAGTAGAAGAAGGTAAGAGGCTTACGAAGGATAGAGATGGGGTGTTAGTAGAGTGATATGAGGATAGGTAATCCTGGGATAATAGTGAGGGAGTGAGCAGTAAAGGAGATGTCTAGGAACTGTGTAGGGGATATATGGTAAAGAGTGGGCATATACAAGCATATAAACCACTAAATAAAAAAAAATAAAAAAATATATATATATATATATATATACATATATATTTCTCTATTATACATTTTAACATTTTAAATAATTCACATGTTCAGTATTTATGTTAAGTGTATTTATTTCTCAACATTTTCTACTATATCTAGTTTTTAGTATTTAATTACACATATTTATTGTTTTAACACATTCAAAATATTTATTATACATTGTCATTTTATGAAGCAGTGTTTATGTATAGTGTGTTTTTAGGGTGGTGTGTTCATGAACTTTTTCAGTTTGTATATTTTGTCTGCTTTTTAAATTCAGTGACTGTAAATATTGTGCTTTTAATGACAACTGATTAGTTTATAACTGGGTGGAACTTCCTGTTTGAACTGTATAAGAAGGAAGTAACTATGTGGGGTAAATTGTCTGATGAAGTCTAGATCTTTCTGGACGAAAACGCTCATCCTTGGATTTTTTTGGTCTGAAGTTAATAAAGTGGATTCTGCATTCTACAACTGTGTGGTGATTTGCAGCCTGCATTACTTTGAGTGGATTCAATCCAGCTACTTCTTCTGGCTTTGTGTTTATCTGCTTCAGTTAGTGCTTTGTGACTTTAAGGCATACAGTTTGTATATACTGCATTTGCAAATGGCTGCTTACGTTTTTGTGTTGTGTACAGTTGTTCCACCCAAGACGATTCTGACACCAGGCATAGTCCGGTTCAGGTTATAAACAACCAATGCCTCTTCATATGTTGCACCTCCAATGATGAAAACAATGATATCTTGAGGCCTACATAAAATCAATCATAAAAAAAAATCTTTGTTAGAGTTCAGTTAAGCCATCCTTCAGAAAAGCACCAAAATGTCATTTTAAAACTGAGACTGAGGTAGTTTGGTTTTGAGAAGTTGGATATTATTGCATATTACTTCAAACCTATGAAATACAAACATATTTCAGTGGATGACTAGAAGACCTGCTGAAAAGCAACATTAACAAAATGTGTTATATGCATTCTGTGACAGATTTGGGGTATTTATACACAAAGTGTTTAGTGTCTACCTCTGTAACATTTTACTATCATAGGCTGTTTACTACAGCATTTTGTTCTACATTTTGTAAATTAGAACATGACTCTGCAATCTGTCTATAGTTCTTCTCTTTTAGTAACTATTTATGTATATTTTGTTAACCAGGTGGCCAGGCGCAATGCCTCAAGTCAAAGGCAAAACACAGCAGCAATGGTAGCCTGACAGTAAAAGGCAGTGAAAATGTTTTGCTAACGGAAACAAATTTGTATTACATATGTTAGTGTTTGAATATTTCTATGAAAATGGACAAACGGGAAAGAGTATGTGGACAGAATAAAGGTAGACCTGCAAGTGCCATTAAATATCAGGCAAGTTCAGAGTACAAAATAAGAGAGAACTGTAGGAGAAGCTGCCAAAATATTAATAGTGTAATAAAATGAATGGCAAATAGCTACAAATACCTCTTTGCTCTACACTGCTAATTACCACAAGGATTAACAAATGCACTTCTGGAGGAAAATGACCATGAGAAACAACAGTAATAGGAGAGGATCCAATATGGTCAATTAGTACAGCTCTTGTGAGATGAATTTCAGATATTTTATTTCCACAGGAATGTTTTTAGTTACACAAGACTTTTTTTTACCTCTGCAGTACAGAATTAGCCCCCTTAATACATACTTAATTCATATTAAGGCTAAGGAATTTGATCAAGTTGGAGCGTTCCTTTAATTGTAATATTGGCATTTTTTTTTTTAAAGTGTTTTATTGATTTTGATTATAATGAAAACAATCACATAGACATATATAAGATAATTTACATTACAGATTTACAAATTGATAAATATTTAAAGCATTTAAATATGAATATACGAATAACAAAGCAAACAAAAGTATGTACACATAGACATCCAGTATTTATACATTAACATACACTATAACCTATCTTTTGTAACTTGTTCTCATGAATGACAAGGAAAGTCAATTACCTTTATGCAAAATGATCATATTTTCCAACATATTTTGTAAGTTAACCCATAAATGATATTCATATGTCTTTCTAGAAGTTCTAGAGGTTATGGTTCTTATCTGTAAATGACTAACTTCTTTTAATAAATTAGTAGACTCAGAGAATGTAGGAGGATGTTTTGAAATCCAATTTTTTGTTATGATCTTTCTAGCCACTGCCAATATAGTCCATAGTAATGAGTATTTGGTTTTCCTAACACATTGTGGAACAGGTGTATTAAATATGATTAATGATTTAGTCAATATGAAGCTGTCTGAAAAAAGTGCTTGTAAAAAGTCATTTACTTTATTCTAAAATATATTTAGGGTTGGACAGCAAAAAACATATGTGCCCAGTTAATATCTACATTAGAGTTGCATCTGTTAAAGATGTTCTGTTTTTATTAATTTTGTCCATTATTTGTGGTGTATAAAAGGATCTATTCATGAATCTCCATGTGTAAATCTTCCATTTCAGAGAAAATGATGTCTTCCCAGCTGATTGTAGCATATTAACCTTATCTTGCTCACTTGGGGAATTATGAGTAATTAAACTATAATAACTCCAGTGGTTATGTGTGCAAGAAAATGTTTCTTCTCTTGTTGTTGTGTCTTTCGGCTTTTCCCGGTTAGGGGTCGCCACAGCAGAACTCCGGTCTGCTAATGATTGGTAGTTGATTTTTACGTGCCGAGTTACCAGCCCTGACGCACAATCTTCAATGAAGGTACGCCCATTCACGCATGTCTCCACGCAGAAGACGCTCTAGCTGAGAATCAAACCAGACAGCGTCTTACTGCGAGGCAACAACGCTACCGCAGCACCAGCACCACGGGGTATTTTTCTTCTCTTAAATGTCTATAAATAAAGGAGAGACTACCTGAATATGTATGCTGGTGTAATAATGTTGATTGAAGAAATTGTAATAATATCCTGGTGTCATGTTTGCTAGTTGATGAAGCTAGTTTCAACTTATTATCAAGATATAGTATAAGTGTTTGTATATCTAACCATGAGGAATTATTAAGTTTATATTCCTGTATAATATGATCCATTGAACTAGTCTTGTATTCATAAGTTAGCTGGAACCAGTATTTGAGTTCACTGTTTTTCAGTTGAGAAATTTTGTTAATATCTGAGGTAACAAAAGTCCCTTGTGTATATGCTATAGGAAATAACAAAAAAAAAGTAGTCTTTATATTTAACATGTTTATATATAAAGTTTCTAAAGTTAATTATAATATGTATGTAACTGGCAGTATGATTAGGATTAGTATGTGTGATAGAATATTCTTTTAAGATCCATATAAAAGGTGTGTTTATGAATTCTAGTTGATATGATGTTGGTCTCATTATAAGTTCCATGGCTGATACTTCCCATAAAGATTTCCATTTAGCTAAATAGGTTATATCTAAGAGATGAGAAATTGATCTGATTACAGCGGAAATCGAATAGAGATTTAGATCTGGGAAAGCTATTCCACCATTCTTCCAGCTGTTAGTATGTTGATTAATAGTAATTCTAGGGGTTTTTTGTGACCAGAAGAATCTTAGTATTAAAGTGTTTATTTATAAACCTTTTTGAGGGTAGAATTTGAATGGATTGCATTATGTATACGATTTTAGGTAGCATTATCATTTTTATAATGGTTAGTCTTTCTTCAGTAATAAATATTATTGTATTCCATTTTGAAAATAATTCTTGGATATTTTGTAAACATTTGTTATAGTTTAATTGAATTATTGATTTAATGTCTTTAGCAAGAATGATTCCAAGATATGTGATTTGATCTGCGTTAGCAATGTGATATGTATTATTTCCTATCATCCTTTTTAAAATTTTTTGATCATTAGGATATATGGGTAAATTTTTTGTTTTATTGTCATTGAATGATAGACCGGACATCATTTGAAATGTTTTAATTGATTCATATAATGACATGAATGAGGAGTCATTTCCCTTTGTAGTGATAAGAACATCATCTACAAACAACTGGATTTTGGCTAGATTGTCTTTATCCATTTCCAAACCCTCTATTACTTTATTGTTTCTTATTTCATTTGCCCAGGGTTCCATGATCAAATTAAATAGTATAGGAGAGAGAGGACATCCTTGTTTGGTGCCTTTTGTAACGGATATTTTATTGGAAATATATGACCCTATTTTGATATATGCATAGGTTTCTTCATATAAATGTTTTAGAAGATTAATAAAATTATGTGAAAATTTTAAGCATTCCAAAAGAGTAAATAGATAGATCCAGTTAATACAATGAAAGGCCGCATTAATATCAAGACTAATTAATAAGTTCCTTTTCTTCCTTTGTGAGAAGTCTAGAATAGATAGGGTTCATTTTATATTATCAAAAGTACTGCTGTTAGTAAGACTGGCGTTCTTGATGATAATGAGCAATGTCAAATCTCCTCATATGGGTATGTCTCTGAAGATGGATTTAAAATCGATAATGACTTCCACACAGGAACTGTATTAGCTGCAAAGTGAAGGATTTAGTGTAGAAAATCCAATCCTGGTAACAGAGAGTCCCAAATTAAGGTGAAACAAGTGGAATGGGAAGTATCCGATCAGTTGCCACAGGAAGATACTCTGGAGTCTTCAGTAGAAAGTCAGTGCAGAAGTTCAGCTGGAGTTGCCCAGCAAGGGAAGGAGCAGGAAACTGTGGCAACTCTGATGCAGTCAATGTTGTGGAGTGATGGGCTAGTAAGTTCTTATATGAAAGAGCAATGGATGATGCAGGATGTAGCTGAAGAGAATACGTCACAGGAAGATGTTCTGGAACTTTCTGTAGAATGCCTGTAGTAAACAGTGAATGAAGATTGTGCCCTCAGTTTAGAAGAAAAACATCTAAAGGAAGAGTTGCTTGATTTAATAGAGATGGCTAGGCATATTTAGATCAATGAAGGAAATAGACAAAGTCAATAAGACCCAAAATGTTAGAAGTCTGATAATAGTTTTCATTACTGTGTTTGTTTTAACAGAAATTCATGTGGTATAACAGAAAATATGATAGATTACTGTGCAGCTAATTTAATAAAAATGTCTTACCATAAAAATACAGGGCAATAAGGGAAAGGAAAGGAAAAAAATCAAATGCCATCATGGAAGTACTGAATAGAGAAAACTAAAAAGTAATTAAGACCAGAAGCATCACTATTAGAAGAGTACAGAAGAGGGAACAGATCAACAAAATTTCTTAGAAAGACAAATGTGATAAAAGCAGCATGCAGTATTAGAACAGACCAGGCTCTATCATACACTACTGCAAATAATAAACTAAAGATATCAGCACAGACAGAAAAACGTGTAAGATGTGCAGATAAATATAAAGGAAAAGTACAAAATATGCACTTCATTAAGGATCCAAAAAGTTTTATAAAGAATTGGGAAACAAAGCAAAAGGGATAGAAACACCAAAAAAAAAAAAAAAAAAAACCAGAATAGACACATTTTGGAAAAATATCTATGAAAACCCAGTGGAAGATAACAAAGATGTTGAATGCATAGAAGTAAAAGAAACAGTAAGAAGTGCAGATACATAGCATATGAAATGAGATGAAGTAACGGCCAGAGAAACTGAAACAAAATTAATAAGCGCTCCTAACTGGAAAACCCAAGGCCCATATGCAGTAACTAACTTCTGGCTAAAAGAAATAACATCTTTAAATGAAGATTTAGCCCTGAATAAAAACTATTTATATGCACATCCTGAACAGATACCAACCTGGTTAACAACAGGAAAAAATGATATTCCTTCTTAACAGTGAACCTGCAGGCTATTCTAAAAACTACAGACCAATAACTTGCTTTCTGACGATATATGAACTATATACTAGAAAGTTTATAGTAATTTAGAAGAAGAGCCAATCATGGCAATAGAACAGGAGGGCAATAAAAGAAAGTCATAGGGACCAAAGGATCATTTGTTGTTAAATGGAGTCATAATTAAGAATTGTAAAAAGGTGAAAAATCTAAGTATGGCACAAATAGATTACAAAAAAGATTATGACAGCATCCCACATTCGTGGATAAAAAAGTACTTACAGATGTGTAAGAAACACCCTATATTGATCAAGTGCATCAAAGTGACAATGAAACAGTGGCAAACCACTTTGCAGTTAAACTTCAAAAGTACAATAAAACAAAGCCGGAATGAAGACCTTGGAAGAGTATAAAGTAATTTATTAATACAGACAAGTGCTTTTGTCTCAGAAACAGTGCATTAGAGACTTCATCAGATCTAAACAACCTAGCCTGTGTCAGAATAAATACTTGTAAAAACAGTCCATGACATTTAATTGAATTTATTAAGAACATTAAATAGGCTGTAATCCTAAACATTTCAATGTACAAAACACAAACAAGGCAAACCATCAACAAGAATCAAAAATGAATGTTTAAAAAATACATTTATATAATAAAAAACAATACAAGGCAATCATCTTAAATGAGATATAAGTTTTAAAAGACAGCTAATAGCTGCCAAATCATTAAGACCGGGCCAACTCATGGCGTTAAACAATAAAATCCAGTGCAATTAGCATTTCTCCAAATATAATGCCCAAGCCCCACACCTAATGTTACAAACAGCATGTTACAAACAGCTTTCAATAATACAAAATTTAAAATGATGCCCTTGATGTTCTAAAATATGTTGATAAATTGCATTCACATTTTTCTTCTTATTGATCTCATATTGGTGCTCATACACCCTAACCTGTAACCTATGCTCACAATCTTACCAATGTAAAAAGCTGAGCATTGTTGATACAATGCTGCATACAAAACATCCCTAGCATTACAATTAAATTTGCACTTCATTTTAAAAGAAAAAAACATTAATATCAAAAAGTTTGCTCGTATGTATAGATTTACAAAAGGGGCAACATACACATTTACCCATAAAGGGTTGGGAATCCACCTTCTGGGCAAAAGCATGTTCAATTAAGTTTTTAAAAATAGGTCCCCTTTTATAAATAAATCTAGGTTTGTCCCCTAATTTTTCCTTTACCATCCCATCTTCATTTAAAATCACACAGTTCTTCAAAATATTATTAATGATGGTAAAGCTATCACAGTTAAAAGCCAAAATGAAGTACATTGAAAAATTATGAGTGTTAGTGGAATCATGATGAGGGGCAGACTAAACATGTGTATGCAAAACCTCCAAAAAGGGGGCAGACTTTGAATGTACAAAGGTTTCATATGCAGTAAGTGTTAAGATAGGGCTAAAGAAATTATTTTGTCTCTTGTAAACCACTTCATTTTTAACATCATCAATGAACTCTTTGGGATAACCTCTTTAAAAAAACATGCTGCTGAACAGTTCACATTCCAATAAAAAATCTTCAAAAGCTGTACTCTTGTGGGCCGCAATCAAATCTAACAAATTGCCCTTTTACAACTGATTGTGTTTGACTAAGGGTGTGGGAGCTGCTAAAATGTAAAAACATGTTAGAGTATGTAGGCTTATGATAAAATTTTGGAGGTATACCAACCATAAACATAGTATTTTTCAAGTAGGACATGCAAGTAGTGAATGCCATTTTCTCCAAGTTCATGTGAAATTTTTGAAAAGCTGTTGTGTTACTAATGTAAATAATGAAATCAAGGATTTTTCTTTATTAAACCTCCATATAACTCACATGCCTCAAATGATTCGCTACTTGAACGAAAATCTGTGTTCCCATTCTAACATAACAATATTCACAAAGAATTGCCCACAAGCGGCCTCCATGGCAACACCCTTCTCTTGGACATAACATTAATTTTTAAAAAAATATAAAAAATTTTCAAAACAATTTCTAAAATGCCTTCACATAAATGAATATAGTCTTGATTCATTCCTTTCCTAAAATAGAAATTCTGTGAACCATAAATTACCAAGATCATGTGGGATCACAGAATACAGATCTTTTACATCAACAGTCAAAAAAAGAAAGGAGTCATAAAAATCAAATTATTACATGTTAAAATATCCCAAGAGTCAACACAGAGATGTTTTTTTGTTGTTCAGAAAGTGTTTCAATTTAAAATCTAAAAACTTGGCAAGGGGGGCAGTAATACAATTGCAAGCATGAACAACAGGACACATCGGTGGGTTAGACAAATCTTTATGGATTTTAGGGAGGCCAAATATGGTCTTTGCAGTTAAGCCATGAAAAAGGACAAATTATTATCGCAGGGATAAAATTCAAAAGTGCATATTCCAGGGTGACTGTCACTGCTGCTCTTTTGTCTTGCCCTTAACCCATTACACTACTAAACAGATTAGGTCATGGTTACAATTTAGCTCCCAGACAACAAAAGTGTAAAAAATTCTCATTATCTTTTTGTGGATGATTTAAAACTGTATAGTTTATCAGATGAGGATCTGAAAGCACAACTGGAAGTGGTCAAAACTTTCTCAGACCATATAAGAATGTCATTTGGTCTTGATAATTGTGCAAAAGCAACATTTAAAGCAGGAAAGCCTCAATACCAAAAATATCAATTTGGTACAGGAATGTGTTACATAAAGGAATTTGAGCAAGAGGGAGTGCATAAATATTTAGGAATTGATGAAGGATCAACAACTAAACAAGAACAAATGCAAAGCAAAACTTAGTAAAGAATATTTTAGAAGACTAAAATTAATACTGAAAACAGCCCTGACATCTAGGAACAAACTCCAAGCTATAAACCAATTTGCTGCTCCTGTTCTAATTTACAGTTTTGGGGTGACTGACCTGTCCCAAAAGGTGATGGATCAGTGGTACAAGAAAAATCATTCATGCTTATCAAATGTTTATAAAAGGCAGTGCATACCAAGATTATACATTTCCCACTCTGAAGGGGGTATGGGTCCCCAAATATTGATTACATGTATAGATGTGCAATTGTAGGAGTGCATACATATCTGATGACCTCAAGATCCAAACATAGTGAAAGTTTTAAAACATGAGGAGAACAAGTCTAAGATGACTTTCTGCTTAGTTTAGCAGAAGCATATTGGTGTCAAGCAGGAATGGGAATCAAATCAGAAGCAGTTAAAAATCAGGCAGCAAATGAATGTGCCTAAAAACAAAAGAAAAAATGTAAGGTGAAGGACCAAATGAGAAGGTAAGAAATGTGGGAAAGGCATAAATATAGTTCCACATACAGAAAACTTTTGGAACAACTTCATGTCAATCAGGATCTGATGCAGGAATTGTTAAGGAGAGGTGAATTTAAACCAAAAGACAAAAGGTTAATATTGGTGGCCCAGTATAGTGGACTACGTATATGTTGGTTTACAAAATCCACTGAACATGCAGAAGAAAAAAAACAAATGCAGGTTTTGTAAAATAGAATCGGAAACAGTTGGACATCTTGTTGCTGGGTGTGATACACTAACGGCAGAGGGCCTGTACACTGAAAGGCATAATAATGTGGCAAGACTGCTAACATTGGGGATTATGCAAAATTACAGTATTGAAGTAAATGAGAAACATGATCAAAGCATTATAGAGAATGATGAAGTTTATATCACATAGGATCACCCATTACAAACAGTTCAAGAAATAGATGCGAGAAAAACAGATATTGCAGCCCATGAAAAAAAGACAAAAGTAGCACTGAACATTGAAATTGCTAGAAACAGTGCTTACAGTGTCTTGCATAAAGAGAGAGAGAGAAATTCATAAAATACCAGGATTTGCAAGCAGAAATGAAGGCAGTGTGGAAGAAGGACACCCATGCAGTTCCAACAGCAGCAGGAGCAATGGGTCTCATAAAAAAGAATTTAGTCATATTTAGATATGCTACTGATGCATTTTACTCTGTACGAATTGAAGGCAGTGTCAGTTCTGGGCACACTGCGGCTGCTGCAGAGTACTTTTGGCTAACATCAAAAACTGAAACAATAGTAATTGCATGAACTTTAATCATACTTTGACTTACAAAAGGGGTCCACTCTGTCATAGTATTAGAAACCAATGAGAAATTAAACCAAGAGGAACTTTTTCTTAACTCATTCCAGCTGAGTGCGTCTCCAGGCCTTTCTGCAGTTAACGCCTACTGATGCCTCCAGGCATCAAATGTTGCTTGTTCATATTTGCATTAATAATTTCAATATCATACTACATACAAGGTATCAGAAGGTTTTCATCTTAAACATACATGATAGTAAACACAACTGTATTGATATTTGACCTCTGACTAATACAGCTAAAGAGATATTGAATACTATTTGTATTGTAATAATTTTCATATTTCTCTAAATATCTCAACATTCAGGTAACACAAACAGGACTGCATAGCCTCATATGAAAGCTGACGACTGTATGAAGAAAATTCTGCTGGCAGCATGGGCCTTGGTTGAAAAGTTACTAAGGTATGATAAGCTTTTTATACAACATTACAAATTTAATATCATAATCCACTGCCTTTATTTTGGCTTATAAAATCCAGTTTAAAGCATTGAGTTGACTAAGTGCCGCTCATGTAAAATTAATTTATAGTGAACAGTTTGACATTTACATTTTTAGTAACACTTATGGTTTTAGATATATTCATATTTGTTTGAACTGTAAAGTGCTTACTTTATTTAAAGGATCAAACCACACCCACTGGGAGTTAAAAGTACACACTCAAAAAAGCTGTACTGTAGGGAATGAGTTAAAGTAGACCAATTTCACAATAAAATGACTTTTAAACAGGAAAGCTGCCCCAAACAGAGATGTTTAAAAGCACTCCAGAAAGAAAGGCTGCCCAAGTTCCCAGAAACTGTGACATTCCTGCACCAAAGCAGATATACATAAGTGAGGCTAGCTCTCTAAAGACAAGACAGCCAGCAAGGCATTGATTCCCTAGGCAGAAAACCAATAGGGCTATGCAGCAACAGAAGGTCTCTCCAAGAACTGCTATCAAGGAATTCAAGGAGATCAAGCAGGCAATCTCTCTGCCTCAGGAATTTATGACAGGACATCTCACATACAGCACCACAAAGAGAGGATGCAAGGTCTTGCTATTAGATTTATTCCAGTGGCCAATGCTTTGGATGACCCTGGGACTGAGGCCACAAGGGCCCTCTTTACCATCACCAGAATACCTAGTAGCCTACCAATTGGCTAGGTATCAACACAAATGAGTGAGCACCACTGAGGTCACTCCTACTGAAAGAAGGGGAGCCTTACAATCTAGACAACTGGGGGGTGGTCTTGCTCTTTCTCTCGCTCTCTCCTTGAAAGAGATGCAGTCTGCCCTGCCTCACCATGCAATGGTGTATGGACCATTATACAGCTAGCCCAAGGAACCCAAATGTGGAGTGGAAAGAAGAGAAACAGCAGAAGAGGGGTGACCAAAAGGAGTATATACCCTTACTGTCAACCTACGAGGGGCGTGGTTCCTCCAAAAGGTCAGCTCGGAATACTGCCCCCATTACCCTGGGGAGCCTGGATGCATACAGGGAACTAGTCAAAGACTCCTAAGCTAGACTGATTCAGAGCCAGGGGTAAGTAGGACACATGTAGCCTTTTCCCTAGGGAGCCTGAATATGCTTTCACTCCTGAAAATACAAAAACTTAGATGTCAAGCAATTTGATCCCATAAAAAGGTGATCTAGTACTAAGGATGCTAGATATTCTTATTTAACTACTGCTGTTGCTTGACTGCATGTGATTTTGTACTGGATTTATCCATTTAAGGTTTGCATACTTCCATTTTTTGCTATTATACTATAGTTTGTTTTATTTTAAATTTTGTTTAATCTCAAAGTACTTACTTCTTGGATTTGCAAAAGTTCTTGCCTAGGGTCAAGTCAGAAAATAATTCTTTATCTATTCACTGACTGAAAAGAAATCCATTCTAGCTAGTTAGTGGGAGTAGTTAAGAAATAAGATTCCTATTTCCCTTCTCTTCTCTGTCTCTCTTCGGTTCACCCTGTATTGATGATTCATTAGGCCACAAGTTGACTCCACTGTGTCTTATCAGCTGCTGCGTCTTTAGCTTCTAAGTGATATTTAGGTAATGGAGGTCTCTTGTTACAACTCCTTTCCAGTTTTGTCTAGGTCTGCCTGGTCTTCTCTTGTATCCAGCTAGCTCCTAGTGGAGATATGGTATAGGAATCCTGCTAGTATCCATGTGGTTAACATGACCAAACCAACATAGTCTTCTTTCCATAATGATATTTTCAAGTTTCCTTTGTTGCATTCTTTCTCTGACACTCTCATTTTTTTACTTTGTCCATCCAGGATATTCCCAAAATGCATCTTAACCATTTATGATGAGCAGCCTCAGGTTTTCTCATGGTTGATGCTGTGATTGGCCATAGCTCAGTGCCATATAAGGGTGTAGACAGCATCGGTGCTTGGTATAGCTTTACCTTTGTGGACAGTGCAATGTTTTTAGATTCCTATTTAGCTGCAAGTAATTAGTTACATTCTTATTAACTGAAGTGCTATGTGACCACTGCTGTTGTCTGACTGCATTTGATTTTTCCCAACCCACTGTCTCATCCCTACTGTGCTTTTAAACTTGGTAGCATTTAACCTGCCTGCTCTACTACAAATGTGTCTTTGGAGGCTTTTCCCAGTCTCAGAGATTAACTGGGAAGCCCTCTTCTTAGACTCATATAGACCGAGTTATCTTCTATTTCATACCATCCTATTCACATAGTACACACTAAAAAAATTCATAGTACTTTTTTTATCTTACTTTTAAAATCTGTGACAACTGAGATAGGACTATCACTGGTGAGCCTTGGAGCTGTTTCTTAGGAATCATCTTGGGATTACTGCTTCTGTTTTGTTCCTTGTGAGGGAAAAAGCACAGGGACATTGGTTGCCGTTGGTCTCTGATAGTGTGTATGGGACTTCACTGAGTGGTCTGGTTACAGTTTTGGTGAGAAACTCTAGAGGAACTTTATGCAGTTTGGCTTTCTGTTGCATCAAACTGCTGTAGGTTGTATCCAGGGTATCTACTAAGAGAAGGCAATAGCAAGTGCACTAAACCCATTGACATCTGGGTTAACACTACTTTTCAAGAAACAGCTTAGGATTAGTGCTACTCTTTACTTCTGATGAGAGAAGGAGCAAAGGATCACCGATTCCTGTGTGCAGCTGTCTAGAGCCCAGCATTATCAACACTACAAGACAGATAGCACCTCAACTAATCAACTCCAACCCATATAAGCAGAACCCCCTTCCCATTCAGCCCACATTAATAAACAACTGGAACCATGGAGATACACTTTCCAGTCATTTTTGTAGCCAGATTCGTGGAAATGGGCATCCAGAGACATTGTAGTAATTGTCTCAAGTTTAATGACAACCTCCTGTTACTTAAACTACCTGACACAGTGTGTAAGAGGTGTAGCTATATAATGTTACTGGAAGCAAAGTTCTCACATGAACCCATGACAAATAACATGCAGGCTGTCAGTACTACACAACATCACACTAAACCAATCACACACACAGCTCACACCAAACACATAGATCTACATATGCTGAGACTCTTAACAGTTACATACCTAAACCACAAATGCCTCCAAAATGCAACCCAGGAAACAAGTACCCTCAGCAACCTCACAAACACAACCCAGGAAACGAGTACATTCAACAACCTCACAAACACACAACACAGGCAGCACCCATCATGAAACATGCATCCAAGAATCACACTTACTCAGTTCAAAAGCCCATAAGGCAAACGTCCACACATTCCAAACCCCCTAGTTATAGGCGACTCCATAGCAAGACACACTGATTTACCACTCACCAAGGTGTGCAAGGAGAAGGTCACAGTCAGCTGCCAATAAGTTGTCAGAATTCACCACATTATGCATTTACTGTACTCGAGTCTTTGCACCACAAGAATACATATGATAAAGTTATAGTACACAGGGGTGTAAATGACTTGAGATGTATCTTTAGACTTTAAGAGGAGAAACATAATGGAGCTCTCAGAATGTGTATCTGAGGCAGATAGTTCAGGACCAATGACAGAACTTATCAGTGTGGGGCTTCAAAGCCCACCCCAATAAATGAAGACACTAAAGGTGGCAGTCTTTCCATATCCTTAAAAAGCCATTTCACAACCAGACTCATTAGACAAGATGACAAGCACGAACTCCTCCACGTCCAACTTACTATTAGCAAAACCCCTTATCGTATCATAGCTAACTACAGGACCCCCTCTATATGTCTTCCTCAGCCCATACTTCCTACATAACCAGTATGGAGACACTATGCATTAAGCTAACACCATTCTTCTAGGAGACTTCAATTACCCGTCCATTAACTAACCAGGAGACTTGTACATCCTCAAACCTATATGCCAGAAATTTCTGGTATTCATAAATACAAACTCTCTGGACCAGTTAGCCAGCACCCCAAACATGGGAAATAAAATCTTGGATTTAGTCCTTAGGGCAGCTTTGCTCCCCACCAATTGTAACTCCCTTCCTGGTCAAATCGGACCACAGATCAGACACATTCACTGTAAGACTGAACTGGGAAGTACCTTCTAATACCTCAGTATTCAGAGATTATGCCAAGGCTAATCTACTAAAACTAAGGGATGACCTGGTTAAATTCAAAAGCTCCTTTTGTCTTGATAACGGCACTGTTTATGTGGAATTCTTTACTAATAGATTCTATGCACATGTAAACAGTTGCATAGATGCACCCCCCCCGAAGTAAAGACAATGTCAAATATAAAAATAAACCCCTACTGTGGAACCCTAATATAAACAGGCTCTATAATAAAAGAAAACAACTCATTGCACACAAAACTAATTTTAAGTCTCAAGATGCCTATAACACTCTTACTGAACTTAGCTAGGAACTTCAAACCCTGATCAAATCAACTAAAGCCAGATAGGTGAAGGTAACCACAAAGCCTTATTTAACTATGTTAGAAATCTCAGAAATAATGACCAGCACTATAAAAAGTTAATAGTAAAAAATATTACATACTCAGACCCAGAGGACATAGCCGATGTTCTAACAGATAAATTTAGCTCAACCCCCACCCCCTGTAGAACAAGTCCTCAAGGTCCTATCCAAGGTCAAGAACACCACTTCTATTTGAAACATGACTTGAAAGATCATCTACAGAGATTATTTAATATCAGCCTCCAAAACAGGCTTTGTGTTAGATGAATGGAGAACAGCAACAATCAGCATCTGTAAGGCTACAGAAAGGATAAATACGGATTAATAAATAAGGAAATTGGTAACCTACAAACTCTTGACCCAGTTTGGATTCATCAAGAGAAGATCCTGCCTACTTAAACTGGTCAGCTTCATTGAGAAAGTTACTGAAGCAATGGATGAGGGCATATCAGTGCACATTGCATACAGAGACCTTGTCATGGCATTCAATATTATCCCACACTCAGGTATCATTGATAAACTCTCTCAGTTAAACGCAACCCCCTATGCAACTCCCTGGACAGTAAATTGGCTAAAAAACAAAACCCAGGAAATAAGGGTAGGTGGCTCCAACTCCTCCAAAAGATCTGTTACTAGCAGTGTTCCCCAGGGTTCAGTCCTTGGACCACTTCTGTATAGCATTTACTTCTTGGATATCAAAGCAAATGTTAAGGGTTGATGGCTAACCAAGTTTTCAGATGACTACAAACTTGGTGTCATCATAAACTCCTCGGAAGACATCATCCGAGACAACCCTTTTGAAACAAACAGCTGATGTCAAAACCATGGACTAAAACCTAAATGCCAACAATTGAATAGTTGCATCCTTTTGCACGCATGACTTCTTTTATAAGTACCAAATTGACAACACACCCCTGAAAGTTGATCCAGTAGTTAGGGATCGGGGACCTATGTCAACAGTGAACAGTCCACTAATCACCACATACCCCCTATTGTAAGGAATTCTTCCTTCATTGCATGGCTTATATCTGAAGGCATGGGGTACAGGTCCAAGGATGTAATAATTCCAAACAGGCTGATTACTGAATATAATGCCTCATTCTGCATGTACCTTTCTAGACACAAATGGGATGACCACAATGCTTTTCTCATTAAAAAAATCATGGGCTTGAATCACAAAAATTATTCTGACCATCTCAAAGCCTTATCCCTCTTTTCGTTATCATACAGGCTGCTATGGGGGTGATCTTTGCCTCTCGTATACAGCCTTGGCAGACCCTGTCCTGTCACACCTTTTACTCATTCACAAGTCCAATGGTAGCATGAAGACCTGCTCAAGGGTCCTCAATTTCTTTTGTAAAATAAACAGGACATTTTGGAGGAACAGATATGCATCACAGGGAGTACCTCTTCTATGAACAGTCTTACACCCCACATAAAGCAAAGTACTTCTCTTGTAATATTCAAATGTAATTTGGATGAGTGGATGGGAAACTACAAATTCATTGCCAGTTTAGTAACACTTTCCTCGCAGTTAACGGCAACAAGTAAACGACCGAACATATCCTTCTGCCCACCTCTGGGTTATTTTTATGCAAAATATAAGGGTAAAAACTACCATGGGAACATAATGCTAGACTTATTAATATCCTCACAGATCAACAACCTAGTAAGCAGCTATGAGCCTATAACCTCCAGCTGACAATGAAGCCCCATGTTCAAAAAGCTGCCTCCTGTCCAAGAGACTGTCAAGCAGCAAGATGTCAGGTCATACCACAACTAAAGATGATATCACCTATATTACAACTACCACCATGGCGGAGCGGGGGTACACTTCTCACATGTTTCAAGTCCATTTAAGGAAAAAGAAATGGGATGGATTCAAGACTTTTACTATTTGGGGATAATGCTTACCCTTACGAGAGTTGAGAGTCTGCAGTCAATGCAAATTTATCTCCGAGAGGTCCAGGACTCCACCCAGTCATCCAAAATCTCAGGAAGAAAACTCCAGCCAATCTGCTCACTGTCAAGAACCACCCTCCTACCAATTCCAAAAGGAGACTCATTTCTTCATTCTTGTTAAATGTGGAAACAACACCTGGGAATCCCTAAATGGTATGGGACTACAGGAAATATTTACTGGCAGTATTAAAGACTGAGACGCAAAAGCATGCAAGAAGGATAGAAAAACTGTCAGGCATGGGGGAAGACTGTGCTTATATACAAAGAGCCATGTTATAGCGGTCTGTCCATCTCCAGGCAAGGGAACATCTGAAAAAAAAATAGGTGATGAATACTAATTTATTGAAATGATAAACCCAATCACAGGTTAGATCAGACAGTTTCAAACACAGGTGAATAAAAACTACAGATAAGTAAATGAATTCTCAAAATCAACTCCTTCATGTCAGAAGTTTAAATGATGACAAAATGTTGTTACAGATGTCAGTGACAATAACAAATTGGGCATTAATAAAGAAATGTGGTAGGATGATAACCAGTAACTGAAGTAAACAATTTAAAAGTTTTTAATGTTAGAAAACATGAACAGAACTAACAAGAGACAAAAAGCAAGGGTTGCTGTTTCCATAAAAAAACTAAACATTTAATTCTAGCAGAGGCATTTCTTTAAAGTATGTGCTACAACTGAGATCAGGAGCATCAGTGCCGTTACATTATTTATTTGCTATTTACTATATACGTTTATCATGATATTTATTAAATGTAGTATGCTTAGTACAAGTACTTAGTACAACTTTGTATTTTAAAGTAATCAAATCACAAGCTTATCAGCTTCATGTATACATATGTGTGTGTATATGCACAATGGTATTTGTTAATGCAAATTTTCAATTAAAAGAGACTCATGTAAGGTCCAGTAGGGGTGTCTTTCTACAGTGGGCACACACATTAATTTCCAGTACTAACACTGCAGTACAGCACAGGGGGTGAGGCACTCGAGAGTGTGCCAACTTTTGAACGAGATGTTAAATTAAGGCCCCATCTGCCTGAGTTGGTGGTAGCTCAAGTGGATGTAATAGATCCCATGACTCTTATCAACTACCACTAGTAGTATAAATGCCACCTCAAGTCTCCACTGAAAAGAGGTTAGTAGTCTAGCGGGGCTAACCCTGTCAACAAAGGAAAATAATTAAATGAAAATAAAATCAACAAATAAAAGGAATTATAAAGTGAGCCAAAGCCTGTAAGTAACTCCAAAACAGTTGCAAATTCATACACAGGAAAAGAATACCAGATGCTTTGTGCAAGATCATTGTGAGTAAATTCAGCAAAAAACTTCCTTTGCTGAAAACATGGACATCATAAGAACAGTATATCTTAGTCCTGAAAAAATATTTTCTTTCTAATGTGGAAGAAAAACCTGTGGACATCATGAGCACTACAGATCCTCAGTCCTGGAGAAATTGCTTCTTTAATATGGGATAAAAACCTTTTAACATCTTGCTTATGATTTGAATCAAATCATTAATTTTCCACTTGGAAGGTAGACAATATATATAATGCATACCTTCATAATATAAACCTTTATAATGATTTTAAAGATTACCCACAGCATATCAGAAGTACAGTTCAGAAAAGTTATTTTAAATTCAGCTCTACACTTTATTAAATAAGGAACTGTTAAACAGTATCCTGTCAGGGCTTAAGTAAGGTAAAAGAAAGAAGTTTCAAATATTTATTTAGTTATTTAGTTACTGACATTTGCATATCAGGAAAGTTTGACTGGGCAATAACCCATTTTCAGTGGAAGCCTGGGGAGAAAAGCTCCAACATATACATGAACGCAAACATAAGAACATAAGCAAGTACAAACATTTAGTATGGATTGTATTTTTAGACGTACAATATGATATAACAGAGATGTAAAGGTTGCCAGTTTTACAAGTATAATATAATACAATATAAAAACCAAAGATGGATACGCTCCAAACCAACGGACCTCTCTGTGGTTGAAAAATCACTGAAACTGGTAAATCCAGAAAAACGTAAACTTTTATTAAGCATAACACACAGGCTTTTCGTCAGTATCACTACCAACTTCTTCAGAAACGGAAACAGCGTCACACAATACCAACTGCAATAAATACAAAAGTTTAAAAATATCACATGATTTCTGAGTACTGCGAGACTACTATCAACCCACATATGACATAGTGAATAAAATAGTTAATTAAAAACACTACTTTACAAATTGGCTGCATCTGGCATCTGAAAATTAGGAATCCCCTCATAATATAAAATTGAAGGCTCACATTATGTGAGTATATCGATAAATAATCAGACTGAAAAATAAAACAATGGGGAAAAAATTGCAAAATCTACATCATCAAAATCCTATGGGGATAGTGCTATTGTAAACAGGAAGGATGAAATCTTAGAGTCGCAACGGCTAAAAAAAGATCAGCTCTAAATATGTTAAAAGGAATCACAGAACATGCCACTTTTTACACATTGTATCATCTTTACTGTTTTGTTTCATTGTTGGGGGACATTATGTAACACGCATTTTTACATACTTTTATACTGTTTTACTTTTCAAATATGTTGCACTGAAATATTTTAGTTGGTACAGTTTATATAAGGATAGTAAAAAGTGGCATGTTCTGTGATTCCTTTTAACATATTTAGAGCTGATCGTTTTTTAGCCGATGCGACTCTAAGATTTCATCCTTCATGTTTACAACAGCACTATAGCCATAGGATTTTGATGATGTAGATTTTGCAATTTTTTCCCCATTGTTTTATTGTTCAGTCTGATTATTTATCGATATACTCGCATAATGTGAGCCTTCGATTTTATATTATGAGGGGATTCCTAATTTTCATATGCCAGATGCAGCCAATTTGTAAAGTAGTGTTTTTAATTAACTATTTTATTCACTATGTCGTATGTGGGTTGATATGTAGTCTCGCAGTACTCAGAGATCATGTGATATTTTTAAACTTTTATATTTATTGCAGTTGGTATTGTGTGACGCTGTTTCCGTTTCTGAAGAAGTTGGTAGTGATACTGACGAAAAGCCTGTGTGTTGTGCTTAATAAAAGTTTACGTTTTTCTGGATTTACCGGTTTCAGTGATTTTTCAACCACAGAGAGGTCCGTTGGTTTGGAGCGTATCCATCTTTGGTTTTTACATAGTTTTCTATCTTGTTGGGTTTGTTTCGATAATACAATATAATACAGAGTAACTTAAGAAATACTAAGATTGTCTAGCAAGAAAACTAAGGATGATTTGTTTAAATTAGAAGAAGTGAAGATGGAGAGAGATGGAAGCAAACGTGAAGTAAGTTGGGAGAATACATGGACTGAAAAATGAGATAAAAACACTAGTTACTTGAGAAAAAGGATTATTAATAAAATGACAAAGGGTGTCAGAATGACAGACAGTGAAACACAGGTTAGTAAAAAAGGAATATGTGTACACATGAAAGGAGAAACTGTGTGTATATAAAATTAGTAGATAAAAACATACAAATTTCAAATGAGCATTTGAAGGACATGTACTTTGTGAGTATAACAATAAAAATTTTAGTAGTGGAAACAGGAGATTATAATAAGGTATGGGAGAGAGAGATAGTAGGTTAGAAAAATGAAAATGATTATAGCTGGAAAAAGTGAAGCGAGAGGATGGCTGCAAGAAAATAGGGCGAGAAGATGTAGGTGGGGTGAAAAAGAAGAGTATATTATGGGATGGAAATAACCAGGTGTGGAGGACGAGCACAGCCAGGAATAAGGAATTTTTTAAAGAGGTTTTGAACATGTGTAGTTTAGGTGATGTTATAAACCCAGCCACTGGGGATGCACAAACCAGTGCATTTATTTGTGCCGGTCCCAAGGCTGGATAAATGGGGAGGGTTGCGTCAGGAAGGGGATTCGGCGTAAAATTTTGCCACATCATATATGCAGAAATGTACAGAAATTCATACCGGATCGGTTGAGGCCCGGGTTAACAACGACCACCACCAGTACTGTTGGCCAACAGGGTGCTGGCAGAAATTGGGCTACTGTTGGCCGAAGGAGAAGAAGAGGCGGAAGGCATGCCCGAAGGCAGGTAAAGGCTAGGACTGTGATAGTGAGGGTCTGAACTGTGAATGTTGGCAGTATGACTGGTATAGAGAGGGAGCTAGCTGATATGATGAACCGAAGGACGGTTGGTATATTGTGTGTGCAAGAGACCAGATGGAAGGGGAGCAAGGCTAGGTGTATCGGAGGTGGTTTCAAATTGTTTTATCATGGTGTGAATGGGAGGAGAAATGGCGTAGGCATTATCCTGAAGGAACAATATGCTAAGAGAGTGCTTTGGAGGTGAAAAGAGAGTCGGATAGAATGATGTTTATGAAGCTGGAAACTGACGGTGTAATGATGAATGTTGTTAGTGCATATCCTCCACAAGTTGGGTGTGCGATGGATGAGAAAGAAAAAATTTGGAGTGAGTTGGATGAAGTGGTGATGACTGTACCCAAGGGTGAGAGACTGGTGATTGGAGCAGATTTCAATGGGCATGTTGGTGAAGGGAACAGAGGGGATGAGGAAGTGATGGGTAGGTATGGTGTTAAGCAAAGGAATACAGAAGGTCAGATGGTAGTGGATTTTGCAAAAAGGATGGACATGGCTGTGATGAATACGTATTTTAACAAGAGGGAGGAGCATAGGGTGACATACAAGAGTGGAGGAAGATGCACACAGGTGGATTATATCTTATGTAAAAGGGCCAATCTGAAGGAGATTGGAGACTGTAAAGTGGTGGCAGGGGAAAGTGTAGTTAGGCAGCATAGGATGGTGGTTTGTAGGATGACATTGGTGATCAAGAAGAGTTGGATGAGTTTGAGGGCAGCACCAAGGATCAAATGGTGGAAATTGAAAAAGGGTAATTGTGAGGTGATGTTCAGGGAAGAGTTAAGACAGGCGCTGGGTGGCAGTGAAGAGTTACCGAATAGCTGGGTAACTACAGCAGAGCTAGTAAGAGAGATGGCTAGAAGGGTGCTTGGTGTGACATCTGGAAAGAGGAAGGAAGACAAGGAGACCTGGTGGTGGAATGAAGAAATACAGGAGCATATACAGAGAAAGAGGTTGGCGAAGAAGAAGTGGGATTGTCAAAGAGATTAAGAAAGTAGACAAGAGTATAAGGAGATGAGGTGCATGGCAAAGAGAGAGGTGGTGAAGGCTAAGGATAAGGCGTATGGCGAGTTGTATAAAAGGTTGGACACTAAGGAGGGAGAAAAGGACCTGTACCGATTGGCTAGACAGAGGGACCGAGCTAGTAAAGATGTGCAGCAGGTAAGGGTGATAAAGGATAATGAGGGGAATGTACTCACAAGCAAGGAGAGTGTGTTAAGGAGATGGAAAGAGTACTTTGAGGGGTTGATGAATGAAGAGAACGAGAGGGAGAGAAGGTTGGATGATGTGCGGATAGTGAATCATGAAGTGCAGTGGATTAGCAAGGAGGAAGTAAGGATAGCTATGAAGAGGATGAAGAACGGAAAGTGAGAGGATGCCTGAGGAATGGAGAAAAAGTGTTTTGGTACCGATGTTTAAGAATAAGGGTGATGTGCAGAGCTGTAGTAACTACAGAGGGATTAAACTGATCAGTCACAGCATGAAGTTATGGGAAAGAGTAGTGGAAGCTAGGTTAAGAAGGGAGGTGATGATTAGTGATCAGCAGTATGGTTTCATGCCAGGAAAGAGCACTACAGATGCGATGTTTGCTCTGAGAGTGTTGATGGAGAAGTGCAGAGAAGGTCAGAAGGAGTTGCATTGTGTCTTTGTGGATTTAGAGAAAGCATATGACAGGGTGCCTAGAGAAGAGTTGTGGTATTGTATGAGGAAGTCGGGAGTGTCAGAGAAGTATGTAAGAGTGGTACAGGATATGTACAAGGGTAGTGTGACAGCGGTGAGGTCTGTGGTGGGAGTGACGGCTGTGTTTAAGGTAGAGGTGGGATTACATCAAGGATCAGCTCTGAGTCCTTTCTTATTTGCAATGGTGATGGACAGGTTGACAGACAAGATCAGACAGGAGTCCCCGTGGACTATGATGTTTGCAGATGACATTGTGATCTGTAGTGAGAGTAGGGAACAGGTGGAGGAGACCCTGGAGAGGTGGAGATATGCTCTAGAGAGAAGAGGAATGAAGGTCAGCAGGACTAAGACAGAATATATGTGTGTGAAGGAGAGGGAGGATAGAGGAATGGTGAGGATGCAGGGAGTAAAGGTGGCGAAGGTGAATGAGTTTAAGTACTTGGGATCAACAGTTCAGAGTAATAGTGAGTGTGGAAGAGAGGTGAAGAAGAGGGTACAGGCAGGATGGAGTGGGTGGAGAAGAGTGTCAGGAGTGATTTGTGACAGACGAGTACCAGTAAGAGTGAAAGGGAAGGTCTACAAGAGGGTAGTGAGACCAGCTATGTTATACGGGTTGGAGACAGTGGCATTGACAAAAAGGCAGGAGTCAGGGCTTGACGTGGCAGAGCTGAAGATGTTAAGATTTGCACTGGGTGTGACGAGGATGGACAAGATTAGGAATAAGTATATTAGAGGGTCAGCCCAGGTTGGAAGGTTTGGAGACAAAGCCAGAGAGGCAAGATTACGTTGGTTTGGACATGTGCTGAGGAGGGATGCAGAGTATATTGGGAAAAAGATGCTAAGGATGAAGATGCCAGGTAACAGGAAAAGAGGAAAGCCTCAGATAAGGTTTATGGATGTGGTGAGAGAGGACATGCAGGTGGTTGGTGTGACAGAGCAAAATGCAGAGGACAGGAAGAAATGGAAACAGTTGATCTGCTGTGGCAACCCCTAACGGCAGCAGCCGAAAGAAGAAGAAGAAGAGTTTAGGTGATGTTACAGGAAGTGAGTTCCAGGCTTTTGGTACCAAGTTTGAGTACAGGGAGTTTCATGCAGATTACTATTATTTATTTTTTTTTTTGGTTTATGGACAATAAGGAATCACTTATCATCTGATCTTAAGGGATGTTGTGAGGTGTAATTTTGGAGAACTGTACTAAGAGCTGGGCACGCTGAAGGACTGTTTATTATTTTTTGTGCTGTGATTAAACTTGTGTATGTAAGACAGGCAGGTAGTTCTAACCAATGTAGTTCTTATAGTGGAGCACAGAGGTAGGTTTGATTAGGTCCATTTGCAGCAAAGCTTGCAGTCTTGCTATATAACTGCTCATCTGCTTTTTAGAGCAGTTTGAAGATTTGTAAGGACAGATAATCCATACAGAAGTGATGATAGTAAGATAAGTGTTAGCTAGGGTTAATTTAGACACTGCAAGGAAGGTTTTTTTCTTGTTTGTATAGCAGTGCATTCCTGGCTTCGATGGGATTTTTTATTTGCATTTAGATTATGTAGGTCAGTTTTTAGGCTGTCATCTATGATCATGTCAAACAATTTGCTATGAGATACTACTTCAAAGTTGGTGTTGTTTAGTGAAGTGATTTCATGAAGTTACTACTGCCAAGGCTATGTGAGTAGGGAAAAAAACGGGATGGTTTAGCTTTTTTTTAGAATTGGTTAGTAATTGAGCATGTTGGAGCCAACCTTTAATGGAGTTAATGGCTTCTTGTGTTATTTGTTGAAGATGGTTTGATCTATGGGATGAACAAATTAGAGTAGAGTCATCAGCATATCATATGAGAGAGGCTTGTTGTGAAGAAGTACAGAGATTGTTGTTGAATAAATTAAACAGCAGGGGACCGCGAACAGAGCCTTGGGGTACACCTGTGATAACTGGAAGGAAAGAGGACTGGGTGCAGAACCATTTTACAGATTGTTGTCTGTCATTCAAGCAGCTCTTAAATCAATTGAGAGTACAGTGTGAGGGGCCAAGGGAAAACATATTGTGTAGGAGTTTGCTGTGTGATACAGTGCTGAAGGCATTGAATAAGTCTAAGAATAAAGCGAATACAAATTTACCATTGTACCTAGCTTTCTTGATGGTGTCTAGAAGGATATGAGGGCACAGGTAGTACTATACAGAGGTGGCACAGCAGCACAGAGGTTAGTATTGCCACCTCACAGCAAGAGGTTCTCCAATTACATTCTCAGCTGTGGTGCCTTCTGTGAGGAATCTGCATGTCATCCCTGTATTCACATGGGTTTTCTCTGGGTACTCTTGTTCCAAAGACATGCAGTAAGTGAACTGGGCACAATACATTGACCATAAGAGTGAACACGTGTGTGTGTGTCTGTGTGTGTGATGCTAGTCACCCATCGGTGTGGACGTGGGCTCTAGATGATTGCCACTGTAAATTTGACACAATGACCCCATGGTCAATGTAAAAAAGATGTTATGGATGGATGGTAGTACTATGGACCTGGCAGAAGTCATGTTGTGAAGGTGCCAATTGAAGAAGATGCTTACGGATAATTTTTCCCCAGCACTTTTGAAAGGTGGAAAGAATGGAGATGGGTCTAAAGTTGGATATTTCTGTTGAGATCTCCCTTTATGGAATGGGATTATTGATTACTTTTTGCAGAGGGAAAGAAAACAAGATTATTAGAATTCTTGCACTGACAGCTCCTCACAACTATGCTGTAGTTTATGTATTTTCTCAACCTGTGATCCAGATTTGGTGTACACAAGGTGCCTGAATGTGAGGCAGACTTACCAGAGCCATTGGTGATCTTTGATGCTTGATCCACCGATCCTCCACCTACTACATTGTATGGCCGTGGCAGTACTGCTATAATGTGGTGTACATAGTTTACATATCCAGCTGTATAAACAAAATACAAGCACGCTGTTATGCACACACACACACAACTGACAGATGCATGAGCCTACCTACATCACTTTGCCCGTCCGAACAGAACATTTCTGCCTGTGGGCACAAAATGAACCCTGCCAATCCATTAAAAGTAATGGTGGAAAGATTAGCCTAAAAATACACTAAAAACTCTGAAGATAGAGCAAATACCCTATCCCTGCTACTACCTCACCAGTACTACAGAAATATTTGGTGATGCATTGCTGTTTAATGCTGCAGCTATTCAATAACACAGCATTAGCAAGAATGTGTGTGTTCAGTATGCTATAGTTCATAACCATTTTCAAATTCAGGGGCAACAGACAGAGCTTGGAAAAGAGGCATTTTCTCTTCCTCATTTAAAATGCAGAGACACTTTAAAGCATATGTGAAGTAAATACACACAGCAGTCGTCTTTTAAGGGAGACGTTCTGTTGTTCACTGACTGAGGCAGTTGCAGGCCACCATTCCCTCAGTAACCACCTGAACTGGAGTGTTAAGCTAATTACAGCCTAAACATACGATTTACTCCTGATGCTTTAAAACTTTAGCATGTGCCTGCATATGTGACAAGCTCACATTTTTCTTCTTACAGAGCTTGCATTTAGACATCTACTTAAGTTGGTTTCTGCAAATCTCTTCTGAAAACAGAATCTCAGAAGTTAAGGTCAGAATCTGCTTTACATGAATAATCTGGAAAAGACCTGAAGTATGAAAGATCATCTATAAAAATGCCATAAATCTTTTTATAAAGTACTCAAATATTACAATACTAAATATAGCAACAGTACTACAGAAAGGTTGATTAAACTTTAAACAAAATGGTTACAGCCACAATAATAATTAAAATAAATAAAAAAATACAGGTGGAATTGTCTTGTTGCTTAGCTCAGAGTCTTAAAGTATGCCTCTATTAGCAATCTTCATCCTGTAGTTCTGGGTTTAATTCCTTTAATTTCAACTTGCAAACTGTCACTCTAAGCAAATCACTTAACCAGACAGGGTTCCCAGCTTGACCCTGAAAAGGAACATTTGCGTGCAGTAGACTTATCCAGTCATCAAATAAGCAACTCAACTGTTTCTTACAATGCCTTTAAAAAAAAACTCTTCTAAAAAAGGTGGCATTTAAGGAGGCCTCAGTTTGCATGTCTGAATCATGCTTGCTTGTTTATACAGTCTGCACAAGTCTCAAACAGATATTATTGTATTTATCGTAAAATGATTCCTTTTTACAAAGCACATGCTAAACTTCCTGTTTTACTGAGGTAACCCCACTGCCTGGTACTGTTTGTCGGTCATCTTCTGTAGACAACAATCCACTTGTCACACTTCAAAACACGCACATGCAGTTACGGTACACATCCCATAACGATGAAGGCTGTAGCAGCAGTATGTGTATCCAGTAATGGGGTACTAAGTATTATGTCGTATTACAGTTCATGACTCACACACAGGATGTAATATGCCTGCCTCTGTATCGACAAGTTTACACACCAGTTTGATATCATCTCTCATCTTCTCTTTCCCTGAGTAACATAATTAGTTTTTGTGAACTTGTAAACACCTGTAATTCTGAATCCCAAGGCTCCTCTATACACTGCATCTAGTCCTTCTGACATCAGAAGGGTACGCCATAGCAGGAAAAACTGTATAATGACAGCTCAGATGTAGATGATGGCAGATATCTGGCGTTTTGCTAAAAAATGTGGCAATGACATATTCAATTATCGTTGCTGTATCATGAAAAAAGTATATCAATTTTAAATTTTTTGACTCAGGTGTGTGTATACCTTTTTTTATATATACCTAAATAAATAGGTGCTGGAAAACCACATCTGCTGTCCTGCCTGTTGAAAACTGCTTGCATGTCACAATGGGGCAAACCTAATTTGCACAAAAGTGTATGCCCATCAATTACATGTGATTTGAGTCACAGTACAATTGCTGCAGACGCTTAAATCAGGGTTGTATCTGTACAAAATTTCCCTTGATCTGACTAGTAACACTAGGTACTAGGAAGTGTTTGGTAATATGCTACGCTGCTTTATAAACTGCTCACTGTCAAATATTCAGGTTTTACAGCTCATCTGCATATATCATTTCTCTCATGTTGCCTCTGGTACATAGTAACATAAGCTGTAAAACCACTACTTTTACATTGAAAATCAATTTTCCACCAACTTAACCCTATGCGCTGGCCCAAGAGAATACACGCCATGTCTCCTAACATCACCAATATACATGCATACATTTTGCCTGTCCCTCATGGTGACTATAGGATTTGGTTGGACCCAAAGCAATCATATTGGCCCGACAATGGTGTAGTTTTAGATTGTTTTTGTTCCTTCCTCTATGGGTGTGCATAGACAGTAGTGCCACAGGAGAATTTCTCTGCCCCTTACTCTCTTACTTGTGGTGTACCACTGAGTTCCATACAAGTCCATTGTTGTTCATTGTACTTATGATCCCCGTAGGATATGCCATTTGATGGTGAGACCTACAATACACCATTGTTACAGTAACAACATTCACCTTTACCTTTTTTTATTTTCTCAGGAATCTCCGTCTAATGCCAGCTGAAGACATGGAATGCATCTAAAACTGGTGGGTGCTGAACAGACAGACTGAAACACAATAACTCAATGCCAGTTCCCATGGTCATCACCCTAATTAAGGACGGTTTTCCACCCACTAACACTCCTGCTGTAGTTTGTGTCCTACTATCCTCTCATTTGGATTACTGTAATGCCGATGTAATTACCTACACCTTGATTATCCCAACTGTGAACCTGCCACTTGCAGTTGGTTCAAAAGTTTACATCCTGGGTACTTACTGGGTCTATTCAACAGCACATTATTTTCAAAGTTTTAGTCAAGTTGCATCTAGTCTTGTACAACTTGGTCCTTGTCAAACCCCACCCCCAACACACACACACCTGCAAGGTCTTATTGGCTGGTACTGCTGCCTCTGTCCCTACACACCAAGTACAGCTGGAATCCTCTGGTATTTATGCCTTTGCTTACTAGAAGCATGCCTCTGGAACATGCTACCTAGGTGGCTGAGGGAGTCCTCTCTCATGATCGATTTCAAGCACTCCCTAAAAACATACCTACATGATTTTTCCTGCAGCTGCAATGCATTTAACATCTTACTGCTACTGAGTACCATATTTTACCATGCATTTCATTCTGTTTATTATTATCCTGTGATTGCCTTGATTTCTGTCTTACTTATCAGAATGTGTATTGTTTTATCCTTCCATCAGAGTTATAACCACACTATCACTTAAGCATGTGAATAATAAAATAATGATGTGGATCGACACAACAATCTGCATGTAAATTCTTCCTGATGTATGCCTAAGTTGTGTCTGAAAAAAATCCTTGGATAAGTGCACAAACTTTATAAAATGTGTTCCCTAGTCCTAGAGTACAAGTTACTATACACAGCTAATACCAGACTGCCACATTTTCCATTCTGTGTGTTACATATGTCTGCATACACACACACACTTGCACACATACACAGCACAACTTAGCTATACATGTCGTGTATGCATAAATATATTCTCTGACAAAGTGGTAATGAAAGGAGAGATGAAAACAATCAGGGTGAAATAAAATTTTTATCAGTCCTCATCTAATGAAAGGAGAAAGGAAGATACATAGGATTAAAGAAAGGAGCTTTCTTTCTTTTCCTAAGAGAAGAGAAAAGAGGAAATGCAAGGAACTACTCAAAGTTAACAGAGAAAATAGGAGCTAAATGCAGTGAACCACTCAATGTCAACAGTAACATGATGAGCTAAGTGCTCAGCAAAGACAGAAAGAAGGAACATGGCAGCAGAAAGAAAAGTTGTGTAAAATCATGTATGTCCTTCTCTTCCATGTTGCAGTATTCTGTACAGATGGGTTTTCTTCTCTTGCTACAAGAACGTCAGGCCAGTATACAAAAGATTTCAGTCACTGTATGGTGCATGGGACATCTGACATGGCTAGCAGAGCATGGGCCATAAAGGTGATGTTTGTATGCACCAAACCTCAGAACGTCTCAGCCACCAGTCGAATGTCAGATGTCCCTGCCTTCCCAGATGTCGGATTCAACAGAAATCAGATAAGTGCCCCGTTCGGGAACCTTCTTTTCAGTCATTGTTCTCTAATGCTTGTTCATGTCATCCAGAAAGGGCACGTGTAAGTGCTGTCATCAGATACCCCACAAGGACATCTATGATCAGTGCTTGTTTGGTTTAGGTATGTCGCACGACTACACGGCCTGCCCCATCTGTGAGGCTTTTGTTCCCAAAACTCTCCACATGCTTAACTTATATTGAACAAACCTTACCATATGATATATACAGCCCAGAATCCAGATTCCACAAAAGATTTGCTTTTGAAGTAAGAGTCTTTTGGAAACTGGATCCCTGTGTAAGCCTGTTTATATAGACAGGCCTTACACCAAAGTTAGTCACTTATACCAAGAACAGATCTTTGAGAATTGGAGGAGGCTTGCACCAGAGTAAGTCACTTACACTGATAGTAAGTCTTTTGGAATCTGGCACTATGACTTGCAGTAGTTTAACACTTTCAGCCAGCGGCAAATTAAGTACAACTTGGGCCCTACCTGGTTTCAAAGCTATGGGCTCTTCACACACTTCTGTTTTTAGGACCATGCATAAATGCATATGCTGATATGAATTCACCTTCCTAATTGTTTTAAATATGTATACATATCTACCAGACTGTTTTAAGTTATAGTTATTATTTAGTACAGCACACGTTGTTTTATATTTGAGTAGGCTTGGACATTTTTCTAGTAAAGAAAAAAAAAACATGTACTAACCAATAAAAGAATTATCCATGTCAGAAAACTGTAACTATAAAAGACCACAAAAACTACTGTCATTATAATCCACCAATGTCCATTTCAATCGACTACAGTCATCTCACATGTACAACTCATGTCAGACTCTGATAAAAATTGTTACAGTAAAGTATGTCAACTTGCTTTACAGAAATTCATACTTAGTCCTGTAAAGCCAGAATAATAACTATTAAACTTGATCATGACAGCACAGTAAGTAGTTTTCATCCAAAGACAGTTCCTGTACCCAACAATTATAGCTACACTACTGACACCTCAGACAGCTAGATGTCAAAAAATACTACACCTCAAATAGCTAGATGTGAAAAAATAAATAAATAATGACCACAATGATGTATTTCAAATTTGTTTCATACAAATACGGAGCAAATGCAGTTAAGTATTCCAGCTTACTTCATAAAAATGCCTGCTTCAAATGAGCAAGCAGTAGAGTAAGTAGCTTTCACCCACAGAGAGTCTCCCACTCACCCCCATCCAGCAGCCACTTTATTGACTAAGCATTTCTCAGACAACCGATTGTGCAGCAAATACACACACCACACCAACATTTTTCAAGTTTGTTCCACATAAATACATAGCAGCCACAGTAAATTAATTTCTCCCTTACATCATACAAATGCAGAATAGTCTTGAAAATCTAGATTAGTGACAGTTTTAAATGAGCACAAAACAGGATAAGTTATATTTATTCCCATATAAGACCCACATTGCCAGCCAACAGTTATAGCCATTTTATTGACTGTGTACACCTCACGCATCATCATCATCCTCTCTTTTTCCATTAAGAAAAAATCACCTACAGCCAAGGTTTACACTGCTGTATGACCAGCCCTGACAATCACATTGTGATAAAATAATGGCCACAGTAATGCATTTCAAGTTTCTTTTAAGCAAGCACACAGCAGATATAGCAAAGTAGTCCAACTTACTTTACACATATGCACACTAGTCTTGTAAATCCAGATTAATGACTGTTTAAATGAGCAGAAGACAAATAAGTCATGTGTCAATAGCTGGAACCCCTCCCATCAGCAATTACAACCATTTTGCTAACTGAGTATACATTAAAATTGGATTGTGATAAACTAAAGACCACAATAAGGTATTTAAGGTTTTTACTGGCAAAAACATACTACACATAGATAGTCATTCAGCATAAGTAAAAATCATCATCTACAGAAAGCCACCCCCCCCCAGCATTATAGTAAATGTATTTAATCTGTATGCTCCAAACATCTGGTTGTGGCACAAAATTACTGAAGTAATGTATTTCAGCTTTGCTTTACACAAGCAGTAGACATGGTAAAATATTCCAACTTGCTTCACACAAATTACAGTTAATTCTGTAAACAGATAGCCACTGTACACAACAATTATAGCTACTTTTTCTGTATATATCTCAGATATCCAACTGTAATAAAACAAGAAAAATAAGGGCAAACAGTAATGTATTTCAAATGTTTTTCACACAAATACACAATTGTTAGCCCCATAGCAAAGTATTCCAAAATTTATGCATATACAAAAAATGAAAACATCACTTTTGTACATAAACACATAATGCTTTTTGGCCTGAAATCACATCAGCATTCTGTTTTCTTCACCCTTGTCACTTTTAGTGAAAACAGACAACAGGAAATAGAATATGGGCATGACTGAGCATGAAAATGTATAATATATAAAAATGGCAACAAATGTTACTTTTTTGCTACAGAGACTATTACTTTTGGTTTGCATGTCATAAGATCATACCAATAATATGATTCATATAATAAACCAGGTTGAAAAATGAAAATATATATTGATTTTTCTGAAACAAATGGCAGAAAGAGTATCCAAATGGTCACGTAAGACCACTGGTGTAAAAAATAAGAGACTTCTGTAAAAGTAAGAAGTATTACAGCAAATTTCTCAGAATACATCATAACCCTCAGCTACAATATGCAATTAACTTGTGGTCCCAACTGCAAAAAAACATAATATATAACTTTAGCTTTTTTTTTAAATAGGGTTTGCTGTGCATAAGTACCTATATTGAGGCAGGGAAGAGAGGGTCACAAGTCTAGTGACAAATAAAAGAAACTTCTGCATTCAAAAGAAATAAATAGGAGTTTTACTTCTTATGTACTGACAACTCAAACAATTGTTCTGGGTCATTACTATACTCAGTGTAGTGAGAATGAATTCACCACAGCACCCAAAATGAAAACTGGGTTAAATGCAACATGTCAGACTGTGGCAGTAAATGCACATGAACTAATGTCACTGAAGGCTTTCTTTCAAAGACAACATCTCTTCCATCCTTTGGGAAGTCATTAGGAAACACAGATTTTTTTCTAACATATCCTCCTCTCTGAGGACTGTTTTTTGTAATAATCATAAAAAGAAAAAAAAATAAGGGCTAGCAAGGAGCAAGCTATGAGCAGTGATCAAATCCCCAAATGACTGAGCCATCTCACAGGAAGGCGTGTCCCAAACAAATAAGTGCCAGAATCATGGACTAAAGCTAAATATTAAAAATGCATCATCATCTCCCTTGAAAAGTTGAGTATGACATTGAGAACACACTCCTAACAGCTGAATCAGTAGCTTGGGATTTGGTAACTTATGTGGACAGTTGACCCCAAATACTACTAGGAACAGATCAAGATGAAGCAAACTTATGGACATTCTGCAAAATCAGGAACAGTTTCAACTTGGTTTTATAAATACACCACAGAGAGAGCGAGTAAAGATTGCAGCATATTTCATGCAAATGTTCACTAGTCATGTAAAGGTAGACTATAAGCTAAGCAAACAATATGAGAGTAACTTGCAGACCAAACATATTAAGCAAATACAAGAATATTTTGTAAAATTAGGGAAAGTTTCAAATGGGTTTCATACAATATTCCAACTTATTTCATACAAATACACACAAGCCATTAATGCCCAACTTTAAACTTAGCACCAGTTATTTCATCAACAAAAAAGATAGTCACTCCCTCCCAAGAAAACAAAAAATATAAATATTCCACTTTATTTTGCACAAATGTGCACTAGACAGCTCTTAATACCGGAATTTAAGCTGAGCAATTGAAGAGTGCAAGTTCCAAAAGCATAGCTAGCCACCCCCACCCAAAACAAAATTCAATTTATTTCCTACAAATGTGCACTAGCTAGCCTTTAAACATGGAAAGGACAAAATTACTGCCCACCCCACCCAAAAAAAAAATGCATACATATTCAGATTTATTCACACAAATGCACCTTAAGGGTGGAACTTAAACCGACCAAACGATAAGTTACATTTATTCACAGCACAGCTGTCCAACCCCCCCCCATAAAAAAGGATACAAATATTCCAATTTACTACAAACAAATATTCACTTGCCAGGCTTAATGGCAGAATTTAAGCTGAGTAAGTGAAAGGACAAGTTACTTTAATCTACAGCCCAGTCAGCTACCCTCACCCCACCCAACCGAAAAGAGGGCAGAATATGTAAACAAAAATGAGTGCACACCCACACAGACACACAAGCCAAACTTTAATGTAGTTAAACAAACAGACACACTAAGCTAGCCACCATTCCCCCTCTCTAAAATAAGAAAGAAAAAGAGAAAATCTGGTTATATTCACATTAAAAAACAAAAAAATGCTTACTTTCAGTCCAGTAGTCCACAATGCCCTGGCTGATTCACTTGGTGTGATTAATCAAGTTCGCCGGATTCAATTAAAGAAACAAAAAAAAAAGATGTTTCCATTGTAAAACTCTCTACTGCATTGCACTACTTTTCTAGTAGAAGGCTGCTATTATTTTTAAAAAATAACTGCATTTCTCTCTGGTCTTGTCTGTAGTTCCTTCCGAGTTTTTTACAATCCTGTACCACACTTTCATGCATGGACACATGGGCGCATACAAGAGGGAGAAACAAAGCATTTACTTCAGAGCCGGATCATGGTCAAATGGGCCCCTAGGCAGGGTAATGAATTATGCCCCCAACACACAGTACCCCCCAGCAGTCATTCCAGTGTCCCATTACTTGGCTGTCTCTCCCCAGTTACTATAAACATGGTTCAAACCTCTCAGTGTACACACTATTTTCTTCTTTACTTCTACAATGATTATAGATATTTGGATTTAATTTAAGACTTTCATTTCAAATTTTATAGCGCAAACCCTGACAGACATTTGCTAAACAAAACAATACTGTGTCACACTGAAAACAGACTTAGCATGAACAGTAAACTTCTCTGCCCTTGAAACTCACATTCATTGAAATGGAGTTGAAACCCACATTCAAAGAAAATGCATCTGGCCAGAGGCATAAAAAGTTTATCTTTGGGCGGTTTTCACACCACAGGCACCTTGCACAGATTTTTAGGACCATATATACATGCATATGTTCTTTGATTCACCTCCCTGATTACATTAAATTTTATTCTTTGTATAATAAAGCACAACTTGTTGGAATGTGTTTTAAATTTGTAATTTAGGATATTCTCCAGTAAGCAATGAAAAAAAATGTATGCCCCAATGATGACAAAACTGCCCATTTCAGAACATTTCAACCATAAAAGGCAACTCAAACTTCTGTAATTACAATCAACCAATACCAGTCAATATACACAAGCTCTTCAGAAGTAAAAGTAATCTGAATAATGCCATATTAAAGAGATCTGTAACTAATGAGCAGGTTACTCCTGGCTAACAACTTCATCTAAAAATTCAGTGTCTGCTGCCCTTGAAGAATAAACTGCCCATGTTACATAAAAAAAAAAAAAGGGAAAGTTGGTAATATTGCGATAGGAATGGATAGCAAATAGACAGTCACTCGGCATCTCATCCAGAGAAGGCACACTCAGGACTGCAGCACCCCCACCCCCCTCCCTTTTAAAGTACAACACAGTATCAGCAATCCATCTACATGCTATGGGAGTAGAACCAACAGCCCATCTGTATCAGAAGAAAGTATGCGACCTGTTATGCTAGGACCATTTGCTAAACAAAACATATTGTGTACTGAGAACAAAGACTTAACATGAGCAGCAGTAAATCTCTTCCCTTGAAGCTCACAATTCCTTGCAAATGCACTGAAACTCACTTCCATGAAAATGCAACAAAACTCATTGTTTTACCAGTTTCGTAGTTGGTGTAGAGGATTTAGGCTCTTGTTTCCTATAATCAAGGTACTGGATTAGAGCCTTTGGAAATTTACTAATCCACATAGTTCTCAACTGTCCAGAACTCCACAAAATGAACAGATTTTTGCTTCACATTTTTGGTCTGTTCCTCATAAACTTTGTGGTTTTCTGGTACATCATTGACAATTGAAGTTTGTAAATAATGGCATACAGAGTTTCAGACTTCATATTGTTCAGAAAATGCATGCTAACAAACATCCTGTTATTCTAGCAACTTTCTAAGTTTATAAGAGTAATATTTAAAATATGTCCCTATGTTCAGGCTTTTGTCCCCACATCATTGTAGACTTTGATACGCTAACCTCACACACACACACACACACACACACACACACACACACACACACACACACACACACACACACACGTCTTGTATTTAAAATTCCATGAGGAATGTTGAAAAGGAGTAAGCAACACCGGATGCACAGAGGGCATTCTTAAAGAAGAATGCCCTTAATGGGTCCATCTGGTTTTAGTTTAAGCTTTTCTCATTTAAAATGTGAACAGATTTTAAAAGGCAATGCTGCACTCCCTTACTGTTTGCACCCAGGGCAGACCGCCCCTGCATTAGTACGCCTCTGTTTCAGGTAACAACAACAGTGTACTCTGCTACAAAATGCCTAAAACTACAATTATAACCTCAGAGCATTTAATGCAGCAAACCTTTGAATTAGATCCCACAGTTTTACATGCTTGAAAACATGGTATCGTAACCACTGTAAATTACATTTGAAAAAATATATACATCCTTTCTGGTGACATAGAAGATTGGATTTTTACAACGGATGTATTTACAACTCATGAAATTATTATTTTGGGCCATTACTGTACTCAGTATACTGAGGTGAAGGTTAGCACAGCACTCAAAATGGAGTACAATGCAAAATGTCAAACTATATCAGTAAAATTACATGAACTAAAGCCACTGAGGCCTGTCTTTCAAATACCACAGATTTGTCATCCACTGAGATGTCATTAAAAAAAAAAAAAATCAGCGCATACAATAGGGTGGTCAGCTACAAAATACAGTTAAAAAGTACAGTTGTGTACCCACCATAAATGTAGATGTTCGAGTGTATTCACTGTTGCAGTCATTACACTTGGGTTATCCTGCTGGCAGGCTACCAGCAGTCGGCCTGAATTCCAAAGTCCTGGTCCGGCGTTGGTTGCTGTCGCCTCTTCCCTGACGTCAGTGCGCCAGGGGTATACAAGATGCAGCCGACGCCATTTTCTTCAGTTTTTCTTGCCCCAGATGTCAGGTGCCCCCAAAAGGGTAGGCTAAAAACATTGCTTATAAAAAGCATGCACTAAAATAAATAATACCTTCATCTACAAGCAAATACACCACATAGGTTGAAGTACAGATAAGTCCCAGCAAAGAAAGGGGGATGGTGGGTGGGTAACCTGGACTGCAACAGTGAACACACTCGAACATCTACATTTATGGTAGGTACACAACTGTTCTGTGTTCATCGTGTTTCACTGTTGCAGTCATTACACTTGGGTTGAATCCCAAAGCTGAGGTTGGGTGGCTGGGTCTAAATAGAATTAGGAGTGGCTATGAGGTCTTGCAGAACTGCAGTGGCAAAGCCTGCTCTGGATTTAGAGTAAAGAGGTAAGTGGTAGTGCTTGGTAAAAGTGTGCACTGAACTCCAAGCTGCAGCATCCAAAATTTCCTAGGTTGGTACTCCTCTGAGAAAGGCTGCTGATGTGGCTGCTGCCCTGGTCGAATGTGGCCTAATGCCCTTAGACACTGATTTGCCATGTTGTGCATAGCAGAAACGAATGCAGTGTCCTATCCATTTTGAAATAGTCTGCTTTGAGATGGCCTTTCCTTGTGATCCTGCAGCTATGCCACTAAAAGTTGCTCAGTCTTTCTGAAAGCTTTAGTTTTGTCCAAGTAAAAGCATAGCTGTCTGTGTATGCCCAAAGAATGCAGAAGTCTCTCCCCTTTATTCTGGGGATTTGGATAAAAGTAGGCAAATGAATGGTTTGATTAAGAGCCACACTGGATACTGCCTTTGGCATAAATGTTGGGTTTGTCCTTAGAGAAACCCTGCCCGGATGGAAAATGATAAAAGGTTCCACTGCCATTAATGCCTGTAACTCTGAGACTCTTCTTGCTGAAATTATTGCTAGGAGCAGAGCTGTTTTCCATGATAATAATTTTATCTCAGCTGTATTGGCTGGCTCAAAAGGAAGCAGTGTGAGCTTTTCCAAGACAATACTGAGGTCCCATGTAGGTATCGATGCTCTCCTTGGGGGTCTTATGTTTTTGGCCCCTTTGAGGTACTGCCTTAGCAGTGGATGTGAAAAAATAGGTGGTTCCGTATTGTAATGAGCTGAAATGGCAGAGGCATGGATCTTAATTGATGAGAAGGATAGGCCTTTTTCCAGCATCTCAGTTAGGTATTGTAAAATCTGAGGAATATTTGGAACAAGCGGGTGAATTCCTTGTGCCTGATTACAAGCACATAATCTCTTCCATTTTTCTGCATAAGATTTTCTGGTGCTGGGTCTCCTGGCTTCCAAAATAACATCCATAACTGCTTTAGAGAGTGGTGTGTTCTGAGTGGTTATATTATTCGCCATGCAGACAGATTTAAGGTTCTGAGTTGGCTGTGCAGGATCTGATTGTTTTGTTGGGTCAGAAGATGAGGAATTTGAGGAAGAGTCCAGGCTGGGCCTTGAGACAAGCTCTTTAGGATTGGGTACCAGTGCTGGTGTGGCCAGTCTGGGGCAATCAGAATCACTTTTGGCTTCTCTTGCCTAACCTTTAGGAGTACGTTGGGGAGGAAAGGCATATACTGTCAGGGTTTTCCAGCTGAATGATAGAGCGTCCACCTTCCATGCTTGTGTGTGATAAGTCCTTGTGCAGAATCTCTGTAGTTGGCAGTTGTAAGGGGAGGCAAACAGATCTATGTCTGGGCATCCCCACTTTCTTGTTATCATGCTGAAGACTTGCGGATCTAGTTTCCACTCGTGAGGGTCCATGATGTTTCTGCTTAGTTCATCTGCCAGAGCATTTGTCTTTCCTCGCAGGAATTGTGCTTGCAGATGCACTTGATAGGTCAATGCTGTGTTCCACAAAGTTATGGCTTACCTGCAGAGGGAGTAGGAATGTGTGCCCCCTTGCTTGTTTATGTACCACATGACTGTAGTATTGTCCGTCTAGCAATAGTTGTCCTGGATGGAGTAGATCCTTAAAGGCTGTCAGGGCATTTTGTACAGCTAGCATCTCTTTTTGATTGATATGAAGATGCATTTGGCTTGCGGGCCATGTGCCCTGAATACATTTTCCTGCCATGTGTGCAGGCATAATCCGATGCATCTGTTGTTAGTGTCTGCCTGGCTGTGGGTAAAGTGAATGGCTGTTCCTTGTTGTGGTGACAGGCCTGTGCCCACCATCGAAACTCCTGTTGTAGGCAGGGAATGAGGGTAATTAATGTTTCCAGGCTGTGGCAATGTTGAGTCCAAACACTTTTTAGATACCATTGTAGTTTCCTCAAATGCAGTCTTGCATATGGAATTAGCAGAATGCAGGATGCCATGAAGCCCAAAGCCTGCCGAATTATTGTTGAAGGTAACTGAGCTTTTGTTGCCATCTTTTGGAAGTAATAAGTCAGTTGCCTTTGTTTGTCTGGCGTGAGATAAGCCATCTGGGCAGTGGTATTTAAGCTTGCACCCAGGAATATTATCTCTTGAGAGGGTACTAGTTTTGATTTCTTTTCATTTACTGTGTACCCTAGGCAAATTAGTAATTTTTTTACAAACGCCAGATGCTTTAGTAGAATGTCCTTGCTCTCTGCTTGAATAAGGCAGTGGTCCAAGTAGGGATACATTTGAATTCCTCTTTGTCTGCAGAATGCAATTACTGGTGCCAAGCATTTTGTGAAGACCCTGGGCGCAATAGATAAGCCAAAGGGCAGTGCAGATAATTGATAGTGCATTGAGCCAGCTATGAATCTGAGGTATCTTCTGCAAGATTGTCTGATTGGGACATGCAGGTATGCCTCTTTGAGGTCCAAAGTTACGAGCCAAGCCTTCTTGCCCAGCATGGGCAGAAGTTACTGCAGTGTCAACATTTTGAATTTTGGAACTTCCAGAAAAGTATTTAGAATAGACAGGTCGAGTATTAGTCTCCATGCTTTGTCCTTTCTAGGTACCAAGAATAGCCTTGAATAAAATCCTTGTCCCTGCTCTTGCTGTACTCGCTGAATAGCCCTCATGTCCATGAGGGATGAAATTTGTTTTTGTGCCTCTGCCCATTGATTGTGTGGCAGGTCTGGCATACCTTTTGCCTTTGGAAGGGTGTGAAAATGGAACCTGTAGCCCTGAGAGACTATATTCAGTACCCATTTGTCCTGGGTGATCCTGTGCCAATTTTGTGAAAAAAGTGCTAGCTTTCCCTCTAGGGGTGTTGCCAAAAGATAAGTGCTTGGCATTGGCAGTGGGAAGTCATTGAGACTCTTTCCTATATGGTTGTGATTTGTCTTCTCCGCTTTTGGAAAACAGAAATTCCTCAGGCACAAACCAAAAGCAGGAACCAAGGTATATACTCTTTAATAAATGTAAAGCGCTTTTCGTCGCCCTCTATTGGGGCAACTTCTTCAGACAAAGATACAAAGTATAAGTTCTTCATTTATAGCTTAACGTCATTTCCTTGATGGAAACAGTTAAAGTAATACACATACTAATGCAAACTAACAATATAGTAACATTAGAATTACATTAAAATCCTGTTTACAGGTGTAAAGTGCTGCTGCAAATCTAAAGAAAATAAAATCTTTTATACGAAAGTATAAATAAAATGTTTAAATATATATATATATATGCATATACACGCATACATACGTGTATATACACGTGACTGTATATATACACCCACACACACACATATAAAGACCTATTATAACCAATATACACATACATACTCGTACATATGAATTGTTTTATAAAAATAAATAAAGCAGTGTATTTAAAAATACCATATAGAATTGATGAACCATAGCTACATAAGATAGTGTCATAAAAGTAGTGACAGCTATATAAATCATCAAAATATATAAGAAATATTAAAATTATTACTAAGGATTATTGAAAATCATTAAAAATTGTTTAAAATGTTAAAAATATTAATTATCTAAGTAAACTTTTCAACTTCAGTAAACATAAAATATTACATTGTTCATTCAGTCCTGGTTTAAAAAAAGAATTTGTTCTCCATTGCCAGGACAGTTCGCACTCTTCCAATAAAAGATTATATGGTCCCCCTCTAATGTCAGTTACAACTTGGTCTATGGCTGTAAATTTAAACTTGTGTCCTACATTAGCAGTCGTGTGTTTTGCCAGTGCATTTTCCATCTTAGCATTGGCTATCGCATATGTATGTTCGTAAACCCTATCTTTAAGGCGGCGTTCTGTTTTTCCTATGTAGAACGCTGTACATAAAGTACACGTAGCTACATAGACTATTAGTTTTGAATTACAATTAAGTTTATATTTTATCTTGTATTTGTTATTATTTATAGTAACATATTCGCCGCTAAGCATGTGTTTACACATATTACAGCTGCCGCAATTAGTCATTCCTATACGGTAGCTAAAGCTATTAATTTTACTTGACTCAAGAATATTTTTAATATTTTGTCCTTTTCTAAACACAAGTGTTGGATATTCAGAAAATTTTTGATTAATATTTCTGTCTTGTTGAATTAATAACCAGTTTTTATATAATATATTTTTAATAATATCCCTTTCCATGTTATATGTTGTAATATAGCTAAGCTGATATTTTTTATTATTATTACTATTATTATTTATATTTTTAATAATAGTATCAGTACTGTTCTCTAAATTACTATTAAGTTGTCTCTCCTCTTCTATTATTTGAAGTCTTGTTGAATCATTATCAATAATATTTTTCACTTCTAGAATTGGTACTATAAGGCAATTATCTCTTTTAGATCTAACTTCATTAAAAATATCTGTAATAAAGTCAATTGGGTATCCTCTCTCTGTAAATACGGTAAATAAGAACTGACATTCAATCAAGAAGTCACTATATAGGGTTGACATACGGGCCGCCCTAATTAATTGCCCTTTTACTATAGATTTCTTTTGTATATAAGGATGTAAACTTGTATAATGAAGGTAGGAATTACAAAATGTTTCCTTCCTGTGTATTCGAGCAATATATTGTTTGTTAATTAAGTCCTTGGATAAGTTGACATCTAAATAATTTATAGTCAACTGTTGGAAATCTGAAGTAAATTTGAAGAAATTAGTAGTATTATTCAAATACCGTAAAAATTTTTCAGCTGTTTCTTGAGACCCTTGATATAAGATGAATATATCGTCTAGGAATCGAGTGTAATACTTAATGTGTTTAGTCAACTCTCTGTCATTAAAAATAAAATTAGATTCCCAGTAAACCATTACTGTGTTTGCAAAACTGGCTCCGCATGGTGAGCCCATCGCAACACCACATTTTTGCAAATATAAATTGTTGTTAAATGTAAAGTAGTTTGTTAAAATGATGTCAAGTAAGGTAATAACTGTGAAGGTCTCATTAGATGATGCACCTTTATTAATTAGAAAGAGGTTAACCCATTCAATTCCTTCAGTATGAGGAATAGATGTATATAAATCAATTACATCTATTGTTAAAAAATTAATTTCTTCCTCATATCTTATGTCATTAATATTTGTCAAAAATGTCCACGAGTCTTTGCAGATTTGTGTTTCCATTTTTAAATACTTTGGTTCCTGCTGTTGGTTTGTGCCTGAGGAATTTCTGTTTTTGAAAGTTTGTCGAACTTGCAGAAGTTTGTTCTCTGCTTTTGGAGGCAGAAGTACCCCATTGTTTAGGCCTGTAGGAGCCTTGGGGCTGAGATCTGCGTCTAGGGCATCTGTATCTGCCTCTTTGTGGCCTGTCTGACACTGGAAAGGACCAATTCTTAGAAGGCCAGTTGATGATAAATCTGGGTGGCTGAACCTGTAAGAAATCCTTTACTGTCTGTACAGATTTTGCTTTATCCTCCATTTTCTTTAACACTTCTGCCTTAACACCAAACAAAGTATCATGCTGTAATGGAGCATCCAATAATTTTGCTTTAACATGATCAGGCAGACTCTGTTCCTTTAACCAAGCATGCCTTCGAATGACAGATCCTGTAACTGCGGCCCTGCAAGACGCCTCTAATGAATGAAAACCACATTGCAAAGTATGCTTTCCCACTTGTTCAGCTGCATGCAATAAATCCTGCATTTCTTTGTTTTCAGGACATTCAGAGTTTGTCAGCATTTTCTGTTTTAGCAGAGACATTAGGTATTGCTGATATTTAAGCACATGAAACTGGCAATTTAAAGTTCTTACAGCTAAAGTAGCAGAGGTGTAAACTTTTTTTCCCCCATCTGTCCTGTGCTCTAGAATCCCTATCAGAGGGGACAGGGTTTTTTGCAATGGAAGCCTTGACCCCTTTGGGACCCTGAGATATAGTTTTTGGGTCAGCAGCAGGGTTTTTATATAGAAATGTATGTGAATCTGGAACCCTGTAGTACCTATCTGGCTTAACTGGTGCAGGGCGTAAAGAATCAGGTGACAGACTGGGCTCTGAAAATACATCATCTACAATGTCTAGAACAGGTGGAATAGCAACAGGTCTGTGCTGAGGCAATAAAAGAAAATCTCTGAGCCTTTTCTTAGATTTTGAATAATCTTGGCTCTCCCAATGGAAATGCTCCCTCATGGTGTGCAGGGTTTCCCCAAAAGAATAGTTCTCAGGAGGAGAGGCTGAAGGGATAGATTTTTCAGCATCAGAGTCCTCATTGGGAGGAAGAGAGTATCCCTGTTCTGAAGAGGAGTCAGATGGAATGGAAACCTGATCAGAGGAATCATATTCGGTGTCTTGCCTAGGCCTTTTATCAGGAGGGGGATGGGAACCCCTGATCAAAGTAATTAGGACTTCGGCCATTTTGAGCATCTGTTTCTTAGGCATGGATGTCTGTCCAGGAGAATGTCTTGGATGCTGAAGTTGGCTTGATATAAAGCTGCGTAGGTCTGAAAACACCCTCAGAAGCCGATGCCTGCTCAGCGGCTCTGGACCCATCTGAGGGATTAGTTTCCGTAGGCCCAATACCTTGAGTTTCCAGAGGCCTAGTTGTCTCCACGTGGGAGTCAGAGGCGGCCTGTGGCTTTGAGGTAGCAGGTGTCAGGGGCTGCGAAAGCGCCTCACTGAGAACCGGTGAATGGCCTAGAGGAGGCTTCTTCGTCGGTTTTGGACCTCAGATGCCTGTCCTTTTCTTTTTCCTTGCGCTTTTTATGAACTCCGGTCGTCGGCTGTTCCGACGGCATTATATAGTTAAACCTATGGCCAAAGTAATGAAATGCAAAATTGTACAGACGCTTAATAGTGCGTTGGTTAAATCTAGCACAAAACCGACAACTAGCAACGTCGTGGTCAAGGCCTAGGCAAGGAATACAGTAAGAATGAAAATCCTTATGAGGTATTTGCTTCCCACAAGAATTACAATTGTTAACTTTTTCTGACATCGGTCTGGAGCAAGAAAAAAGTTTCCCCAACGGGGTACTTAGCTTTATTGAAGACTTCGGATCTGAAATTCAATTTCGAAGATCTCAGAAGTCGGCCAACCGGCACTTGCGAACTGCTTTTGCTTCGGCCACCACATGGCAAGAAAGACTGAAGAAAATGGCGTTGGCTGCATCTTATATACCCTTGGCGCACTGAAGTCAGTGAAGAGGCGACAGCAACCAACACCGGATCAGGACTTTGGAATTCAGGCCGACTGCGGGGATCCTGCCAGCAGGATAACCCAAGTGTAATGACTGCAACAGTGAAACACTATGACCATCTACAGTTCTAAGATCATAGCTTCCAATGCAACGAACGCTCTTCTGAATTTGACTCCACAATTTCAGCTTCTTGAAAGCATGGAAATGTAGCTAGAGCATATTACAGTTGACGAAATATATTTTACTTTGAAATACAGAGGTGTCATGACCATACCCCTCAAGTGTACTTCATTACCTCATTTGGGGTCTTAAAAAGGTTAAGTTTCTCAATGTTCCACATTGAAAGACTCTGTCACACATTCAGTGTTAGGAATTTTTTTAAGTGAAATCCATGGTAAATAGAAATGAATCATATTAATTCATTAAAAGATCTTCTTTATAAGTAAAACCAGTATATTTTAACCATCCTATGGCCTTCTTAGTTGAAGTTGACAGTAAGCCATTAGTATGCGTTCCACATTTTGCCCATTTGTTCCACATTATGAGGGCTAGTGTTCCTCATTTTGGAGATGGAAGGTTGACAGCTATGGTCATGACAGTTCAACAAAGAATAATTTGGTCCATTACTTTACTCAATATTCAGATCAGCTCCCCCCCCCCCCCCCCCAAACAAAAAAAAAGGTATGATGCAAAATGTCAAAACAACAAAAGTGAAGAAGCAAGAACTAAAGCCACTGATGCCTTTCTAAGGTTATGTAGTTTTAAGCAGCTTTATTATATACAAACGCATTACTGTAAAGCTTATTTGACTATGACTAAGTAAGTTATATACAAAATATTTGCTGTGATCACGCATGCTTCTTCAAAATAGCAATAGGGATTGCATGCATCTGGAATATATACGTGCACGCTCAGCCTCGTATGCTTCCTTAAAGACAGAGCACACGCATGCTAAACTCTGATCTACATCCTCCCTCTTTGAGAAATAGCTCATACAATTTGTCATGAGATATTTAGCATACAGAAATCACAAATAATCTAGAGACATGCATTATACAATACTAAGTACACATGTATATACAATCAAGTCCATGTTGCTGTGTTTTTCACACTAGGCTTAGAAACTCATCCATATCATGTGACATAAAATTGAGAATCAGTCTTAGCAAGGTGAACAGTTTCCACAAAATCGTTGACCTGTGGAATGTTCGAATTACTCTCTGGAACAGAATCAGACTTTTGAGCACATACTGGTCTGGAAACAATGCCTGACTCAGTGTTTGATTTGGAATCTGCATCACAGATACAACATTGTGCTTGCAATGGTGATGATCCTGATACAGGAAGATGATGCCTGCGATTCCTCCTATACTCTACACCCTTGGAGCAATAAGATCTCAGCTCGGCACAGATTCCTGTTATCTGTCCTATTCAATCAAAACCTTTTGTTGTATGAATTTGTGCCGTCTCTCCTTCCCTCAATGAGCGAAGCAATCTGCTCGATCTGTCATAACTAGATTTCTGGATATAACGCTTCTTCAACAATTGAGCCTGGACAGTTTTATTGTTCTTAAAGTTAGGCTTCAACAAACCTGATGAAATAGGTAGCGTATTTCTAGTTTGTCTGGAAAGTAGTCTTTGAGCAGGTGAGCCAATAATATCGTCACAAGGTAAGTTTGTGAGATTAAGTAAATTCAAAAATACATCAGTATTTTCACACTTTGATTTTTCAAGTAATTGTTTTGTACTCTGTACTGCACGTTCAGCTAGACCATTAGAGTGAGGATATTCAGGACTACTAGTGACATGTACAAAGTGCCATTCTCTCCCATATTTCTGAAATGACTGCTAGTAAATTGAGTACCATTGTCAGAATAAAGTTTGTGAGGACTACCATGAACTGAAAAATGACATTTAAGCTTAGTGATAACAGCTGTTGGGGTTAAAATTTGGTAGCAGATCAGTCTCAAACTAGTTTGAGTAAAAGTCCACCAAAACCAAATAGTGTTGATTGTTCCATTCAAAGATACAAGTTGCAACAGCAGACCAAGGTAGTTTAGGTAATGGATTTAGATGAAGTTGTTCCTTTTGCAAATGTGTTCTGGTACTATTACATATTGAACAAGAGGAAAGAACACGATCAATGTCTTTTGATAATGAAGGCCAAAATACTAGTTATCTAGCCCTTCTCTTAGTAGATAATAAACTTGGGTGACCAAGATGCAAAATCTGAATATAATCATGCTGTAATTAAGCAGGAACAACAATTTTAGGACCTTTGAAAATAATACCAACTTCCATCAGCAATTCATCTCTGTAGGGAAAATATGAATGCACCTCAGGTGATGCACTAGATTATTTTGACAGCCATCCGACACTGATGTAGTGATTAAGCTTGTGAAATTGGATCATAGTGTGATCTCTTGACGCATCAAGTCTAGTGGTGGAAAAATTATGCACAGACATCACATCAAAGTCAAAATTTTCAGCATCAAGTTGTCCTGTTCTACTTCTAGGCAATCTGAATAGAGTATCAGCCAGATAAAGCAATTTACCTTTAGTGCAGACCATTTTGAAATTGTACTTTTGCAATTTAAGCAGCATTCTTTGTAATCTTGCCGGAGCAGAATGCATAGGTTTCTTTACAGCAGTAACTACAGGCTGGTGATCAGTTTCAGTTTGAATAGCTTGACTATAAATATAATTGTGAAACTTGGAACATGTAAAAACTATGGCTAGAAGCTCTTTCTCAGTTTGAGCATAAAGGATCTCTGTTTGAGTAAGTGTCCTAGATGCATTGGCTACTGGTCTGCCTCTTGTAGAATAACTGCACCAAGACCAAAATTAGAAGAATCACAGGATAGGGCAACTGGTTTATTCACATCATAGTACCTTAACATGGGGGGAGTTGCAATTTTCTGCTTAAGGTCATCAAACTCCTTCTGATGATGTTGTAACCATGACCATACAACATTTTTCCATGTTAGCTCTCTTAACGGAGCTGTCACCTCACTGAAATCTGGTATAAACTTGCCAAAATAGTTGACCGTACCCAGAAAACTTTGTAAACTCTGCACATATCTGGTTTATTCTATCCGAAACATAGTTCACCAACATTAAACTTATTCTTAATCCCAAAAAAAAAAAAAAAAACTAATTTTCAGTCCCGGGCGACCCCCTCCCCTAAACAGTAATTTTACTATTAACTCTAAGGACAACATCCAAATCACTCCTACTACCCACACTAAACTGTTAGGTGTTGAAATAGACAATAACCTAAAATTTGACGTCCATATAGCTCAAACCATCAAGAAAGTAAACAAAAAGCTAGGGCTTCTCTACAGGTATAAACAGTTTATGACCAAGCAAACCAAAGCAACCATCGCTAGGACACATCTCTTACCCATCCTTCTCTATGCCTCCACTGTCCTTACAAATCTCCGCCAAAATGATCTAAGCAAAATGGAATCGTGTTACAAGATTGCCAAGTTTGCTACTGAAGCCTCTTACAGATCACACCACTGTCTTGCCCTTAAGCAGCTCAACTGGCTTGAACTGCCTCAACTACTTCTACTCAATCAACTCTCAATAGCCCACAAGCTCTACTATCTTCCAAAAAACCCCCCAGTACTCTAACATCTAATCGAGCCTCACACTTCAATGAGAGCCTTGAGATCCAGTAGCCAAAACCTCATAAATGTCATTAAACATAAAAATGATGCTGGTAAAGCTCTTTTTGCTTGCACTATTGCCAGTACCTGGAACTCATTACCAAGCCAAATAACAGTGACTTCATCTAATACTCAATTCAAAAAGCTCCTGAAAACCCACTACTTGAATAACTGGCTTTGCCCATGCTACTCCCCTGGTTAACTCTCACCAGTACACTGTTGTAATAATATAACTTAGGGACTACACCTTAAATTTTCCCTGGAAATTTTAATAAACATTTCCTCCGAATAGCTAAATATTAGATAAAAGGGGGGGGGGGGTTGTTGTCTTAATGCCCAATATTACGTTCTTTATTTTTCTTAATAACTTGCAAAACTGCACATTACAGTACAGAAAGTTGGACATTGCTATTGTGTTTATTAGAGGTCTAGAGATGTTTATGTCTGGACAATTTTCCTTGTATGTAAGGTTCTTGGAGCTTTTCCCAACAAGCCTCCACTTGCTATGTGTTTATTAGATGTCTAGAGCTATTTATTTCCCTGTATGTAGTGTTCTTGGAGCTTTTCTCCCAGGGCCTCCACTGAAAATGGATCTGTGTCCAGTTGGACTTTCCTGGTTAACAAATGTAAAATAAATAAAAATAAAATTTAAAAACTTCAAGACTGTGTTGCTTTATTCCCCAGTCCTGGTCCAAGAAGACAAGATATTACAAATGGTGGAAAAGTAGTCAAAACTTGATTCTAAGCCATTGATAATACAGGCCAAGAACTGCTGAGTGTGTGCGCTATCTTGCCCAACTGCCAAATAAGTATCAGCTGTCAACTGAAAACTGGGTATGTAGACTAGGCTTTTTACAAAATTATTCATAAACTGTGTTATCATACACTCCATTATAAGAAACACTGAGTACTTGAAAAGAACTTCCTGAAGTTGTAAATTCAGACTGGCGTCTTGCGACCATACAAAGAAAAGACTTGTATTAATGAGAGGGCGATTTTTCATTTGGAAATAACTACTGAATTTCTTTATTCTCTGTGCCTATATAAAGGAAACCTTGTTGCACCAAGAGGGTTGTTTGCCGTTTGGAAAGTCCTGCACTGTACTGGGAGATAGGGAAAGCTACTGAAGATCTACTTAAGGGTTTTCAGGAAACCAGTCATCAGCAAAAGATTTTACAATAATGTATACAGAAAAAAAACCAATATTTGTTCTTAAGAATAGCTAAAAGGCGAGGAAGCACTTTAGCAGGCCATTCCTGCATTCAAGCATAGCATATTAGCTTTGCAAGAAAAGCAAGTACAAATCTCTGCTGGAAACCCGGGCTCCAACAGCAGAAGCTTTTAATCTGGATGGTGGGTGGGGGTGGGTGCTTGCACCAGCGTGACTACATCACATTAAGATCAACTCATCCCTACTGAAGATAAATGCAAATGATGACAAACACCTTTCTCCTAAAATCTGTAAGGGCAACTAAGAATGAGGGCAGGTCAAAACTTGGGTGGGCCACAGTTGTCTTTCCATTCTTTCTGAGGGAGCATGGAAAGCTTGTTGTGAGCTAGAGTTTGTCCTTGTCAAACATTATTACAAACTAACAATGGAAATACTGGCCCACATTGGAATAATCCTTGCCATAAAGGCCCACAGGTTCCAAGCCTGGGTCTAAACTTTCGAAACGCTACCTCATTTGCAGATGCTTGACCTTACTCATCTATCCCATGAGGGGTTGAAAGCAGAGGTCAGCAATTACCTGAAAGAAATTAAGATGGTCATCCTCAACCAGTTCTTAAAATCTTTGTTGGGTACTACTAGATGGCGGATGTCACAAGGAAACCCACACAATACTGGGTTAATTTGTTGAACTAGTGGACAGTTATGCAGTAATCATTAAATTGTCATGTAATACATGACTGAAGCTGACTGAACCTCATTCACCCAAGAAGTATGATTAAGGCTAATCTTGGGGTAACATCTGAGAATGGAAGATCTTTTTGGCTTTTTAACAAAAAAACCCACAAAACAAAGAACATAAAAAGAACTAAGCAAAACATTTAAAATGCACTCAACTTAGACATTTTGCTCAAAACTGCAATTCAGTCAGTGAACCTATGCAGTATGATGTGTGCACTAGCATTGTTTCTTTAAAGAAATTACTACTTTCTCATATGAAACAAGCTGCATTTTTAAATGATATTATAATTAAGAAATTTATAAAGTGTGAAGTAAGGGTATGGGGAATACTTGTGCATGCATTGTTAAATTTCCGCAGTACGTTAAAAATAGTGAGTACAAAAAGTCTTGGCTAGATCTTTTATGGTCCAAGATCCCCAAGTGGTTGCTGAAAAGAAAGGATTAATTCCTTCCAGAAGCTAAGTCATGCTGGAGTTATGGTCTGAGAAAATTAAAGGGAGAAGCTGTAATAAGAAGGAGATTTAAATAGCTCCACTTTGGAGGAAGACAGTTATTTTGGGGAAACAGTCATTTACTGTGGTGAAAAAGAAGAGTATTTTGTGCAAATAATTTTCCACAGAAATCAGTACTGCCCGACTTTACCCACTGTGGGGACTTAGTTTCTCTCCTGAAACCTCCAAACATAAGACTGACTGCAATATGTCTTTAGAATCTTTGGTGACTGCTACATTCTGATCCTTTTGGGCCTAAAAGAAAGGCCTCTGTTTGAACCAGTGGATACCTGCCTATTGTTTCTGGGTCTATATTATATGATCGACGGTTGAAAACATCGAACAACATATGGTGGACACCATATGGTCGAAGTCTTCAAACGTCAACCTTATAAAAAGATCAAAAAAAAAAAAAAAAACAAAAAAAAAAGTACCCTTACAGAGATTTCCATTTACACGCTCGAGATTCTGAGCGGTCAATATTCTCGTGTCAACAATGTCAGATTCGACATTATCGGCTTTCGAGAATATAATATAGACCCATTTCAACAGCTTATGCTGAAACCTGCTATATATTTGGGAAAGTCTGCTCATGTCTGCATTGTGGAAGAAATCCTCAACTGTTTAAGGAATGTGCTTTGTACTGGACTGTGCTATAGGAAGTGTATCCTCGTCTATTTTGAATAAACTGTGCTCTGAGAAACTGAAGCAATCCACAAAGGAATTAAAAGGAGTTAAAGGGACACTGAAACAAACTAAATTCAAGCAAATTTCTTGTTTAGATAACTCACTCTTCTTGTGCTTTATTGTACTGCAGTGAAGAAACTGTACCTTGTTTTGGTTATTTTCCCCTCAGTAAAAGGTAATATTTATTTTAAAAACTTCATGACTGTGTTTGTTCTATGTCCCAGGCCAGGAAGAGACCTCATGGTGTCACAGTATATGTCTTTGTGTGCAAATGCCTATCTATCTATCTATCAAATGTACACACAAACACACACAGTGTGGTATTCAAACACTTTTATCTGGTGCAATACATGTGTTCCACCTTAGAAAAGTCTCAGAGTTTCATCAAAAGGCTTTTGGCAAAACCCTGGGTCTGCTGAGAGTTGGAGCCTATATATATTCACCATATAAAGGTGTGAGAATACAGCAATGCTAAACTTTATTGGTGTGCTTTTTTATATACATATCTGTGTTTGTGCATGTGTGTGCGCGCACGTATGTGTAGGAATCTAAGTATATAAAATAAGCATACACATGCTCCAACTGTGTGGAGCACAGGGATAAAGCCCTAATCATGACCCAGACAATTTGAGATCAATTAGCTGTTCGGACAGGTGAAAGAACCTTGGAGTAGTGGGTGAGAGATGCATGACTTACAGTGATGTACTGGTGCAACGGTTAGTGTTGCCGCCTCACAGCAAGAGGTTCTCCTGTTCAATTCTCAGCTGGAGCACCTTCTTTGTGGAGTCTGCATGTCCTCCCCATGGTGGAGTGACATCTAAAGACATGCAGGTAGGTACATGCGTGAATGGGTGTGCCTTCTTTGAAGGTTGGGCAGGCAACTTGGCACTGTAAAAATCCACTGCCAATCATTAGCAGACTGGAGTTTCGCTGTGACAAATCCAAACCGGGAAAAGCCGAAAGAAAGGACTCACTTGAGAGGAAACGTTGTGGTAGCTCCTCTCCCCATGGACATTTGGTGTTCCAGAGCAGTGGCATAGGCTGCACACCTTAGAACAGGTACTACGGAGAAGGGACTTAGGTGGGACTACAAAATATGTTACTGTTGCTCATGCAGAGGCACATCAGGGAGAGGGCATTCATACTTATCTGAGCACAGGCAGTCCCTGTGCAGTAATGTGCAGTTCACATCACCACAAGGGTGTGTGGTTAGATTACAGAAATAAAAAAATGCCCTAATGGCTGCCAGGATGATGATTTTGCAATTGGTTCTTGCCTCATGGGGAATGAATGTGATTGGAACAGCCCTCATGCTGTAAGGAATGAATGAGCCAATAGATCATGGGGAGCTTATGCTTGACAGGCAATGCAGCATCAAAAAGAATACTTAATAAAAATATAAGTATATACATGTACATATACCTTTAAAAAGAACAACGTCTAAAACCAGTGTTCATCATGTTTGATAGGGGGGGCCCAAAGTCCTGTTATTTAAATGTGCACCTACCAAATTCAAGAGTGCTACATCTCAGGGAAAGGGCAAATCCATGTGGTGTTGCAATCTCAGCCTTAAAATGTAGAAACTAGTATTTGCATATTTGTGACTGTACACAAGACTGCTGATCACTAGTTTCTCAATATAATCCTGGCACCCATGCATATACACATATGTATGTACACTAGCACACAAATGCTCACACAGACACAAACATACACTCAAAGATGATGAACCAAAATTTAAAACACTGCAGTAAAAATATCACCTGCAAGCACCTACAACATGCTAGTAATATTAAAAAAAAATCTTCTCAAAATCCAAGTCAGTTGGCTTCAATGATCGATTCCATTCTGAATTACTGAAGAGCAAAGCTACAAGCAGCAGTAAATCTTGACAATTATATCAGGCAAATGCTTAAATGAAGTTATTCAAGCTAATATAATTACATTGTGTAAAAGAACTAGTGATCTGTACTTGGCAGTTACAGACTAATTAGCTTTATACTCATCATTAGTAAAATGATGTATGCAATTACAGGAGACAGAATTAATGATGGCATGTCAGTGTTGAACAATGTGCACTATTATCAGTATAACTTTCATAAAGCACAGCTCCGGACTTCAGTGTGTTCTTTCATGAATAAGATGTTTTCAGCTGCTCATATGCATTAGTAAATACATCTGTCACATTGAAGTTTTTATCTCCAAAGTCATTTTAATTGCTAATCTAATTAAATCTGTTTATAGACAACATCTTAAAAAATACAAATCTTTTCAGGCAGCATTATTGAGTGGGTTTGTGAAATGGCTGTGCTCATGGTTAAAGAGCACAGTCATAACAATGATCAAGGTCCTAAGAATCCACTTCTGGTAGAGAAGTCTCTGCTATTCAATCTGCACCTCAGATTTTCTTGCAGCAACCCTCCTTCTAGGAGGAATAACAAGTGTATTTAGTTTAAAAAAAATCGTATTTATTTTCTGATGGATGAACGTCCTTGTTTTAACAACTTAAAGCTCTTAAGTTAAGAGAAGGAAGCACATTCATCAGATAAATAAATAAGATTTTTTGTTTTGTTTTTAACTATGGTTGCTGCAAGACTCACCATGGAGATGATCTTTTGCACTATCCAGTTTTATGAATGTGTAGTAAATGGAGACAAGTATAGTCTAAATGACTATCACTGTTGCAGCATTCACAATTAAGTGCTGGACAATAGGTCTAGTACTTAAAATTTTCGGTACAATACTAATTTCCTCTTTAGGACCTAATCATAAGCCACCTTTATTGCTAACAGTAGCCAAATAGTTTAGAACACTAACAAAAATTATATCTAAATTTTATAAATGCAGTGCAACAAAGAGCTAGACAATGTGTTGTAAATGCAGAAAGGAAAGGGTAGCACTGGAAGAAAGGAGGTTATAATTTTAGTGCACAAATCATTAACATTGCCTTGTACACGTGTGCCTAGTTCTTCAGCCATATTGCCAGAGCTATGCAGAGTACATAACGCCTAGAATAGGGTGGCTAAAATGGTACATGGCTTACACCAGCAACTATCTAATGGACAGTTTCAGGAGACCAATATATGAACCTCACAGATGAGTAGCGTGACAGATTTCAACATGTTTAACAAAGGATCACCTGTGTCAACCTAGTAAGTCCTATATTCTTGCTACTATGTCACTTCCACTCAATCTTCAAATTTCTTTGACAAGCTTCAGTCTACTCCATACCAGCATGAATTTTCCAGATGCCTTACATTATCTCATGTGCCTCAATATAAAATGTCTGGAGTTGCAAAACGTACTCTTTTTAAATGTTTACCGTCCATAGCCCCCTCCCCTGTGTGGGCTTTGCTCTCATGCATTAAGCTTACCTCTATATGCACTAACTTCAGATTTTCCACATCTTTGTTAAAGGATAAAAAAATTAAAAAAAGACAACTTTCACATACTCAATATCATGCAGTCAGAGTTATGCCAGCCACCAATATTTCTTATCACAGTTGAAGCCAAAACTTCTCCAGTCCATATGTCATGTATCATAGCCTTCCCTCAGATTATCCCTCTTTTTATTAATTTCACCCCTGCTTTTCTGCAGCTTCTTTTTCTGAAAGATGACACTCTCCTGCACATCACCACTGCTTTTAAAATATTTTATGCATTCTGCATGTCTCGTACTTCTCACATTTCCTTATGTGCACACACATCATGACTTTCAATTTCTGTCTTCATGTGGCTTACAATAACCATCTTGTTATTGCTGTCCTTGGCCCTTCTCTAACTGGCATGTTCTATTTGTGTCCTTAAAGTCCATAGGGTCCCTCAAAACCGCAAAAAGAACTCAAAAAAGAGATGTCATCAACTCCAAGATACAAATAACATCTGCACTTTCTCAAATGGTGTACTGAAGTTCCCCATTTTTAATTGTTCTCTTATAATTTTCTACACTTATACTATCTGTAATAAATCAACAAAAAGAAAAAAAAATAACCAAGAACCAAGGAATGAGGCAATAAGGCAGTGTCCACCTTCCAGGACCACTTTATTGGTAAAATACAGCTGTCAAGCACTTTCGTCATCCTAACAAGACTTCTTCAGAACTGTTTTGCATATCAACAACCACGTTTTAATACTGTCACACCACCATTCCATATGATTCAAACAACCAACAGAAAATTCAAATTAAATGTGAAACACTAAACATTAAAATGAGAAAAAAATACTTAAAAATAACATGACATGATAAACATTTTCACACAAATAAACATAATAAAATATTACTAAAACTGTTGGTGTCTCATTAACCTTCAAGACTTTTTAACTTTAAAACTGGTGTTTGTGAGCAAAATTCATTTAAACCAGGGGGTTCCAGAGCATTAAGTCTCAGAATCCAAATAAGTTCCTTTTTACTTAAATAGTTATCTGTAATAAATCCCCTAGGATCTTTCTCAACATAATCCAACACCACAAAGTAATATTTATGACCTGGGGCTTTCAAAATATGTCTATATAGGGCATTCATTGATTTGGCTTTTGCCACATCATTAGTGTTCATATATTCTATCTATCTTTCAACTTACGTGAAGTTTTTCCTATGTAGAATGCACTACAACACTGGCATAAGGCTCCATAAACCACCCCCCTAGACTCACAGTTGAAATGTTTCCTAACAAAAAACTTCCTATTAGCAATCCTAAAAGACTCACAAACTAGTATATACTAACATTGATTACAATAGTTACATTTAAACATACACTTAGGCCTAACTTAATTTCTCCCATTCAAATTGATCTCTAGTAAATTTTTACAACATTTGCCTTTTCTAAACACAATCCTCGGCCATCCAACTAAATTCTTGTTAAGGCTATCCATACTTGTAATAACCAGACAAAACTTTTTAACCACACCTATTTTATCATATATGTTGGTTGAAGAGGTCACAATCAAAGAATGTTCAAAATGACTCGAGTTAACTTTAGTGATAATATTATCTTCGAAAGAATTAATCTCCGCCAAATGAAAATCACCAGTTGGCATTGGTAGCAGTGGGGTAAAACTCCTCCTACTTCTTTTATCATAAACCTCTTCTTTCACCAAAATCAACAACTCAAATGGGTACCCGTGTTTCTGAAACATACCCATCAATTTGTCGACTTCCTGATGGAATTTACTATCACTTGTAATCATACATGCTAACTTGACCAGCTGGCCTTAACTATAGCTTTTTCTGAAATGCTGGATGCCAGCTGTCATAATAGAGGTATGAATTAGAAAAAGTGCTTTTGTGATGAATACTAGAAGAAAAAAAGAAGTTATGTATTCACCATAACATTCCATTTGAGTAGTTCTACTTCATTTGTCTTCAACCTGTGAGTACCGGATCCATATCGAATTTGAGCCAGCAAATTCACTAGCAACTGCTCCAAGCTTCAAGCTTCTCCCCTTACCCATAATACACCTTCACTACCTTCCAATCCCCAGATCGAGTTTGCTGACCCTTATACTGATAACCCGACCTGAAGAATACTTTATGACCTAAAACTGCAGTCAACAGGCTGTTCATATGATAAGGTCATGGGGAAGGAGGGATGGATGGCTGAAGACAAATGAAGTAGAACTACTCAGATGAAACGTTATGGTGAGTACATAACTTCTTTACCTGAAGTAGTTTACGTCATTTGGTCTTCAACCTGTGGGACAGTCTCCCCAGCTACTAAACTCCTGGGTGGCCCTCATGGAAGGATATTCTGGAGCACAGAGGAATCAAAGGATGCTCTCCTTCTAGAAGTCAAATCCAATTTGTAGTGAGAAATAAAGGTATGAGATGAGGACCAAGTAGCTGCAGAACAAATATTATCCAATGAGACTCTAGACCAAAAGGCAGAAGTAGCCATTGACCTAGTGAAATGAGCTTTCACCTGACCAGGAAGAGACAAACCTTTATCCTTATAGAATTGAAGGATGCATAAGGAAATCCACCTAGCAATAGTGACCTTGGAGATAGGTTTACCAAAAAGGGTTTAGAGAAGGACACAAACAACTGATCAGATTTACGAAAGTTTTTAGTCCTGTGTAAATAAAATCATAACTGTCTATGAACATCAAACAAGTGGAGTCTGTATTCCATTTTGTTAGCAAAATATGGGAAGAAAGCAGGTAATTTAATGGTCTGATTTATGTTAATTTGTGATGCAACCTTGGGAAGAAAGGACAGATTGGTCCGAAAGGAAACCCTATCTTTATCGAAAAACACATATGGAACATAAATGGACAAAGCTTGCAGTTCTGAAACCCTTTTAGCAGAGGTGATAGCTACCAGCAATACTGTTTTCCAAGACAAGAACTTAAGCTCTGTGGTTGCAGCAGGTTCAACAAGTGGAGCAACCAAAGCTTGAAGAACCATAGTAATGTCCCATGGAGGAAAAGGATCCTTGACCAGAGGGGGCGTAACAGGAAAGTACCATCTAATAAAAGCTTTACACAGTCTGGAAGAGGCCAGAGAGGCAGAATTCTCACCCACGTGAAAATGAGAGATGGCAGCTAATTGAACTTTGATAGTAGAAAAGCTTGCTCCTTGTTGAAAAATATTGGCTAGGAATTCGAGAATGGCAGAAAGAGGAGCAGTGAAAGGATCTAAACTCCTTTGGGAAGCCCAAAAGGAAAAACATTCCCATTTGCTGTGGAAAATCTTCCTGGTGGAAGACTTATGAGCTGTCACCAGAATAGACCTGATTGAAGAGGATAATCCAGGAGTCCTAGCAATCATGGGAACTGGAGCAACCAAGCCGTGAGCTTCAAACTGTCCAGGTTCGGATGAGGAACCCCCGATGGGTGTGAAATCAGATCCTGAATGGTATCCAAGATCCAAGGTTGAGCCAGAAGATGAGACCAAAAGAAGGGAAACCATACCTGGTGAGGCCAAAATGGGGCAATGAGGATCACTTTGCTCCCAAGTCGACAAGCTTTCTGTAGAAACCTCAGAATAAGAGGTACTGGAGGGTAAGCATACAGAAGACCAGGAGGCGAAACGTGGACTAGAGCATCTCTGGGGGACTCCCCCAGCTGGGGGTTCAGTTGGAAGGAGATGCGAAGAGATCGCAGCAAGACTGACCCCACTCCAGAAAGATCTGCTCCGCTACTGAATGATTCAGAGATCACTCATAAGGCATCGGAGTAGTCTGACTTAACCTGCCCGCTAGAATGTTGGACCGTTCTGGAATGTGCGTTGCTATGAGAAAGTGACCAGTGGTGATCGCCCATTCCCACACTCTCATGGCCTCATGACAAAGGGGGTAAGATCTGCTCCCTCCCTGTTTGTTGACATACCAGACCACTGACATGTCGTCTGACTGAATTGCAATGGTTCCCAGAGGGAGAAAGGCATGAAGGGCCTGCAACACCAAAAGGACCGCCCTCATCTCCATAACATTTATATGCAAACTGGTCTCGACAGGGGCCACAGGCCTTGGATTGCCCTGCCCAAACAAAGCCCCTCCCCCCCAAGTTTGGAGGCATCTGTGATCACTGTGGCTTGGACAGGGGCTGGAACAAAAGGTGTCCTTCCAAGATATCTGGAGAGTACATTTACCACAGAAGGGATGACCTGCAGACTCGACTGAGGTGCATTGGCTAGGATAACGGAAGATCCAACAGGGACCATTGTATCGCTAGTGTCCACTGTAGTACTCGCATATGTAACTGGGTGCATGGAAGAAGTGTTATGGTCACTGCCATTTAACCTAAAAGTCCTCAGCACTGATTCTGCCGAGGGAAGATAAGAATGGTAGATCAGGGAGACATGCATTCTCAGGTTTCGCACTCTCTCCATGGTCAGGAAGATTTTGCACTGTAGTGTGTCTATCCTTGCCCCAATGTAGTTTATCATCTGGACAGGATTTAGAAGTGATTTGGATGCATTGATTGTAATCCCCAACTGAAGAGCAAGCTTTAAGAAATAATCCCTGGTTTGAGAAAGTAGACGCCTGGTGGGAGAAGTGAGGAGCCAATCGTCCAGGTACAGATAGACCTGAATCCCCTGATGCCTCAGGAGAGCCGCTACTACTTTCATCACTTTGGTGAACACCCTGGGGGCTGTGGTGAGAACAAAGGGTAGTGCTCGAAATTGGTAATGATTGACTCCTAGCCGGAAGCGGAGGAACCTCCTGGAGCTTCTGTGCATCTTTATGTGATAGTAAGCATCCTGGAGGTATAACGAGCACATCCAGTCACTCTCTTGCAGGTACAGCATGATGGACTGTAACGTGACCATCAGGAATTTTTCTTTGGCAACTGACAGGCTCAGGGTAGATAGGTCCAGAATGGGACTTAAGTCCCCTGTTTTCTTTGGCACCAAAAAGAACCTGAAGTAGATGCCTGATCCAGACTGATCTGGGGGGATGTGGTTTCAATGGCTCGTTTCTCTAGCAGCTTGGAGACTTCCAGTGCTGCTGCCTCCCTTTGTGTGGGTGGTACGTACAGGAGGTGTTTGGGAGGTTTGGGAGGAACCACAAAGGGGATAGAGTGTCCTCTGGATATGATCTGAAGCACCCAGCGGTCTGATGTTATGGACTCCCAATGACTATCAAATCAAGGTCCAGAGACCTCTTGCATTTCTCTGCTTTGTGTTTGTCAGTTTTATGCTCTCTCTCCTTCTCTCTGCCCCTTCTGCACTCGACTTCCACAGCTTAGAAATGGGAGGTTGAGTCCCAGCCTGGGAGGGAGGAGAAGCAAGGGCAAGAGAGGAAGGATAGGTGGCCACAGCAGCTGCTGTGACCAAAGCAGTGGACGAGGCAGCCGCCTCAGAAGTGGGTAGAAGGCCTTTTAGGGCCAGCATAGCCTTCCTGTCCTTAATAGCGGGCGGGTTAAAACCTGCGCAAATAGTACAGTCAGTACTCAAATGGCCAATGCCCAAGCACATAACACAAAGAGTGTGGCCATCTGCTGGAGACAATTTGTGGCCACAGAGTGCACCTTTTGAAGACAGGATTGGGGTCAGCCATGTCTCTACAGAAGAAAAAAATTGCAAAAAGAGAAGGAAAAGGAGAAAAAATACCTATTTCCCACTCAGACCCACTCACCACATACTCAAGGCATACAGAACACTGAGGGGGGAGGGGAAGAAATACACTCTAGCAAACTAACACTGAAACTACAGGAAAACTTCTACTACACAACGCACCAGGGAGGGGAGGAGGAGAGGGAACCTACACTAAACACCTAACACTCAAAAATTTAAGAAAAAAGCTGCTTAATAAGAAAATAACCCACTCACTAACTCGGTGCTCAGGAGATCATGACGCTTCAGGCAAGCCGCGGCAAACTAGATCTGGGGGTTGGAAGGTAGTGGAGGTGTATTATGGGTAAGGGGAGGAGCTCGGAGCAGATGCTAGTAAATTTGCTGGCTCGGATCTGATATGGATCCGGTACCCACAAGTTGAAGACCAAATGAAGCAAACTACTTCAGACACACTCATTAGCATAATCTTTAGTGAGAAAAATGCCCAAATAGGCCAGGCTATTTTTATGTACCAAATGGGTAAATTTAAAAAAAAGCTGTACTTTGGTTAATAAACTCCAAAAACTCATTTAGCTTTGCCTCTGTATCAACCCATACTACAAAGATGTCTTCCAAAAATCTACTGTTGAAAACGAAATTCTTCTCCCAGTATGTCATAACAAGATTGGCAAAGCTAGGGGCACAAGCCGCCCCCATTGCTGCACCACTCGGTTGCTTGTCCAACTGTCCATCAAAATAAAGAAAATTATTCACCAAGACCATTCTGTATTGATTTCATCAGAATCCAAAAGACCAACTTCAAAAAGGATGCTCTCTAACCATTCTAACCCTTCATTATGTGGAATGACAGAATATAAATTCTGAACATCAGTAGTTACTAATAGGCATTCCTTGGAATATTCAGTTTAGCCATTCTTGCCAAAAAATCCCATGAATCCCTGCAAACCTGTCTGATTTGATTTACTGATTGTTTCAAATGACCATCCACAAATTTAGCTATGTAGAAAGTTTTGCTTCTACCAGCATCCACTACTGGTCTCATAGGTGGCTTGTGGATGTCTTTATGAATTTTTGGGATTCCAAAAATGCCAGCTACTACATGGTTGTTGTTAATAAGATAATTACACTCATCTAATGAAAGCTAACCCTGCATGTCATGCAAGTGGACATCTATCTTAGAATAGGGAATATGAAGCTCATTCCTAGAGATCTGACCATAAGTGTCAGTAAATAGCAATTCGTACATCCTGTTATTACAGTCTTCATCATCCATAATAACCATTTCCCCACCTTAAACTGGCTTCATTACCCTGATATTTTTATTTTCACACAATTCAAGAAAAAGTTGCTCCTCTTTCTTACTAAGATTCATACTATCCATTTGTTAACATCTTTACAAATCTTGCATGTATCTTTTTCGTATAATTGCTCAAATAAAAGCAGCCAGTTATTAAGTAGTGGGTTAAAAGTACTTGCTTTTTGAAGACCCACACCATTATTGGCTAGCTTATTGTTAGTATCAGATTCAAACCACAATGATAAATTTAAATTCCTCGTGAACAACATGGTCAATCAAAACTTCAACTAAATTCACTCTTTTGGAAGGCACAAAGCTGAACCCTTTACATAAAACGTCAGCATACTCAGTAGTATAAATTACATTGGAATAATTATAAATGGTGAAATCCTTGTCTGTATTATGGATACAGGTGGGCACCATATTGACATTTGTACCAACCACCTCATCCATGTTTCAACCAAATGAATCAACTACGGAAAAAACATTCATATTCATATCACTGACCTCTTATATTAACACTGTTAAAAGTTTTTTCATAGTCACAGTAAACCACTGACATATCACTATCAGCAGAATCAACAGCAGGTGGCCAAGATTTAATATCTAGAAAAGTCTCGTTTGTAGCCTGATTAGTACATTCATAACTCCTCTTCTTCACTTCTTATACAGTCAGAACCAATGTCCCTATTATGTAAAATCATCTCACTGAAAGAGGCAACAAAAGTTCGTTGCTTAATCAAAAATTCTTCTTGACTTATAACAGGACTGGTCATTTCACTTAATGTTAAGTTCAAAAGTTCTTCCTTTTCTTGCCCTTCTACTTGGAGTTTTTTTTTTGCCATGAACAGTTCTTATCGGACCTATTGTCTCCATACATTGATTTAGGATGCGTACCCAAACGCTCAAAGTTGGAATTAGTTAAATCGTGTACTGGTGCATTAAAAGATGCTTTTCCACCTTTTGGGCTATTATTCCGCTCATTTTTGCCCAAAAGTCTCTCTGATCATCTTACTGGCTGCTCGTCTGAATTACCCTACATTGTAAAAGATCCTCTGTTAATCTTGTGAGAATTAGAAGCCTCTCCCTGTCCATCACTAAGTAGGCGTGTTTTGTTATGCTGATGGAATGCCGAGAAAGTTGGTACTGGATAGGCACTCTCCTTTGTAAAGGCTTCACTATCTGTATGAAGTTTTTTGTTTTCCTATCCTTGACTGATCGACAAATATCGTCCATCTTCTTAAATATATCGGCATAATTAGTAGAGTAATACTCAACCAGGTCATCATTTGTCAGACTGTTATTAAGAACATCATGATCTCTGGAAAGCCTGTCCAATAGCACATCATTGTGAATAATTAAATACATAATATCCGACCCATCTTTATTGAAAACAATCAAGGCTTTGTGGAATTTGCAGTCCTTCTCCATGCAACTGGGAAATGGCCATAGGAACAATCCCTTCGGAAACAGCCCCTTCTTTAAGTTCTCATTAAGATATGCATTCTCAAGCTGCAGTTTCTTGAAAGAAAGCAATTTTTGTTCAGATCATTTTAGCTGTTTAGAGAAAGTGTGTTCACCAATCACATCAGGGCTAAGACTGGGCTCACCTTGATTAACCAGAGAAGATTAACCAGAGAAAATTCAAAAGCATCTGTTTTCCATGTCTCAAAATCAGTCAAATCACAGTTACCAAATTCACTGTTAGTATCAACTCCAGTCCGCTGTGTTACCAGCAAATTAAAAGAGCCTGAGCTATGTTCACTTTGGGAATTAGCAATAGTGGTGTAACGGTTTCCCCTATATATTTGTATTTTCTATTGGTTGTCTGAATCGCATGGAATGGTGGTGTGACAGTATTAAAATGTGGTTGTTGATGTGCAAAGCAGTTCTGAAGTAGTTTTGTTAGGAAGACGAAAGCACTTGACTGCTGCATTTTACAAATAAAGTGGTCCTGGAAGTACAGTTGGTATCCAGACCCTTGAAAAAGGTACCAGAGGAAGCAACTGCCCTTGTAGAATGTGTCTTTATAGATAAGGAAAGACATTTGCCATGAAAAGAATAACAAATGAAATGGCCTTAGAAATCCAGGAGGAGATGGTTTGATTAAAAACAAGCAACCCTAAAGTCCTGGAATGAAAAGAAACAAAAAGATGCTCAGATTTGTGAAAAACTTTAGTTTTATCTAAAATAATATTGGAGCTGTTTATGTAAATCCAAGGTAAGAAGAACCTTCTCAGTGGCAGACTGCAGAGAAGAAAGAAAAGAAGGAAGATGAATAGACTGATTAAGGGACAACTCATTGGCCACCTTGGGCATAAAAGGAAGATTAGTAAGAAGAGACACCCTATCGGTATGAAAAACTAAAAAAGGAGGAATAGCTATGAGAGCCTAAAGTTCAGACACCCTCTTGGCTGAAGCAAGACCAAAAGTAGAACAGTCTTCCAAGTAAAATGTTGGAAGGAAGCTGAGGAAGCAGGCTCAAAAGGAGCCTGGGTCAATTTTTCAAGTACCAAACTGAGGTCCCAAGAAGGAAGAATAGGCTTCCTGGGAGGCCTGATATGAAGGACATTCTTAAGGAATTGCATGACATCAAACCTAGAGCCCAGAGAAGGATTCAAGGGCAGATGATCAGAAACTGCTGACATGAGCTTTCACTGAAGAATATGCCATACACCAGCATGGAGCAGATCATACAAATAAGACAGAACTAAAGGAACCTCCACTGATAGGGGATCCTGATGGCGAGAGAGGCAACAGACAGAACATCTTTTATATTTGGGCATATATGATCTCCTGGTAGTGGGTTTGGCCTCCTGCAGAACCCACAGAGCATCCTCATAAAATGGGTGCCTCAAAGGGATCAAAACCCTATTACACACAGTGTCATTTGAAGAGTGAACAAGTGAGGAAGGATGAGAGACTCCTTGTCTTATGTGAAAACATTCACCCAGTGAGGTATTTGTGGTGATTGCCCCTGACCAAGTGAGAAGGGGGATCCAATGCTGTCTGGGCCAAAAGGGAGTCACTAGCAAGATTTTGGAAGAGTCCTGTCAGATCTAGTGCAGAACTCGCGGTAACAGAAAAATGTATGTGGGGAGGGGGGCATACAGAAACATCCTCTTTGAAGGAAAAGACAGGGTGTCTACTTTCCAGGCTAGTAGACTTGAGAATTTGGAACAGAATAGAGGGAGTTGTCTGTTCAGAGGGGAGGCAAAAAGATCTACCTGAAAAATACCCCACTGATGGACAATGTCCAGGAAAACATTTCTGTGACGCATCCATTTGTAAGCCTGTGTACTGGACCTGTTCAAAGAATCTGGCACTAAACTGTGCTCTGAGGGAAAGTAAACTGCTTGGAGTCACTTGATACTGGATAGCAAGATCCAAGACCTGAAGAGCTAGTCTGCAAAGGAGGTAGGACATTGTGCCTCCCAGCTTGTTGACATACCATGTCACTGTTGCATTATCTGTGAAAACTTTAAGGGGCCTGAGATGAAAGAAGGAATTAAAGGCTTGCAGAGCCCTCATCTCCTTTATGTTAATGAGGTCTGACTTCTGATGAGGAGGCCAGAGAACCTAAACCTTTAGGAAGCCACAGGAAGCTCCACCTCCCTTGTCTGAGGTGTCTGTAAGGAGCTCCTAGGTGGGAACTGGAGCTTAAAAAGAAAGCATTTAGTTGAGAGAAATTTGATGAATTCACCACTGAAGCTTGAGCTTAAGACAGGGAAGAAAAATACTGCGAACTCCACAGGGCAGCAATGCTGAAGTCACACTAATTTGAGGTACTACTAAAGTTTCCTCATATGAAACTTAGAAAGGCAGAGTATGGGAATGGTGGAAGCCATGAACACTGGGACCCTGAAATATTCCCTGGCTGTCACAGATGACAGGGAGAGAAGGTAATGGAAATGGTTAATAGAGCGACAACCCTGGGACAAGCAGAGATGTTGACATAGAAACTGTCTGAAGTTAAGGAAAATATGATGCTGAAAAGGTGTCAGAATTGATTTATGAAGGTTTATAGTGATCCCCAAATAGTGTAATAGGCAAGTAGTAAACCTGAGATCCTGAAGCAGAATTCTTGGGGAAACAGCTTGAATAATCAAACTGTCTAGATAGGGAAAAAATCTGAATACCCTGAATCCTGCAAAAAGCAATGACTGGGACGAGGCATTGGGTGAATATCCTTGGAGCAGCAGAGAGGTCAAATGGCAAAGCAGAGAACTGAAAATGCAAGGAAGTTATAGAAAAATGTAAAATTTTCCTGGAGAGAGGAAGGATGGGGATGTGAAGATGGGCATCCTTGAGATACAAAATTCCAGAAAGGCTTGTGGAAGAAGAAGAAAAGGAAACAATGTCTGAAGGTATAACATCAGAAAGGAAGGAATCTTGAGAAAGGTGTTTAGCAAGAAAGATCCAGAACTGGTCTTCAAGTACCCTCCTTTTGTGGAACCAAAAACATTCTGGAATAATAACCCTTCCCTACCTGGGTGGAATGCATAGCTTGAATGGTGCCCTGAGCCAAAAGAGGGTGAAGAGCCTCAAATGACAGAATTGTTCCCAACAAGGTTGAGGAATGCCAGAAAAGGGAGGAGGGGACTTCACTCCATGAAATATCCCTGATGGATAATGGACAGAACCCAAGAGTTTTAAGTGACTTTTAGCCAAATTTGGAAGAGACAGGGAAAGACGAAGGAACCTGGGAACCTAGCCGAGCAAATGAGGAAGCAAGCCATCAAACACAACCAGGCTTGTCCCGAAAAGAAGATTTCTGGGAGGCAGGGGTCTAAACAGACTTAGCAGGAGTCACATGCTTAGAACCCTTCTTGTCTTTGGGAGGAGGGTGGGATTGCCTATGAACAAAAGCAGACTTGTATGGATGGTTCCTCTGAAAGTTAGGAATGGGAGAAACAAAAATTATGTTTCAACTCCTGCCAGGCTCTGGCCTTGTTTTGCAGGGACTTGAAAAGGTCAGCAACAGCAGCAGATTTAAAAAGAGTTTTATTATCTAAAGGAGCATACAAACGTTTGGCCTTAACGTCATCAGGCAAAGCCTGAAGATGAAGCCAAGAATAATACCTCATAACTGAACCAAAGGCAGCAGCCTTGGAAGAGTCTGCCACATCATAACTGCATTTGACTGAGTGGTGGGCAACTTGTGAAGTAGAGCCTAGTGAGAGAGAGAGCTGAAGCTTTCCCCTCAGAGTCAGTAAGGTTAGAAACCACCTTAGAAACCTGAGAGTGGACAGCAAAGACATACCTAGTCATAAGGGTCTAGTATTTAATGCCCTAAATGACAAAAGTGACAGCAGTGTAAACTTTCTAGCCCAGACCCTCATGGCCCTACTATCCTTATCAGAAGGCAACAGCCTGCTGGAGGGAAGCAACTTGGATGGTTTGTCAGAAAAGAATGACACTACAGAAGGGTCAGCAGAAGGGCATTTATAAAAAAAGTTGCACTCCTCAGGCACTTTATATAGAAACTATCTGGCTTCTTAGGAGCAGGAGGCTGACAGTCAGGAGGCTGATAGTCAAGGGTTACAGAAGATGCTAAAAAGGTATTCAAAGGACAGCCAGAAAAGGAGGCCCAGCAGATGTTTTGGGAGACTCCATCTGTAGGAGCTCATAATATCTTTTCTGAATATCAGAGACTTGATAACAATCCACCTCAAAACTGTCCATCATATATGCAATGGTGTCCCCAAAGGAAAGCTCTTCCAAAGGGGAGTCTGACTTAAGTAATCACCCTCCTCCTCTGAACTGTAGTCCAAGGGGGAAGGGATTTGGAAGGAATAAGCATGGAATTCTTCCCACGTCCAGAACCTCCCCTGAAGAATCCAGTTTCCTAGGCTTCTTGAGTGCAGTAGAAGGAAGACTGTGGAGGAGCAGGACAGAGACTCCTTCAGGTGGTTTCAATGCCATCAAAGCATTAAATAAACCTGGAGTGAAATCCTGCCGTTCATGTTGGGGATCCTTCACAACAGGGGAAATATGCTTTGTCTTCTGTTTCTTTTTCTGTGGGATGTCTGCTTGAATTGCCCTCAGAAGGTCAGATCCCTGACATGATTCTATTATGGCAGTAGGAACCTCCTTCCTCATAAAGATCTGAAGAACCCCCTAGGTCTTTCAGATATGATCACCCGAGGTTTCCCCCTCAACATCAGGCACAGATGTTTGCAAAGCAACAAAGGAAGTGCAAGAAGCCAAATCCATGCTGGCCTATGTCAGAGTTGCATCAGAGGAATCCAAATCAAGTGCCAGATGGTCCTCTGGGCTTTCATCAGCCTTAAGAGAGATGTCCGGGGGAGGATGGACAGCAGCTAGATCAGGCTTAACTTTTTTGGCCTACTTCCTCGCCATCAGGATGAGAAGATTCTGTCATAACTCCTTGAACCAACAACTTGAGATATTGGTTTTCCAAGGTATATGGATAAAGAGGAAAGGTGACTATGAAGGGTCTTAGGCACAAACATCTGACAGCTAGAACACTGTTTATGAACGGGGGAAACACTGAAACAAAAAAGACACTGGTTGTGATGGCCTTTTTGGGGAATCTGCCTCCCACACTGACATTTCCCCATACTGGATGACATCTGGCATGGAAGATGGGTGCCCTTTCTTTTCCTTGAAAGGGGGTGCGCATCTTTATGCTTGGACTCCCTTTTGGCCAAGACAGTACTAGTTCCCCCTCTTACTGCCATCTGGCCAGGGGCAATAACCACAAATTACCTCACCGGTTGGATCTCCTCACGCAGGGCAGGGGATCTCTCATCCATGTTCACTTGTCTGCTCTTCAACTAAAACTGTGGGTGATAGGGATTTGATCCTTTTCAGGCACATCTTTTCTGAGGACAAGCTAATGGTTTTACAGGAGGCAAGGAAGTGCTCAACCAGGAAATCTTATATGTCCAAATGGAAAAGATTTTCTGTCTGGTGCTATGCTCATAGCCAGGACCCTTTTTCAGTGGAAGTCTCTCTGGTCCACTCATATTTGTGAGAGTTGCTCCAGTCTGGCCTGGTCTAGTTTTCTATGAAGGCCCACTTGTCAGCTATTTCTGCTCGTCTGCCCCTGAATCCTTGTTTGACTTATTTTTCTGAGGTCAAACAATTTCTTAAAGGTGGCCTGCCAGTAAACCTATTCCACCCTCTTACCTTAATTTTGCCTTGGAAAAATTCTGCTTCGCTGCAACTTTATACCTGGAAGACTGTTTTGTTGCTGACTCTTATTTCTGCTTGGAGGATTTCTGAGCTCCAGGCCGGTATGCCTATTCCTTCTTTTTTGTTTTTTCACAGGGACTGGGTGTCCCTTCATACTAATCCTTCTTTTATGTCCAGGGTAGCAAATGAGTTGTCCTTGAAACAGGCAGTCTGATAGTGAGAGGGTCCTGCATACCCTGAATTTGCACAGACAGCTCAGGTGCTATTTATATAAAACTAAGGCCATTTGTAAGTCTAATCAGATTTTTGTTTCCTTTCATCCTAGGACATTGGGTTTGGGTGTTTGTAAGCAAACCAGCTCCTGCTGGATAGCAAAGGTAATTTCCTTTTGTTATGCTTTTCATGGCAAATCCCGGTTTACTTCTGTTAAAACTCATTCCACTAGGATTGTTGTCTTTTCTGGTCCCTTTTTCGAGAGGTTGAACACCAGTTCCATCCTTGAAGCGGCTACTTGGTCTTCCGTGCATACTTTTATTAAGCATAAGTTGGATATGATTTCTATGGCCATAGCAGGTTTTGTTGAAACCATTTTATGTGGGTTTGTTGAGGGCTCTTCTTAGCCTTCCACCTCCCATTCTGTTTCTTGAGTCTTTTTTTTACTCTCCCTTCTCTTTTGGATACTGCAACAGTGAAGAGAAGGACCTCTACTGTTATGGTAAGATTTTACACAACTGTACTTGGTATCTGCATCCTTATGTCACCTTGATGCCCTACATCTTGCACAGGGAGCATACATGAGACATACGGCACCTATAAGAGCTGAAGATATTAGTCTACTAGCTGGACATTGGGCTATCCTTAGTAGGATATCCCTTAGGTGAAGAATACTGCAACAGTGAAATGGAAGGACATATATGGCTCTCCATCTATACTCAAAGTTTGGCCTGAGATCCTTAAGTGAATAAGAGTGAAGGGGTGGCATAGTGTTAGGTCCAGTATGCCCAAGAACAGAAAGCAGACTGGTTGTAGAAAAACAATAATGTAACAGTCATTATATTTGAAAATCTATCATTACGTTAAGTTCCTATACAACTGCACCATGCTTTTTTTTTGTTTAGATCATTGCTGCATTAGTCTTAACTACAGGTATGATTCACAGATAGGAAGGTGGCTAGAAAAGAAGGTATGGGCTACAGTAAGTCATGGAAAATGGCTGTAATCAACGCATGTCTTGCCTTGGAACAGAAGTTTAGCTTGTAGAAGGCGTGAAGAGAGAATCATGAAGGCCACAGTGGTAGCACTGCCTCTCATACTGTAAGACCCTTAAATCTCCCTCTAACTTCTTTCCCTGGGAGGGATAACTACATAATACAACAGGCTACCCCATCCGGGGATTGTTTGCTTGAGCAAAGTCTTTCCCCTACTTCTATGCTGAAAAAAGCACAAACAACTGATCTGGATGCCAAGTAATACCTTAGTTACCTGTGTACATTTAAAGGGTGTAGGATTCCTTTTTCTCATACTTCATGGGTTGGGGAAGAAGAGAGTAATTGAATAGCTTGACTGAGAGAAAATTGTAGGACTACTTTTGGTATGAAGGAAAGGTTTGTTCTTAAATTGACTTTGTCCTTATAGAAGATAAGAAAGGATTCTCTGTATAAGAGGGCTTTAAGATTTGATACTCATCTGGCAAATGTGACAGCCATTGACAAAGCAGTTTTGAGCTAGAAATTTTGTGCAAGTTGTGGCAGCAGGCTCAAACAGCAACTAGGCCAATTTTTCTAGGATATAATTCAAGTCATAATGCAGAAGTGCTGCTTTTCTGGTTGGTTTCAAATGCAAAATCACTTTGAGAAAATGTTAAACAGTCTGCATGTCTGCCAGAGATAAGCCCAAAGCAAGATAGGCTGAAATGGCAGAAAGATGTACATTTACTGAGGCACAGGCCGGTCTTGAATTAAACAGCACAATCAAGTACTATAGAACCAGAAAGACCACTGATAATGCTGAGCATTCAATCCTGACCTCTGGTCACTGTTTGTGCAGAGTTTGCATGTCTTTCCTGTGTCTGTGTGGGGTTCCTTCCACCTCCCAAAGATAAGCTGGGCAGTCCCGCCTCAAGGTTTGAGCTTCAGAGGTATTCCAATAAAGTACAACCAAAACTGAACAGTTATGGGCAGCAGTATAAACTGAAGGTGGATCCTGACAGGGAAGATTTGTGTTGACCAAACACTTTAGTCATTGATTGTGGTGTGCTGTATCCTCCAACTAGGAGAACATCAATTACAGACTGTTTGGCAGTGTCACAGTTAGCCACTAGGCACTGCAGAAACTGTCTCTAGGTGATGTTGTCAAATTGACTAATGTTGCCAAAAATTATTAATATTTCCTGGTGATGCTAATGATTGGAGGGGCCCATGAGTTCCTCCTAGCAAGTGCATGCTGACCATAAAGCCTGTCAGCCCTGGATTACTAACTTACTGCCTGGCCATTGTCCAGCTGCCCAACCGTAGTTACCCGAGATAATTATGTTGAGCAAAAGCTGCAGGGAAAAGGAATGAACGTGACACAAATGAGCTAAAGATTGCTACAATGAATACAAGTTCACTGACAGGACACATCGTGGAAGATATTGGAAATCCTGTATATCCAAGAAACAAGCTGCAAGTGCAGTACAGCAAAGCCATGTTTGAAATCCATAGTCTACCACTCAGAGGAGGACTGACAAGAAATAACGTGGGAATTGTGGTGATGGAAAGTGAAGACAGTGAGAGATGTCATCAGAATTAATGGCAGAGACAGCAATCACACTCCAGTGTAGAGATAAGGTAGTATGCATAATCTTAGCCTATGCTCCACAGTGGAGTTGTGATGGTGGGCAAACAAGCATTTTCAAGCAGCAGTTGCAGGACCTACTAGATAAAGCAGGACAGCATGAGTTGGGGCTAATAAAAGGGAAACTGAATGCCCATACCGGGATAGATAGAACATGATATGAGAACTGCCTGGATTCACTTGGGTGGGCAGAAGAAAGAGAGAGTGCGATGCCATTCTGGACTTCAGTTTGGTAAAAGGCTTAACTGGTTCACCAACACAGACAGTCACAGGATCACATAAAAAAGTGGTCAGCAAGCAACTCAGGTGGACTTCCTTCTGTTAAGGAAAGGACATCAAGGTAAAGTCTCAGATTGCAAAGTCATCCTTAGTACAACTGTCCCATAGCATGTACCATTAGTGGCACAATGAGCTGTAAGCAATGGTCAGAGAAAGCTCTAAGATCAACAGCGACGAGGATGAAGATCTGGAAGTTGAGTGGAGTAAAAGCACAAGAGTTCAAAGAAATTCACAGGACTCTAGCACCTCGGGAAGAAGACAAACTAGCTGGAGTCAAAGAAGAATGGCAGCATTTCAAAATAGAAAATATGAAGACTACAAGACGAGGCTGAGACAGGTATGGAAATAAGGTACATAAGCAAAGTTGATGGTGGATAAGTTCAGAGAACTGTCAAAAGAAAGGCCGAGTTCAGGAAAAGTCAGTCTAGGCTAGGAAGGAATACTGGTTGGCTAACATAAAGGCTAAGAGCACAGTTGCCAATAGCAAAGAATTAGGTGGCAGAGAAATTCTACAATCTTCTGGAAAATGATTCAGCTGATGGCACACTGAATCTACTGAGTTTCAATACAAAGACAGAGAGATACAGATAGACACAGACACCTACCATAAGTGTTGCCAGCAACAATCTGGTCGCCACAGGTTATCAATGGCAGAAAGAAGGAGCACATCCGGTAAATTCTGAATGAAGAATACTTCCAGCAGCTACAAAGAAAGAAAGAGGAATAAGAAACCACCACAGACGTATGAACAACACTAAACAAAATAAAGCCAGGGAAGACATCAGGCTCAGATGAAGTCATAGCAGATCTGATCAAGATGTTAAACAAGTTAGGGGAGAAATGGCTCCTGAGGGTACCTCATAGTGGTATAGAGAAAGCAGCATATCTCAGTTAACTGGAAAATAAGCATTCTACTGCCAGTGCAGAAGAACAAAAGGAACACTGACAACAGTGAGAAGTACAGAGGTATAGTAGTCCGTCAACACTGAGTGAAACTGCTGGAGAAAGTGACTGATAAGTGAGGGCACAGAGTAGTGTAAAGTAAGATGGGAAGATGAACAATTTAAATTCAGATCAGGATACAGAACAACCCAATGTTTGCAGTGTGACAGACAATGAAGAAGAAGCTGTACATGAGGAAAGACTCTAAATGGCATTCCTAAAATAGGAGAGAGCATAATGACAAGGTCCCAAAAAATGATTTGGACAATCCTACTATGGTTCAAAGTCCTGGAAACACTGATATAATTAGTGTAGGTTATGTACAAGAGCCCAATGACACGTTTATCAGTGTTCAGACTCACAGAGGGGTATCCCAGTGGGAGATGGGGGTGCATCGGGGGTCACTTCTGAGCCCATTACTGTTCATACAGGTGACAGAATACATTAGCAAACATTGGGAGGGGACAGATCAACAAAGCTGCTGTATGCAGATGATATGGCACTAAAAGCAGACTCTGAACAGGAACTTCAGCAAATGATAGGGGGCTGGAATACAAAACTGAAGGCACACGGGATGAAACTGAATATAGACAAGACAGTTGCCATGGTAGCAAATGAGAAAAATCAGAAGAGGCTGAAATTTGTAACAGAAGGGAAGGTAACAGAACAGGTTAACAGCTTCAAGTAACTGAGAGGGCTGAGTAAGAAAGGATATCTGAATGAAGGAAGTCAAAGACAGAAACAGAGGTGCTACACACAAATAGCAGAGTGTATGGTAAAGCATGCAACACAGGAATGCCAAAGAAGCTAAAAAGTAAGGTATACAGATGAGTAGTGCAACCAGTACTTCTCTATAGTACAGAAACCATAGCAGTTATAGATGCTAGAAGTGATGGAGCTGAAGTATCTGAAATGAGTAGAAGTATGCACACTGTGGAAAACCTGAAGAAATTATGACATCAGAGCAGAAGCCAAATCAGCTCAAAGTGCACAGATTAAGACAAAAGATTACAGTTGTTCCGGCACATGTGCAGGAAAGCAGATGATTTTGTGAAGATTTTGGGGAGATGGAAACAAGGATGTCCAACCAAGAGATGGATGCATTGTGTGAGAGAAGATCTGGGATAGTCAGGCATGACTGTCAAAGAAGATGTGGCCAGAGGCATAGCTAGGGTGGTGCACAGGGGAGCAGCAATCCTGGATGCAAAGAATTAGGGGGAAGAGCTCAACAGATACAGTGCTAATCTAATCAGTCTTCAGTGCATTACCAGCATTAGAAATGTATGACAGTATTGCACTTGCAGTCAGAACTGGAGTACTTGAGCACTCTGTGTCTGGCATAAACTGTAGTAGCTACTTGTTACAAACACCCCAACTCCATGCAGAAAAATGTGAAAAAGGAGATTGTTGCTGATTATGATGATGAATGATGACTGCCTAGTGGTAGGTTTCCTAGCTTTAAGTATGTATGTCCTCAGAAAATTGTTGCCTTTAGAATAAAAAGTTAAATGCACTCAGATTGCAAGGCGCACAGTTTCCAAACTAATGTGTTTGAGGGCCCCCTTTTTCTGGAATAGAAGGTACAAAAATAGATACAACATGTAAGGCTTCTCCATGGAGATGTCTATGAGGAGAGAAAGAACCACTGTGACCTAGGCCAAACCAGTGCTATCAAGGGCATTTTTGCTACCTGCCCAGTACTTTCTGCATCACCATGGGGAGGAGATGGATCAGATGTAACACACAGAGTGAAAGAAGACCCTTGTCCATTTGAAGGAAAAGGACTCCACTGCCCAATCCTTTGTTTGGTGCTCTTGAAAAGAATTTCTTCAGTTGATCAGAGTTGATCAGAGCAGAAGAGAGTTCTATCTCTTGGACTCTCCCACCTCTGAATCAGCTGGAAGAAAATAACCCTTTGTGGATACTTCGTTGACATGCTTAATCAGTCCACCACTAAGTTCAACTGTGATGGTACATAAACTGCATTTAGGGCCATCTGAGACGGTTATCTTCCATATGGTCAGACCAGCCTGAAGAAGGGCTAGGAATGGGCTGCTCCTTGCTTGTTGATGTACTTCATTAGTGTTGTGTTGCCTGTTGTCATGTGTGAGACCCTTGTTTTTCCCCCCAAGAAGACTGGTATGATGTTCTTCAGCGCATGCTCTAGCATTATCACCTCTTTCACATTTTATGTGCTTCATCTTTGTGTTGCATTCCAGAGACCCCTGCTTATGCCTCACAAAGCTAAATTAGATACCTTGGTGGTTAAGATCTGATCACAGGGATCCTGCGTAAAGAGCACCCCTTCATTTTGTTTGACCTAAATAAACCACTTCATTCTAGCTCCTCTGAAATACAGGGTATAACAGAATTTATTTACTTATTTATTGACATCTGAATATAGGGAAAGACCGACTGGGTAGAGGCCCATTTTCCGAGGAGGAAAGCTCCAAGTTATTACAAAACATTTTAAGAATAATAATTTTACAATTTTCAAAAATAAAACAAAAACACCTGCATTTTAAATAATTATATCAAATTAGACATAATATAAAAACATTAGTTAAGAATCTATATAATGTACATGACAATCATTTAACATTTAGGGAAATTTTAGATAGTTTGTAGAGAAATTAAAGGTTAGTTAGTCTAATACAAATAGGAACTGCAATATGAAGTGGGGGGAAATAGGCTTATGGTATACTTAGAGAAAAAGTCAGCGAAAAGAATTAGATAGTGGTAAAGAGCAAAGAGGTATAAGCAATGAAAAGGCACTTGTTCACTTTTAGGGATATAGTTTATCCTAGTTTTGAACAAGAACAGAGACAAGTTTTAGCTAGGAAGTCTTTCAGAGTGGTTTTGAAAGACGGAAAGGAGGGTATAGACCTGATGAATACAGATAAGGAGTTCCAGGCCTTAGCAACCTTATACAAGTACAGACAGTGCCCAGCAGATTTGTTAGGTTTGTAGACAGACAGGAGTTTTTAGTCACTGGATTGCAATGACCAACTGGGAACACAGTTGTGTAGAATGTTTTTTAGTGCTAGACAAGCAGATGGATGCTGGATAACCTTGTAAGTGTTAAGAAGTTGTGTATACATTAGTTGATGTGGCAGTTCTAACCAATTAAGCCTTTTCAGTGCTATGCAGTAGTGGGTTCTGGAAGAGGTATGTGCTGCAAATTTAGCAACTTTCTTATAGTATTGTTCAAGTTTTAATTTTTGTGAAGCCTGGAGGTTCGTAAGGGTGGGAGCACCATAAAGAAGAGTGGGGAGGAGATAAGTAGTGGCAAGTGCAGTTTTAGTTGCAACGATGAGATAGCTTTTGGCTCTGTAAAGCATCCCTAGTTTTTGATTAGCATTTCTTATGGAATTTTGTACATGCAGGTCGAATGCAAGTTTATCATCCACTATCAACCCTAACAGTTTGCTATAAGAAGTGACTTCAATGGTTGTATTATTAAGAGAAAGGATTTTAAATTTGTTTTTTTCATGAGAGAGGGATTTGTGAAAAAAGTAGTAGTTTGATCTTTTTTTAAGATGAACATGAGTTGTGAGTTAAGAAGCCATGTTTCAGTGGCTGTTATCTCTTCTACTAACTGAAAGTGTTGGCTCCAAGAGGATCTTGGGTACCATGGAGTTTTCTTATGTGCAGCCCAGCCATGGTTAAATTAGTATGGTGGTAACCCTGTACCCCAGTACCTTGGAACATTCTCTCTTGAGGTACTCTTCACCTGCGCTATCTTGGGGTAATTTGGCATACCATCTACTTCATCTTTTATTGGGTAAGACTTGCACTCTGGCTGCAGAAGGGAGCTGAGTACTATGAGTCTTTTTGAAGGAATATGGGTTGATATGGGAAGTGCACCTTGTCTTGTTATAGTGCCTGAATGAGGAAGTTGTCTAGAAAAAAGATATAAACGCCCTTTGCCCTGACTCTGTTATAAGTTCATACGTTAAGTACTAAAAAATTAGTTTGTAGACCATTTCAAGCCTAGCCAAAAAAATCTTACTCAAAATTTCCCTCTAGCCTCAGGAGAACAAGACAAGACAGACTGGGAGAGAATTTGAGGCAGCCTATCCAATTATCTGGGTTTTCATTGAAGGCAGCAAGGATGCTACTCTGCTTGACATGTAGTAGAAGTTTGTTCCAGGGTGGGAAGATATGTTGGGATATGAATCTATTATGCCAGCATGTTTTATTTATCAAGGATTGTTTAATTCCTTTAACAAACTATTTGCTGTACCATTAGTTCTGTGAAAGAATGGAAGATCAAATAGAGCTGGATTTTTCATGGCACAAAAGGCTAGACAAAGATCTTCATGTACGAGTCTGAAAGACTGAGTACAGTGAAAGGGCTGCCAGTCTCTCCTGATAACTAAGATTTGTGAGGCCACTGACCTTTTAAGTTATGAATCTCTGAGGTCTCAAAAGTTGTGTGACATGTTTAAATAAATATGTGCTAAAAGTTGAATTATATTCAATAATAGGTCTTATTATATTAATATTATAAGTGCCAACACCCTTAAGATATTCACAAGACAGCTAAAAAGACTGTTATAAAAAGCAGGTAAGTGTGATTGCTTTACTAAACCAGGATGAATATACTTGACAAGTTTGGCCACTATTTCCTGTACTGAATTTCACAGCTACTCTGCATATAACTGCTTGAAAATTATATTATTATGTTTAGCATTTAGACAGCAATACGGCAATGAATTAGCATTTTTTCTTCACCATTTGTACCGTGCAAATCTGACTATATCACATTCTGACTGCCTAAAATAACTGTTGCATTCTTTATCCAAAAATATTGAATAGTTAGAAAATATTATTTAAGCATTTTATTTTCTGTACTAAGAAATTACACTTTGCAGGGTAATTCCTTTGTGTATCAAGGCCTGGGCCATATCTATATAGGCCCCTTGGACCAGTGTACGTACCCAGTTAACAAATAAGTAATTATTATACAGGCAACCTCTTTGCGAAAATCCTGGAGAAGTAGCCAATCTAAAGGGCAAGGAGGTAAAATGACAGTGCAAGCTCTCTGGCTCAAACTTGAGGAAGTATCCGTTGTCCTTGTGGATAGGTATGAGTAAGTAGGAACTCTTGGGACCTAAAGTGATGATCAGAGCTAGAGGCAAATGAAATGGAACAAGGGCCTGCAATGCCAGTAATAAATTTTGAGACCTTGAGATAAGTAACATGTTCTGGTAGATCCAGGATGGGCCAACATGGCTGTTCCTTTAAAGGCAAAAGGTACAGTCTTGAGTAGAACTCCCTCTTTTGGTCCTGTCTTGGTATGAGTTCTATTAGTAGTAGTAGGAGCTCCTAACGTGTAGCGGGGAGTAAGTGTAGTTGGTCATTTGGTACAGAAGGCATGCCTGATATCCTTGATTTCCTTATATGAACTGGAGTTTGTAACCTTGATTTGCAGAAACTGTTTGGCTCTTGAGATGATCTTCCATTGGTTTAGATACTAAATTTTGGGGAGGAGTGGGGGTACAGGTTTGGCGCAGAGAGAAGGCGGAGAAGATCCACACTGGTTTGACTACTTTTTAGAGAATTAAGGTACAGTTTCCCCAGCTTTTTCTTGGGGTCTCCCCCCATTTTTTCTCATATTGGCCCTTTTCCCCTTTCACCTCTTTGGCTTTCCCTTGCCTGGAGCAGTAAGGGTTGGGTTCCTGTTATACTTGTTCATGGGAACTGAAAAGTTACTTCACTGACTGCATAATCTTGCCCTTTTTTCCATTTTCTTACAAGAATAAAAAACTTCACACTGGGCTTCCCAAAGGGCAGCTCTTTATCTAATGGTACACTGAGCAACTGCACTTTGACATCTTCAGGTAGGGAATGCAGCCTCAGTCAGGCATGTTTTCTTATAATTGTCTCTGTAGCTGGTGCCCTGAGTGCTGCAACTACACCACCATAGCCATACTTGAGTATTTTAATATCTGACCAACAGACTAGGTAAGTTCTATTAATTCTGCCCTTAGGGCTCCATTAGTTGTATTCCAGCCTCCTTCTTGTTTTGTTCCAGAACACAATTTGCTACTTGATCATGTGTGTGCCTGGTAATTAATGGCCCTGAAAGCCAAAGTGGTACATGTGCTTATTTTATTTCCAAACTAGACTGGTACTCTGCTCTCATTGTCATTTGGGAGAGTACTGACAGTAAGTACCAATCTGAACTCCTCCTCTGGACCCACAAACACCACTCCTGAATTTGCCACAGGGTTTTTTTAATGAACTTGTAGGATTCCTAGGCTGGATAAAACCAGTCAGTTTTCTCTAGGACAGACAGACAGGTTTCTGGCTCCTTAGAGGTTACCTGGAAAGCATCCCCAAGAGCTCCCAGAACTACAGAAAACACCACAGAGGTATAGGGACATCCAAGCCAAACACATTCAAAATACCTTTTTCTGGCCTGTGATGTCTTTCTGGCTTCACATTTGAAGTGCTCTTTCATCTTCCAAAAGGAGTTTTCAAATGAAATTTCTTCTGTGAGTGAGGTAGAGGAAATGGTGTCTTCAGTGTCTATATCATTTCCCATGTGGAAAGATATTAAGGAAAAAAATACAAGCATGTATGAACTTACCATATTAGTAGTAGATCTTTGAGCAAATCAGTTTTGCAGTAGAGTGTATGTGTAGTACTAGGACCTCACCACAAGGAGTTCCGGACATCTCTCCCAACTTCTAGAGCTCAAGATCTCTCCCCTTGGTATAATGTATGCCCAGCTCCTGGTATGGCCATCCATGTAGTGTAAAGCAGGCATCCACCTACACCACCTTAGAGCTTTCATGTCCCAGAATCAAAGACTAGAGCGCTAGGAGCACAAATCCAGACAAAGGATATCATATCTGATTAACCAAATGGATAGACAGGTATCACACAACTACATAGGGGAGAAAGGGAGAGTAAAAGAAGTACTATAGTGTCCAAGTGCATATAAGTAACGGTGGGGGGGAACAGAAAAGTGTGGGTACTCTACCCCAGCTTGAGGTGCCCATGGGACAGAAGAGAAAGAAGTGCTGGAGGGAAAAAGTACTGCAACAGTAATGTGCTCAAAACAAAAGTTATGTACTTACCCTAATAATACATCCGTGTTGACTGGGTGTCTGGTTCAATCTGCGGGTTTTTGAATCTGACTTGGATCAGACATTGGCCAATTCCATTGTCTTTGAACATGCTAGGCTCCACCTCCCTTACCCACAACTTCCAGCTTCTCACCTTAATCCTCAGATCATGCTTGCCCCGTGGCAACCTCTTTCAATATATACACTTAAAAGGTTCCCCAACCAATGAGGATGCAGGACTCCAAAGATAAGGAACAGACAACCTCCACTGTCTGGTCATCACAAAATTTGAAGCTCGCCGTGCCAACCAAAGGCAGGGGCAGAGGAGGGGTTGAACCAGACAGAGATACACAACACAGATGTATCATTAAGATAAGTACATACCTTTTGTATCCAATATTGTCTGTTCATTCTGGCTTCAGAAGGAACTAAGGAAGGATATTCAGCAACAGAGCAGAGCCAAAAGAAGCCCTGGATCTTGACTGAATATCCAGCTTATAATGCAACACAAAAGTATAGTGACCCAGCCAAGTAGAAGCTACACAAACTTCATCCACTGATAATCTAGAAAAGAAAGCTGTAGAAGTAGCCATAGCCCTTGCAGAATGTGTGGAAGGGTATGCAAACATAATACAATCTGACAGCCACTTGGATAAAAGTCACTCTAGACACAGGTGAGCCCAGTCTGAATTTTGAAAAGGATACAAATAACTGACTGGATTTTCTGATGGCTTTGGTACAGTCCAAATAAAAACTCAATTACCTAAGTACATCCACACAATGCAAAAGTTATTCACCTTTTTTGGGGAAATTAGGAAAAAGCACAGGCAGATGAACAGAACTCCTAAGGTTGTTCTTGGAGACTACCTTTGGCAGAAAAGAAGGAGTCATATGAAGAGAAACCCCTAACTTTGTGGGACACCAAATAAGGAGGAAAAGAATCAAGCGACTGCAACTCAGAAACCCTCTTGGTGGTAGTAACCACCACCGAAAAATCTTCTAAGACAAGAGCTTCAAGTCAGAAGTAGCTGAAGTTTCACATGGACAGCCCACATGGATTTGTGAGATTAAAGGCAAATTCCAGGGAAGAAATGCATCCCAAATTGGGGAATGTAGCAAAAAAAGTACTGTTGAGGAATGCCTTGGAGATCCTGATGGAAGCCAGAGGCACATTATCTCTGCCAACATAAAATTTAGAGATAGCTGCCAACTACACTTTAATCACAGAAAAACTGGAACTTGACTAATGACAAAATCCAAAATTGATTCCAAAGAGGCAGAGAAAGGGTCGAGTTCCCAAGATTCTGCCCACATAACAAATCTTCTCTATTCACTGGAATACACTTTCGTAGTAGGGCCGTGGTGATGCAGCGGTTAGCGTTGTCGCCTCACAGCAAGAGGTTCTCCCGTTTGATTCTCGGCTGGAGCGCCTTCTGTGTGAAGTCTGGATGTCCTCCCCATGGTTGAGTGACGAAAAAAAGACATGCAGGTAGGTGAGTGCGTAAATGGGTGTGCCTTCTTTGAAGGTTGGGCGATAGGCTGGTAACTCGGTACCATAAAAAAAAAAAAAAAAAATCCACTACCAATCATGAGAGGACCGGAGTTCCACTGTGGCGACCCCTAACCGGGAAAAGCCAAAATACATTACTAGTAGATTGCGTTTGAGATGAAGACAATATGTGAACAGTAGCCTACAAAAGTTTGTGATTTCTGGCCATCAAGGGAACTGGAAGAATCATGCCATTAAGTTCAGGGAATGAGGGCTGGGAGATCCAGACCTACTTGATGAGAAATGAGATTCAGAATGGGATCCAGTACCCAAGGGGAGTACTTTAAAAAGAGGCAAAAGGAAGGGAAACCACACCTGTCGAGGCCAAAAGAGGGCTATGGAGGATTACACTAGGTCTACAGCAGACTGCTTTCTGACTAAATTTTACCATCAAAGGGACAGGGGTATAAGCGTAAAGAAACCCTGGGAGCCAAGCAAACACCAGACCATCCCTAGGTGACTGTCCTGGAGGGGGAACTAGGGCGTAATAGCTGCTGCACTTTGGTGTTGGACGGGGAGGCAAATAGGTCACAATATGGAGTACTCCAATGCTGAAAAATCTGAGTAGCAACCTTTGGATTTAGTGACCACTCATGAGGTAACAGAATGCTCCTACTGAGGCTGTCTGCTAGAAAGTTGGATTTCCCCAGGATGTGCATTGCCACCAGAAACTGCTGAGAAGAAATCATGCATTCTCAAACCCTCATGGCCTTCTGACAAACAGGATATGAACTTGTTCTTTCCTGCTTGAGATACTAGACAACAGACATCATGTCCATCTTTATCACAACCACACCTCTGGGAAGGGCATCGTGAAAGGCCTGCAACTCAAGAAGGACCGCTCTCATCTCTAGAACATTGATGTGAATGTAGGCCTCCGGAGATGACCAAGACCCTTAAACCATCCTCAATTCAAAATTCCCCCACCCCAGCAGGGAAGTGTCTGTGGTGACCCTGGCTGATGGAGGTGGAAGAACAAATGGCCTCCCCATTGGTTACTAAAGTAGAATGCAACCACCTGTTTGTGACACACCTCCATCATCCATACTGCAGAGTCCACTTTATGAGTAAGGAAAGCCCACTGAACAGCCAGAGTCCACTGCAAAGCCCTCATATGATATATGCTAAAGGAACTACCCCTATGGATGCTGCCATATGACCTAAAAGTTTCATAACTGCATGAGCCAGAGGTTTTGAGACTGCATGCACCAACAAAGCCTAAGCACGAAAGCTGAAAACTCTGGAATTTGGAAGCCTGGCGATTTGATTGACCATATCCAGACAACAACCTATGAATTCTATAACCTGAACAGGCTGAAGGCTCGACTTGGGATAACTGACTGTAATGCCTAGATGGTCACACAGTTGCAAAAAGGTATGCCTGGCCGTGATCAACGATGCTCTTGGGGGGGGGGGGCAGTGAGGAGCACATTGTCTAGATATGGAAAGACTTGAAATCCCTGCAGCTGCAGCCAGACTGTGACCACTGTCATGCACTTGGTAAACACCAGAGGGACTGCGGTGACAGCAAATGGTAGGGCCCTGAACTGGTAATAACTGGCACACAACCAGAAGTGCAGAAAGTACAGTTGTGTACACCTACCATAAATGTAGATGTTAGTGTGTCTTCACTGTTGCAGTCATGACTGTAGGGCTCTCCCCTGCCGGCAGGCAGCCCTCGGTCAGCCAGAATCCCAAAGTCTGGGTCTGGCGTCGGCTGTTCAACCATGCTCCCTGACGTCAGAGCGCCAGGAGTACAAAGCCGACAGCCGATGCCATCTTCTCCAGTTTTTCTTGCCCCAGATGTCAGGAGTCCCAAAAAGATAAAGGTCCCATACCCTTTGCAAATACACCTCAGAAGAATGGTGAAAAAAGGAACCAAAAAAAAGTAAAAATAAGAGGGGACAGGAGGGAGGGAAACCCAGACTGCAACAGTGAAGACACTCAAACATCTACATTTATGGTAGGTGTACACAACTGTACTATGTTCATCGTGTTTCACTGTTACAGTCATGACTGTAGGGTAGAATCCCAAAGCTGAAAGAAAGGGAGGTGGTCATAAAGAAGAAGGGGCGGCTAAAAGGCCCTGCAAGACTGCAGAGGCAAAGCCTGCCCTAGACTTAGAGTAGAGAGGTAGATTGTAGTGCTTAGAAAAAGTATGCACTGAACTCCAAGTTGCAGCTTCCAAAATGTCTTTGGTAGGAACTCCCCTGAGGAAGGCCGCAGAAGTGGCAGCAGCTCTGGTGGAATGAGTCCGTATACTCCCTGGGATTTGCTTTACATGGTGTGAATAACAAAATCTGATTCCATGAGCAATCCATTTAGAAATGGTCTGTTTTGAAATGGCTTTGCCTTGGGAACTTGAAACATAAGAAACAAACAATTGTTCTGATTTTCTGATGTCCTTGGTTCTGTCCAGGTAAAAACGTAATTGTCTGTGTACATCCAAGGAATGTAAGATCCTTTCCCCTTTATTTTGAGGAGTGGGGAAAAAAGTTGGCAAGTGGATAGTTTGATTTAAAGCCACTTTGGAAACCACCTTAGGCATGAAGGTAGGATTAGCCTCAAAGACACCCTGTCTTGATGAAAAATAATATATGGTTCCACAGCCATAAGAGCTTGTAACTCTGAAACTCTCCTGGCAGAGGTTAGGGCTAATAGGATAGCTGTCTTCCAAGATAAAAACTTGATGTCAGAAGAGGCAGCAGGCTCAAAAGGAGGCAAGGTTAGTTTTTCTAAAACATAGCTGAGATCCCAAGCAGGAATGGGAGGAGATGTATGGGGTCTTAAATTCTTAGCTCCTCTGAGAAACTGTCTCACGAGCTGTTGGAGGGTCTGTATTATAATGAGCAGAAATAGCAGAGGCATGTATCTTAATAGAAGAGAAAGAGAGACCCTTATGTAAGAGATCTGTCAAGTAAAGTAAAATTGAAAAAATGTTCGGAAGAATCCTGAGCCTGCATCCAGGAACAAAATCTTTTCCATTTTCCTGCATAAGATTTTCTAGTGCTAGGACGTCTGGCTTCTAAAATGACATCCATAACCTGCTTGGGTAGGAAAGAAGAAATCAAAGGCCCTGGATTAACCATGCCACCAGGCTGAGAGTTCTGACAGAGTGTAGAACCTGACCCTGTTGTTGGGACAGAAGGTTCGGAGACTGAGGTAAAATCCAAGGGGGCTCCAGACATAGGTTTTTTAGAGTTGGGTACCAAAACTGTCGAGGCCAATTTGGGGCCAGCAAGATTATCATCTTGGGCTTGTCCTGTTTTATCTTTAATAATACCCGTGGAAGAAGAGGAAGAGGTGGAAAGGCATATCCCGAGAGGTTTCTCCAACTGAATGATAGGGCATCCACTTTCCAAGCTTCTTTGTGGAAAGTCCTGGTGCAAAAATTCTGTAGTTGATGATTGAGATGGGATGCAAAGAGGTCTATATGAGGACATCCCCAGACTGCTGTTATCATCCTGAATATTTTGGTGACTAGCATCCACTCGTGTGGATCCAAAAGGTTTCTGCTTAGACTGTCTGCCAGGAAGTTTTGCTTCCCTGGTAGAAACTGAGCTTGAAGGTCCAGATTACAAGCTAGAGCTGTGTTCCATAGATCCATGGCTAGTCTGCAAAGGGGGTAGGAATGAGATCCCCTCTGCTTGTTTATGTACCACATAACTGTGGTGTTGTCTGTCCGTATTAGTAGTTTTCCTGGATGTAGAAGATTTCTGAAGGCCATTAGGGCTTTCTGAATGGCTAACATTTCCTTTAAATTGATATGCAGGTGCTTCTGATCCTTTGTCCAAAGGCCCTGCAGACAGTTGCCCCGAAAATGGGCTCCCCAAGCATAATCCGACGCGTCCGTGGTTAGAGTCCGAGTGGCAGGAGGCAGACAGAAGGGTTTCCCTTTGTTTAGAGTACACGCCCTGGACCACCAAAGGAATTCCTTTTGAAGGCAAGGCAGGACGGAGATCAGTATGTCTAAACTGTGGCAATGCTGAGACCATACACTTTTTAGGTACCACTGTATTTTCCTCATGTGTAGTCTTGCATATGGTGCGAGAAGGATGCAGGAAGCCATGTAACCAAGAGCCTGCAGGAATTTCCTTGCAGATAGTTGAGTTAAAGTTGCCAAGGTTTTGAAAGTTGATGCCAGCTGTAATTGTTTTTTGGATGTCAGAAATGCCATCTGGGTTGTGGTGTTTAGAAGAGCACCCAGAAAAGTTATCTGCTGTGAGGGTGTCAAATTTGACTTTTTTATGTTTACAGAAAAACCCAGGAACTTGAGGAGGTTTTGTACAAACACTAGATGCTGGAGTAAGACATCCTTGCTGTCTGCCTGAATAAGACAGTCATCCAGATAAGGGTAAATTTGAATCCCCTTGAGTCTGCAGTAAGCTACTACTGGAGCCAGGCATTTGGTGAAGACCCTGGGTGCAGTAGACAATCCAAAGGGCAGCGCAGAGAATTGAAAGTGCCTCGATCCGGCCTTGAACCAGAGGTATTTTCTGCATTCCTGCCTGATGGGAATGTGCAAATATGCCTCCTTTAAATCCAAAGTTACCATCCACGCATCTTTGGATAGTATTGGAAGTAGTTGCTGTAGAGTAAGCATCTTGAATTTTGGAATTTCTAGAAAGGTGTTCAGGACTGACAGATCCAGAATGGGTCTCCATGAGTTTTGCTTCCTGGGAACTAGAAAGAGCCTTGAGTAAAAACCTTGTCCCATCTCTGAAAGTGGAACCAGTTCTATGGCTTTCATAGCCAACAGTGCTTCCACCTGGTTTAAGGCCTCTGTCCATTGATGTTTTGGAAGGTCTTGGCAGGGTATGAAAATGGAACCTCTTAAAACCACATCCAGAACCCACTTGTCTTGGGTTATACGAGTCCAATTTTGATAAAAAAGAGAGAGTTTTCCTCCGAGGGGGGCTTCCAGGCAAGAAGTTCCTGCAGCCCAACAGAGGGAGTCATTGAGTTTGTTTCCTATGAGTTTGTGACCTATCCTCTCCTCTCCTCCCCTAGGGGTGGAAGCAGTCCACTGTCTTGGCCTATAAGAGGCTTGTGTTTGAGGCCTTCCTCTGGAGCGTCTATATCTACCCCTCTGAGGCCTGTCTGAAGTGGGAAAGGACCAATTTTTAGAAGGCCAATTCCTGCTAAATCTTGGTGGCTGTACTTGTAAGAAATCTTTAACTGTTTGCATGGATTTCACCTTATTCTCCATCTTTTTAATCACCTCTTCAGCTTTTGATCCAAACAAAACATTATGCTGAACAGGAGCATCCAATAATTTAGCTTTTACTTGTTCTGGCAAATTTTGTTCCTTTAGCCATGCATGCCTTCTAATGACTGTACCAGAGGCAGCAGCCCTACAAAAAGCCTCCAAGGAATCAAATCCACAGTGCAAACCATGCTTTCCAACTTGTTCAGTGGCATGCAATAAGTCATGTAATTCCTTATCATCTGCACAGGCAGAAATGGAAGCAAGCTTTTGTTTTAAAACAGACAAGAGAAATTGCTGGTATTTCAGCATATGAAACTGACAGTTTAAAGCCCTAATGGACAAAGTAGCAGAAGTGTACATTTTTTTGCCCATCTTTCTAAAGATCTAGAATCCTTTTCAGTGGAATGGGGTTTTTGGCAGAAGCGGCCTTAACTCCCTTAGGACCCTGGGAAATGGTTTTAGGGTCAGCAGAAGGGTTCTTGTATAAAAACTGGTGGGAATCAGGAACCCTGTAATATCTATCAGGCTTAACAGGAGCAGGAGGAAAAGAGTCAGGGGTTAAGTTAGCCTCCGAAAAGGCATCATCCACAATATCTAAAACAGGAGGAATAGCCAGGGGTCTATGTTGGGGAAGAAGAAGAAAATCCCTTAGTCTTTTCTTAGATTCCGAATACTCTTGTCCTTCCCAGTGGAAATGTTCCCTCATTTCATGCAAAGTTTCCCCAAAAGAGAAATCCTCAGGGGGAGAGGCTGAAGGAATGGATTCCTCAGCATCAGAATCCTCATAAGAAGGGAAAGAATATTCCTGGTCAGAAGAAGAAACTGAAGAAACAGAAGCCTGATCAGAGGAATCATAATAAACATCCTGCCTTGGCCTTTTATCTGGAGGGGGCTGTGAACCCCTAATCATAGTAAGTAAATCCTCCGCATCTTGAGTAACTGTTTCTGTGACTTGGGAGTTGGTTCAGAAGAGGCCTGTGTTGCAGTTTTTGGTTTTGAAGGAGTCTTTGCCTTTGTCTTTGGCTTTGCCTTTATAAGAAGCTGAGTAGGCCTGAAAACCCCTTCGGAAGCCGGTACCTGCACAGCGGCTCCAGACCCATCCGAAGGAGCATTGTCCGAAGGTCCTGCAATTGAAATATTTAAAGGCCTGGTTGGCTCCTCATGAGAGTCCATTTCGGCCATCGGTTCTGAAATGGCCGACGACAGGGGCTGCAAAAGCGCCTTACTGACGACGGCCGAACCTGTAGCTGGCTCCGCTTGTGTGCTATCATCAGATTTGGACCTCGGAGGCCTGTCTTTATCCTTGCGACGTTTGTGAACTCCGGTAGCCGGAACCGTATCCGATGACATTTTGTAGTTAAAGCGCCTACCGAAGTAATGAAAAGCAAAATCGTACCTGCATTTGATTGTACGTTGATTGAATCTAGCACAAAACCGACAACTAGCTACATCGTGATCGGGGCCTAAAGCAAGGAATACAGTAAGAATGAAAATCCTTATGAGGTATTTGCTTCCCACATGAAATACAATTATTAACTTTTTCTGACATCGGAGTGGAGCAAGAAAAAAGTTTCCCCAACGGCGTACTTAGCTTTGAGTGGAGAAGAAAGTCTTCGGACTGAAGTTTATCAGAAAAAATTGTCAGGAGTCAGCCAACCGGCACTTGCGAACTGCTATCACCGTACGGCAAGAAAGACTGGAGAAGATGGCGTCGGCTGTCGGCTTTGTACTCCTGGTGCTCTGACGTCAGGGAGCATGGTTGAACAGCCGACGCCGGACCCAGACTTTGGGATTCTGGCCGACCGAGGGCTGCCTGCCGGCAGGGGAGAACCCTGCAGTCGTGACTGCAACACTGAAACACGATAAACATATCTCCTGAAGCATCTGTCTACCTTGAGTAGATCTATCGAGCACATCCAACTGTCCTTCCTCAGAAGAGGTAAGATGGACTGCATCACGACCATTTGGAACTTGGTCTTTTTCACAAACTGATTTATAGTCCTTAAATGCAAAACTGGCCTGAGGTCCTTGCTCTTTCCTGGTACAAAAAAAGAACCTGAAATAGACCCCAGATACTTCTTGCTCTGCTGGGACCTCCTGGATGACTCAGTTGGAAGCAGATTGCAAAGCTCTATAGCTGCATACAGACTCTGACAGGGTGGAAAGCCTGGGAAATCCTTTTTGATGAAAGTTTGGAACCTCTGAAAAGGGAATGTAAGAACCTCTAAATACAACTCTTATCACCCAAGTGTCCGAGATGACGGCCTCCCAAGCTTTTGGGTGAAGAACGAAATGACTCCTGACTGCTTCCAGAATAATGCAGTTGGACAACTCTTCAGGGTCATTGAAACAGCCCACTGAAGAAATCCCCATGGAAATCCCGATTCTGTGGACCACCACTCCCCTGCAGGCAGCACTCATTATGACCCCCCCCCCATCCTTGGGAGGAACCCTATAAAGGAGCATCCTTTGAAGACTGCTGTGACTTTCTGAAGAAGAGATGCATACCCCCCCCCCTTCTGATTCCTTGAAAACGTCCATTGAGGTGTGGAAAAGTGAAGTTTGATGGTGGACAGCATCTTCCCATCTTGCTCACTCCTTGTTAGAGTATCCTTAACCTTTGGCCCAAACAAGGAAGAGCCATCAAAAGAAGTATTAACAAAGGATGCCTTGAAGCAATCTGCAAAGTTAAACAAATGCATGCAAACGTGGAGCTCCATGGAAATACTGGAGCCAGCCACTCGAGATGCTCCATTTCCTGCATTTGAAATGAGCCTTATGGAAACATTAGTGAAGGAAAGCATGATAGAGAACTGAGTTCCCAGCATCTTCTGAGTCTCTTGAGACTTCTTGCCACTTCAGACACAAGTCACATTGAGGTTTTCTCAAGTGTAATATATAAAAAAGTTATATACTTACCATAACATTCCATGTTTGTAGCCCATCTCGCCTACATTCTTGCTGGATGGGGTTCGGAGCAGATATTTGGCTCCAACTCGGTCGATACTAAAGCTCGAGAGCTTTTACTGGCTTGAGGCTAACCCCTATCCCATGCTGCCTCACGGCAATTCCACAGATCTTGTTTGCAAGAAAGCAATAAGTACCTAACAGGTATGAATTATCATAAACCGTACACATACAGACAAAAAATTATGTAATATTATCCATGCCAGGTGGACAACTATAACCAGGTCAGACAGCACCAGTATAGTCCACCAGATTCTCGAGAAAAAGGAAGGGTGTATGAGGGAGGGACGCAAGAATGCAGGCAAGATAGACTCTTATGGTAAGTACATAACTTCTTTATGTTATGTAGTCCTATCTCATCGTAATTCTTGCTGGATGGGACAGTGTCTCTAGCACCTTAATCCCTGGTGGCTCAAGCGAAGAGACACCTTCAGCACAGTGGACCCAAAGGACGGCCTGTCCCGGGAGGCCAAATCCAATCTGTAATGAGTGACAAAAGTATGTGGTCTTGCCCAAGTAGCTGCTGCGCAAATAGTATCAATTGGGAGCCTAGATCTAAAGGCACATGAAGTAGATACTGCCCTAGTAGGATGGCCTTTTATTTTGTTAGGTAATTCTTTGCCAGCAGTTTGATAAGCAAAGGAAATGCAATCTAAAAGCAGTTTTGAAAGAGTAACCTTGGAAACAGGCATGCCGTTATTCTTGTCAGAAAAGGAAACAAATAATTGATCTGACTTTCTGAATTCTTTAGTCCTGTAAGTAAAATCTGAGAATTCTGTGAACATCTAATTGGTGTAGTCTCTATTCAGATTTATAAGAGTTGTTTGGAAAAAACACTGGTAGCTCAATGGTAGTATTCAGATTATGCTCTGAGCATACCTTGGGAAGAAAGGAAGGGTTTGTCCTGAGTGAGACTCTATCCTTGTGGAAAATAATGTAAGGAGGTTGAATAGTAAGGGCTTGCAGTTCTGAGACTCTCCTAGCAGATGTTATGGCTACTAAGAATAGTGTTTCCAAGATAACAACTTCAGATCTGATGAAGAAGAGGGCTCAAAAGGTGCAGATATTAATGACGTAAGAACTAAGTTTAAGTCCCAGGGTTCTGATGGTTGTTTGATCAGAGGCCTGAAGAGAACTCCCTTCAAAAAGGTTTTGCACAAGGAGTGTGACATGATGGGACTGCACAAGGAGTGTGACATGATGGGATTTCCCATGAAGTCAAAATGGAAATTAGAAATGGCAGTTAACTGAACTCTGGCTGCAGCTCCTTCATGAAAAACTGATGCAAGGAAGGATAAAATAGATTCTATAGGAGCTATATAGGGATCTAAGCCTTGGTTTGTAGCCCAAATAGAAAACCTTTTCCATTTGGTGGAGTATAACTTCTGAGTGGAAGGCTTATGGGATGAGATCAGAATGTGTTTGACAGAAGGGGAGAGGAGGATGCACCTGGCTATTCGTGGAACTGGAGCAGCCATGCTGTCAATTTGAGGGTGTGGATGGTGGGTTGGAACTGCCCCGATTGATGAATCAGGAGGTCTGGAGATGGTTCCAGAATCCACGGTTCCTCCAAAAGGTAGGGCCACAGGAAGGGAAAAGTACAGTTGTGTACACCTACCATAAATGTAGATGTTCGAGTGTCTTCACTGTTGCAGTCATAACTGTAAAGTGCTCCTGCCGGCAGGCAGCCCGAGGTCGGCCAGAATCCCAAAGTCTGGGTCCGGCGTCGGCTGTACAATCCAGTACCCTGACGTCAGTACGCTCTGGTACATAACCCTCAGCCAACGCCATCTTCTCCAGCCTTTCTTGCCCTAGATGTCAGAAGTCCCCAATAAATCATAAATGAATCCCACTAGGAAACACAAATACACCACAAAAAAGAGAAAAAGAGGGGATAGGAGGGAGGGAAACACCGACTGCAACAGTGAAGACACTCGAACATCTACATTTATGATAGGTGTACACAACTGTACTATGTTCATCGTGTTTCACTGTTGCAGTCATAACTGTAGGGTGGAATCCCAAAGCAGTGAAAAAGGGGAGGTTTAGACAGACGAAGGGGCAGCAAGAAGACCCTGCAAAACAGCAGAGGCAAAGCCTGCCCTGGTCTTAGAATACAAAGGAGATTGTAGTGCTTGGAAAAGTATGCACTGAACTCCAAGTGGCAGCTTCCAAGATATCCTTGGTAGGAACTCCTGAGAAAAGCTGTAGAAGTAGCAGCTGCTCTAGTAGAATGACTTCTCACAGTACCTGGAAATTGTTTCCCATGATGAGTGTAACAAAATCTTATTCCATAAGAAATCCATTTGGAAATAGTTTGTTTGGAAATAGCCTTTCCAAGAGAACTGGAGGCAAAAGAAACAAACAATTGGTAAGATTTTCTGAACTCTTTAGTCTTGTCCAAATAAAATCGTAACTGTCTGTGCACGTCCAAGGAATGCAAAATCCTTTCCCCTTTATTCTGAGGATTAGGAAAGAAGGTAGGAAGGTGAATTGTTTGATTCAAATCCACTTTCGAAATCACCTTAGGCATGAAAGTAGGATTGGTCCTCAAGGATACTCTGTCCTGGTGGAAAATAAGGTATGGTTCCACAGCCATGAGAGCTTGCAACTCTGAGACCCTTCTGGCAGAAGTCAAAGCTAACAAAAGAACTGTCTTCCAAGATAAAAACTTAATATCTGAAGATGCAGCAGGCTCAAAAGGAGGCAAAGTAAGTTTTTCTAAAACATAATTAAGATCCCAAGCAGGAACAGGAGGGGTTCTGGGAGGCCTTAAATTCTTAGCCCCTCTCAAGAATTGTCTCACCAAAGGATGAGAAAAAACAGGGGGGTCAGTATTGAAATGAGCAGAAATAGCAGAAGCATGAATCTTAATGGAAGAAAAGGAAAGTCCATTAGACAAAAGATTCGAAAGGTAAAGCAAAATAGAAGAGAGATCAGGTACCAGAGGGTCCAAGCCTCGGTCCTGCAACCAAATGCAAAATCTCTTCCATTTAGAGGCATAGGATTTCCTAGTGCTAGGTTGTCTAGCTTCCAAAAGAACATCCAAAACTTGTTTGGGAAGGCTAGAAGAGATCAAATTCCTTTGAAGAGCCAAGCTGCCAGACAAAGGGTCTTGAGGTTGGAATGTAGCAACCGACCCTGATGCTGGGACAGAAGAGAAGTGTTCAGAGGGAGAATCCAAGGAGGCTCCAAGAACAGGTGCTTTAAAGTTGGATACCAAAACTGTCGAGGCCAATTTGGAGCAATCAAGATGAGGAACTTGGGCTTGTCCTGCTTTATCTTTAGTAAAATCCGAGGAAGAAGAGGAAGAGGAGGGAAGGCATATCTCGAAAGGTTTCTCCAGCTGAAGAACAGGGCATCCACTTTCCAGGCTGTTTTGTGGAATGACCTGGTGCAAAAGAGAGGCAGCTGATGATTGAGATGGGATGCAAACAGATCTATCTGGGGGCATCCCCAAACTGCAGTAATCCTGTTGAATAAGTTGGTGTCTAGCATCCATTCGTGAGGATCTAAAATGTTCCTGCTCAGGCTGTCCGCTAAGAGATTCTGTTCTCCTGGTATGAATTGGGCCTGGAGATGTAGATTCAGATTTAGAGCTGTGTCCCATAAAGCCATAGCTAGTCTGCAAAGGGTATAATGAGAACCCCCCTGCTTGTTTATGTACCACATGACTGTGGTGTTGTCTGTGCAAATCAAAAGAGGTCCTGGATGCAAAAGGTTCTTGAAGGCTAGAAGAGCATTTTGAACTGCCAACATTTCCTTCAGAGTGATGTGCCAGTGAAGATGATCCTTTGTCCAGGTTCCCTGCTGGCAATTGCCTAGAAATGTGCTCCCCAAGCATAATCTGAGGCGTCCGTGGTTATGATTTGAGAAGGTTGAGGAAGACGGAAAGGCTTTCCTTCGTTTAACGCACACACCCTGGACCACCAAAGGAACTCCTTCTGGAGGCAGGGGATCAGAGGAATCAGAGTGTCCAGATCGTGGTAATGCTGCGACCATACAGTTTTCAGATACCATTGAAGCTTTCTAATATGAAGCCTTGCATTTGGAATCAACAGAATGCAGGAAGCCATGTAGCCCAGTGCCTGCAGGAATTTCCTTGCAGTGAGCTGAGGTAGAGTTGCCAAAGTTTTGAAAATAAGCCAGCTGTATTTGTTTTTCTGTAGTGAGGAAGGCCCTTTGTAAGGTTGTATTTAAGAGGGCTCCCAGAAATACCATTTGTTGAGAAGGGATCAAATGTGACTTTTTTGTGTTCACTGAAAACCCCAGTAGGAGGAGAAGACGTTGAACAAAATCCAGATGTTGAAGTAAAAGATCCTTGCTGTCTGCCTGAATAAGGCAGTCATCCAAATAGGGGTAAATCTGAATCCCCTGGAGTCTGCAATAAGCCACTACTGGTGCCAGGCACTTGGTAAAGACTCTGGGCGCAGTAGATAAACCAAAGGGCAGCACAGAGAATTGAAAGTGTCTCGAACCTGCCTTGAACCTGAGGAATTTCCTGCGTTCCTGCCTGATGGGAATGTGTAAATAAGCTTCCTTTAGATCCAATGTCACCATCCAGGCGTCCTGAGAGAGCATTGGAATCAGCTGCTGCAGAGTAAGCATCTTGAATTTTGGAATCTCCAAAAAGGTGTTTAAAACAGAAAGGTCCAGAATAGGTCTCCATGAGCTTTGCTTTCTTGGAATCAGAAACAGTCTTGAATAGAAACCTTTTCCCATCTCTGAGAGTGGAACAGGCTCTATGGCTCTCATGGCCAGAAGAGCATCCACTTGATTTAAGGCCTCTGACCATTGATGTTTTGGCAGATCTGGCCAACCGAAAGCCTTTGGCAAGGTATGAAAGTGGAATTTGTAGCCTTTTAAAATCACGTCCAATACCCATTTGTCCTGGGTAATATGAGTCCAATTTCTGTAAAAAAGAGAAAGCTTTCCTCTGAGAGGGGCATCCAGGTAAAGAGGTCCTGTAGCCCAACCGAGAGAGTCATTGAGTTTGCTTCCTTTGAGATTGGGATCTGTCTTCTCCCCTTCTAGGTGAAGAAGCAGTCCATTGTCTCGATCTGTAGGAGGCCTGAGCTTGGCCACGACCTCTGGAGCGTCTATATCTTCCCCTTTGAGGCCTGTCACACGTGGGAAAGGACCAATTTTTGGAGGGCCAATTCCTGGAAAATCTAGGAGGCTGAACTTGCAAGAAATCTTTCACAGTTTGCATAGATTTTGCCTTTTCTTCCATCTTTTTAATAACCTCCTCAGCCTTAGATCCAAAAAGAACATCATGCTAAACAGGGGCATCTAATAATTTAGCCTTAACCTGTTCAGGTAAACTTTGCTCACGAAGCCAAGCATGTCTCCTGATAACAGTACCAGAGGCTGCGGCCCTGCAAGAATTATCCAAAGCATCAAAACCACAATGCAAGCTATGTTTGTTCAGTTGTTCAGTTGCATGCAATACATCCTGTAGTTCCTTATCTTCTGCACATGCAGGAAGGGAGGCAAGCTTTTGCTTTAAAACAGACAAAAGAAATTGCTGATATTTAAACATATGAAACTGGCAATTTAAAGCCCTAACAGAAAGGGTAGCAGAAGTATATACCTTTTTACCCCACCTGTCTAAGGCACGAGAATCCGTCTCAGAGGGAATAGGATTCTTAGAAGAAGCAACTTTAGCAGCCTTAGAGCCCTGAGATATAGTTTCAGGATCTGCAGAAGGATTCTTAAACAGGAACAAATGAGACTCAGGAACCCTATAAAACCTATCAGAGGGAGCAGGAGGCATGGAGTCAGGATTCAAATTAGCCTCGGAAAAAGCATCATCCACAATGTCAAGAACAGGAGGGATAGCCAAAGGCCTATGTTGAGGAAGAAGAAGGAATTCTCTAAGCCTCTTCTTGGAAGCAGAATAATCCTGACCTTCCCAATGAAAATGTTCCCTCATCTCATGTAAGGTTTCCCCAAAAGAAAAATCTTCAGGCGGAGAGGCAGAGGGCAAGGAGTCCTCAGCATCCAAATCCTCATAAGGAGGAAAAGAATATTAATGATCACAGGAAGAGACAGAAGATATAGAAGCCTGGTCAGAGGAATCCATAGGAACATCCTGTCGAGGCCTTTTCTCAGGGGGCGGGTGAGAACCCCTAATCATAGTAAGCAAATCTTCAGCCATCCTTAACAATTGCTTCTGTGTCCTGGGAGTAGATTCAGAAGTAGCTTGAGCAGGAGCTTTGGACTTAACAGGAGTCTTTGTCTTTGCCTTTGAAATAGTGATGTGAGTAGGCCTGAATACCCCCTCAGAAGCCGGTACCTGCACAGCGGTTCCGGACCCATCCGAGGAGCGCGTCCAAGGTCCTGCAGCAGATAAAATAGAAGGCCTTGATGGCTCCCCATGGGAGTCCGTATCGGCCATCGGTTCAGAAGTGGCGGACGACAGGGGCTGCAAAAGCGCCTCACTGATGACAGCCGAACCGGACGCTGGCTCCAGCTGCAACGAGTCCTGTTTGAACCTCGGAGGCCTGTCCTTGTCTTTGCGCTTCTTTTGAATTCCGGTAGTATCCGACAACATTCTATAATTGAAGCGTCTGCCAAAGTAATTCAGAGCCCAGTCGTACCTGCGTTTGATAGTACGAGAATTAAACCTGGCACAGAACAGTCAACAAGAAACGTCGTGCTCAGGGCCTAAGCAAGGTAGACAGTAAGAGTGGAAATCTTTATGAGGTATTTGTTTCCCACACGAAATACAATTATTAACTTTTTCTGACATCGGAGGAACAAGAAAAAGATTCCCCAACGGGGTACTTAGCTTTGAGAAGAGAAGTAAGAACTTCGGACTGACAACAACCAAAAACGCTGTTCGAAAATCGCCAACCAACGACTTGCGAGCTGCTTTCCACCGCACGGCAAGAAAGACTGGAGAAGATGGCGTCGGCTGACGCCGGGTTATGTACCAGAGCGTACTGACGTCAGGGTACTGGATTGTACAGCCGACGCCGGACCCAGACTTTGGGATTCTGGCCGACCTCGGGCTGCCTGCCGGCAGGAGCACCCTACAGTTATGACTGCAACAGTGAAACACGATGAACATCCATACTTATCGAGGCCAGTAAGGAGCAATGAGTATCAGGGTATTCCTCAACAGCCTTGCTTTCTATATTACCTTTGGGATGAGAGGAAAAGGTAGGAAGGCATAAAGAAGTCCCGGGGGGCCAATTGTGGACTAGAGCATCCCTGGGTGACATCCCCAAATGAGGAATTAGGGCAAAGTAGCTGATGCATTTGGTGTTCAGGTGAGTGGCGAATTGGTCGCAGCAAGTCTGGCCCCATCTGTGAAAGATCTCTTTCGCAACTTCTGCATTCAGGGACCACTCGTGTGGCATCATAATTGCTCGGCTGAGTTTGTCTGCTATCACATTGGATTTCCCCGGGATGTGCATTGCTACCAGAAAACGCTGAGTGACCACTGCACACTTCCAAACTCTTAAGGCCACTCGGCAAAGTGGGCAAGATTTGGTTCCCTCTTGCTTGTTTATGTACCACATGACAGACATGTTGTCTGGCTGGATTCCAATTGTTCCGGTGGGAAGGGAGCTGTGAAGTGCTTGCAATGCATATAACACCGCTCTCATCTCCAGAACATTGATGTGCAAGTGGTTCTCGTGGTTCTGCCAAGTACCTTGGACTGTCATTCCAAGATAATGCCCCCACCCTATCTGGGAAGCATCCGTGGTGAAAACTGCTTTCTCTTGGGGAGGAACAAGTGGACGACCTAGAAGTTGTTCTGTGTGCAACCACCATGTCAGATCCTTCTTGCAGGTGTTTATGAAAATCTGATGAGACAATGGAAAATCTTGCATCGACCATTGGGCAAATAGCAGCCACTGAAGTATTCTCATGTGTAGATGGGCTAGAGGAACTAATAGGATGGAGGAAGCCATAGTCCCTAGGACTTGAAGGACTACCCTGGCCTGAACTTTTTGACTGTTTAGGAAGGATTTGACTTGATTGCGTAGAGACTCTACTCTTTCTGGTGTTAGTCTTGCTGACATGGTGGTTGTGTCTATTTCTGAGTCTTGCTGACATGGTTGTGTCTATTTCTGAGCCTAAGAATACAATGTGCTGCGAAGGAGATAAGGCTGATTTTTTTACATTGACTGTGATGCCTAAAATGGTGCACAAGGATAGAGTCTCGTCCCTGGTTCTGATGAGATGATGCTTGGTGGTAGCAGTCAGGAGCCAGTCGTCTAGGTACAGAAACACCTGGAATCCTTGACATCTCAGGTGATCCGTTACCACTGCCATGCATTTAGTGAACACTCTGGGGGCTGTAGCGAGACCAAAGGGCAGTGTTCGGAACTGAAAATGACTGGCTCCCAGCTGGAAGTGTGTCTCCTGGAGTGCCTATCCATTTTGATGTGGTAGTACGCATCCTGAAGATCTATTCATCACATCCAATTGTCTTTCCAGATAAAAGGGAATATCGACTGCAGAGTGATCATTTGGAACTTCGATTTCTTTACGGACTTGTTGTGTCTGCTGAGATCTAGAATTATCTCCAGTCCCCTGTCTTTTTTGGAACTAAAAAGAATCGAGAGTAAGTTCCGGATCCTATTTGCTCTGTGGGGACTTCTTGGATGACTCTTTTTTGCAGCAACGAGATGACCTCTGATATTGCACGGTCTAGTTGAATGGGTGGCACATCTAGTAGAGACCGGTTTGTTGGGGTTTCAGAAAAAAGGGAATCAGATAACCTCTGGATATTATGGTGTGTACCCAATGATCTTGCGAGATGTTAAGCCAGGCACTTGCATACAGCGATAGACAACCCCCCAACTGCCTCCAGAGATGGACAGTCGGGCAACCCCTCAGGGGCAATGGAAGGGACGATCAGAGAAGGTTTCTCTATCTCCCTGATGCTGTGGACCTACCCTGCTGCTAGGGCAGCATCTTCCATTATATCCTCCCCTCTGCCTCTAGGGGAGGGTTGACCTTTTGCCTGAGAGAAACCTTTTTGGGATTTAAGGAACCACATTTTCCCTCCTGTATTACCCTTGGGATAGTGTCTGGATGGCAGGGAGAAACGGACTCCGACGGCAGATAAGGTTTTCCATTCCTGCTCGCACCTGTTCAAAATCTCTTTCAACTGGGGTCCAAAAAGAGATGAACTATCAAGTGGGACGTTAGTGAAGGAAGACTTAAAGGATTCTGTGAAATTACAAGGATGCATCCAAGAATGTCTCCTGAGGGATATTCCTGCTGCGGCTACCCTACTCACTCCGTCTGCTGCATACGAAATTAGCCTCATGGAGGAGTTCGCTATCAACATAAGGGTGGAGAGCTTTGCAGAAACCTTATCCATAGATCTCGGAGCTACTGAACCCTGGAGGCTATCTCCCAGCTCCTTCAGGAGATTCCTCTGAAGACGAGTAAAATGGGTAAGGTAATTCAGCGATCTTAGAGTAAATGTCACTGGAGAAGGTATGCATCCCATACCTATCCATCGTCCTAGACTCCTTGTTAGGAGGATGGATATTAGAAGATGTTTCGGATAACTTCTTCTTGGTGGCCGCTGTTACCACCATAGCATCAACAGAAACTCCTTTGGTAAGAAAAGTCTTATCTTCAGGTTCTGTCATGAATTTATTTGGCCTCCTTGGGATGGCCACCACTGAGTCTGAGGAGGTCCATGCTTTCTGTGATATGACCCCTAAGAGAGGGTCATAAGGTGGTGTCACCCAGGAGGTGGAAGGTCGGGAACCAAAGGCCTCAAGATACACTGATTCATCCTCAGTAGGGTTAGAGGTCTTCCAGTCATCCCTCTGTCTAAGGATTTCTAGGATGTCAAAAAAGGAGATATCCTCAGAGGAGGATCTAGGGGGAACCCTTCTGATTCCTCCAAATCAGTGTCAGAAGTGACAGACTCAGGAGAGTCAACATGCTTCCTCTTATACAGTCTCTTCCGAGGGAGCTCTCCAGTGGGATAATCTGGGGAGGTCTTGGAAGAGGGGGCACCTCCAATGGGGGGCTGCTTGGGTCTCTGGTTCCCTACGCTGTGGGGGTGGCAGGGGGAAAGAGGTTGCTGCCTGCTGCTGGTGGGACACAGGTTCCAAAGGTATAGCTTTAGCAGAAGATAAAGCCTTCCCTATAGCTTCGAAGGCCTTCCCCCCCACTCCGAAGAAGACCTCTGCTCTGAGGAGACAGATAGTCGGTTCCAAGCAGGGGGAATGGCTCCAAAGCAGATGTGGGAGCTGAGCTGAGTTTAGCCGAGGCACCGAGAGGGAGGGTTTGGTTCCGAAGAGAACCCAGGGTGACTGTCCCCCTCAGAGTCGACTCGAGAGCATCCGCTCCCAGATCCCTTGGCTCCAGACTGAGCCACCGAGGATAGGGTAATCGGTTCCGAAGAAGCAGGAAGGATCCCCAGAACCGATGGATCCAATACTGAAGAACCTGAAGTGATGGGCTTCGAGAGCGAAGCAGTCGGAGGAGGAGCAGTGGCATGTAAAAGGGTTGGCTCCAAAGCCTTTGGGTCCGGAGGGGCCAATTTCTTTGCCAGACCTGGATTTGAAAGCAACCTCTTCACCACCCGCTCAATGTTCTCATCTGAGAGTTTCCTGGAGGATCTGGTGGAGACAGAAGGAGTTCTCCTCCTCTCCAGAATAGGAGATCTCAAAGTAGATGACAAAGGATCAATATCAGGTAAATGTCTCGGTATCGAAGGTTGCCTTGGCACTGAGGAGACCGATGGTACCGATGTGGAAGAAGCTGAATCGTAGCCAAAACTCCTTGGCTCCGACGCTTTGGTCTTTTTCGATGGCTACGAAGCTGGGGCCGAAGATTTCCGTTTTGAAGACTTAGGAGCTGCCTAACCGAGTTCCAGCTGTTCCTGGAAGGAACTGGTCATAAGACCCATATCAATTAGTTTTCGTTTCCTCTCATTCAAGACCCTGGTACTAAACGCATGGCAAAAGGTACAGGGCTCTTGCAAATGAGCTTCACCTAAACAGTACACACAACTGGTATGACTGTCTGTCAAAGATATTTTTGTGAGCATCTATCACACTTTGTAAACCCTGAAGGGCAATGGTCCTTATGCTCTCTATCCTTTTCTTTAGGCACTCTGACTGAAAAACTATAGTCTAGCTAGAGAAGGCAACAACAACAATAACTAAACTACCAAGGTAACAATAAGATAGTAAAAGATAGAAAAGAGATATATAAACTTTTTTTTTTATAAGATACACATTCAAGGAGGAAAGGCCCTCTAACTTAAAGGGGCACTACGGCCCTCTAACTTAAATGGGCCGTACAATCCTAAAGGGAAAAACAGGGGTCAAAAACTCTCAAAACAGTCACACAAAGAGATTAACAGTAATAAAGACTGTGATAGAATAAGAAAAGTTGAGAAAAAGGACTAGATTTAATAAATAAAACTGTTACTTAGCCAACAAGCCAGTAAGACACAACCTCGAAGCTTTCGCGGCAAATGAGATCTGGGGATTTGCCATGAGGCACCATGGGACAGGGGTTAGCCTCGAGCACGTGAAAGCTCTCGAGCTTTATTGGCTCCGAACCCCATCCAGCAAAAATTATGGCAAGATAGGACTACATAACATTTAAGAGTTCTCAGCACAAAACTGACTGAGGCATAGCAGTGCTTCCCTAAATAATCCCAAGCCTAAGACTCTCTGTTTTTTTTTGGGGGGGGGGGGAGAAGCCCTCCTCAGAAATCTCTTTTTTGGTGGCAGCCACCACCATGATAGCTTTGATGGCTAGATCCTTACTTCAATGTGGCTGGTCCTTGGAGGGAGTGAGAATTTTATCTGGCTTCTTGTGAATAGGCTCCAGAGTGTCAGGATCCTTTCACACCCTCCAGGACACTAGGTCTATAACAGCATCCAGCGGGGGAACCACCCAAGATGTGGATGGGCCTATGCCAAAGACCTCCAGAAATACTCTGGACAGGGGACTTTGGTGGTCCAGCCTTCTCGCTGGTGAAGCAGCTCCAATAAGTCACCAACAGAGTGTCATTCCACAGAGACATAGGGGAACTTTCTCCTTCCTTGAGGTCAGTATCCTCAGTGAGAGACTCCTTAGGGTAGCCAAGGCAGTTCCTCTTGTATTTCCTCTTCTCCAAAAACCTCCCGTTCAGTTGAAGTTGGGCAGGAAGGAGAAGAGTATGAAAGCCCAGTCACAGGTGCTGGATGGAGGCCTACTTATGCAGGCTGTCCAGGAGCAGACTGAGGACTGGTTGCAGGCATCGTAGAACATTCTCTTTACAACGTTAAAGGCCAAGGTGAAAGATGGCCTCTCAGTGCCAAGGGTCCCAGTACCCGAAGGTACCAGAGACAACCCTGAGCCCAAGGGGAGACACACTTACTCCAAGCATTAACAATGGTGCTGAGCTGATCAAATCTGAAGCCCCAAGTAGAAGAGATGATCCTGAAGGAGGGATTCTAGATCCTGGCATGGAAACCCCAGCTTCAACATCACAGCTCTGAGATTCTAATTGCTCCAAGTCAAAGCAACCAAGGAATGAGTAGGAGCCCAAGTTGTTGGATCTGACCAGGAGAGTAGAAACCAGCTTAAACAAAGACCTCAAACTGGAAGGAGCCAAAGGAGGAAGCCAGGACCTGGACCAGAAGACATAAGGCCTAATTTCATCTGCATCTGCAAAAAAGACATCAGCTGCTCCAAATCAGATGTTTTAATACTGTCAACCCACCTCGATAACTGTACTGATGGGGAATGAATGGTCATTTAGATGAAAATGACCCCATCTGCTGGATTCAAGCAGGAGAGGGCTGGAACCAGGGTGGGGAATGGGAAGGACTCTGGTGACTGCTCTAGTGGAATGGAGAGTAAAAAGGGAGAAACTTACCTACCAGAAGGGGCTTGGAAGATTTGGAGCTGGAGACAGAGCCTTGTTGGTTGTCGGCACTAATGGAGATTGTCTCTGAGGAGTCACAGCCGATATCAGTGCTGGGGTACCCAAAAGTTGTGGGATCTTTGGGTCCAGCAAGCCCAAAGGGGAAGGACCAGGAACATAAGAAGAGGATGTCTTTTGATCCCTTTTAGAAGAACTGGAGTTCCATTGGTGGTGCATCTTGGGCTCAGCCTTTGGAACAGAGAGAGAAGCCATAGAAGGAGCAGAAGAAAATGAACCACAGGGGAGGAGTTGTTGGAGGTCCAACTTGCCCCTACATTCATTGATGGCTCTGGTCCCAAAACCCTCACAGATAAAGCACCCAGAGTCCAGGTGTGATGCTCCCAGGCAATATACGCACTTTAAATGTGCATCCTGCACAGGCAACTTATGCCCACAGACCACACCCTTCTTAAAACCTTATCCATGCTAAATACATGACACAGAAAACGCCTACTAGACTTAAAATCCTAACAAAGCGAAACAATAAACTAACCAAGACTAAATCTGAGGGAAAAATAACCAAGTTTGCCAAAAAGATGGGAAGTCCTAATGGACGACAGAAAAAAATACAGAACAGATAACCAACCTACCTACCTGACTACCTATCCACCTGAGATACAGACAAAACTAAAACTGACTGAATACTAGGGTAAGGAAAGCAAAAATCTCACTAAGTCAAGCTCAAGCTGCTAACTGGAGTGGCGGCAAACTAGTTCTGAGGATTATGGTGAGGAGCAGGGAGTGGTGGTAAGGGAGGTGAAGCCAAGTGAGTTTGAAGACCATGGAATTGGCCGGTGTCAGATCCGAAGACCTACAGGTTGAAGCTAGATGGAGCAGACATCAGATCAACAGCTATTATGGTACTTTCCTACACAATCATACTATGCTCTTCAATTAGATCATTATTACAATAGGTCTCACTATTGGGACAGTATACAGAGCTGTAGGATGGTAGGGTGTTGAACTGTGACTGGTGTGTGGGAAGCCTTGTAAGACAGCTGTAGTACAATGTTTTCTAGCCCTGAATTAAGCATCTAGCCTGTAATGCTTAAAGAAGATGTGAACAGATGCCCATGTGGCTGTTTCCAAATGGTTTGAGTACTTTTTCCTTTCAGGATGGCCAGTGTAGGAGCAACGGACCTGACACTAAGAGCCACGAATGGATCTACCACAGTTTTAACTTGAGAGGATGAGCAAAACTGAATACACAGAGAGCTAATTAGAATAGTTTGCTTGGAAACAGGTTCACTCTCTTCTTGCTTTTGGCAAAATAAGCAAATGCTGGTTACTTTTCCTTATGCCTCTGGTTCTGTGCAAGTAATAACTAATTAGTTTGTGTACATCCAGGGTATGCAAAACTTGCTCATCCTTATTTTAAGGGTTTTGGAAGAACACAAGAAGGTGCAAGTCTTAGATGGTGGATGGACATGTGACATTATTCTGTGCAAAAAGGAATGATTGGCTCTCAAGCTTACTCTATTTTTATGAAAAAAAGAACAAAACAAGGATGTCTCTTTGCAAATCAGGTCTTGAAATTCAGATACTCTCCTAGCTAAGGTCATGCCCACAAGCATAGCAATTTATCAAGTTACATACTTATTAAGGGTTAATGCAACTGTCTCAAAGGGTGCTTTTTCAGGACAAGTTCCAGGGTGGGATATCCCTTTCAGAAACTCTTTCATTGGTTTTAGGTTTGTCAAGAACAAATCCCATGGTAGACAGGTTGAAATGTCATGAATTTTAATAAATATATAAGATAATCCTGATGCAGACATCTAATTTTGATTTTGCGGTTTCAGGGGCATTGTTGCTGCTTTTGGGTCCTGCCCTTTTGCCTTGCATTAGAGAGGAAATATGTTCCATCTAAGTAAGATTTTTTGTAGCTGGTTTCCTAGCTTCTGTACTTCTGTAAAGCACATCCTCCCTGAGGATATGTCCATTAACAGAGAAAAACAGTGCTGCCTGGCTACCTTTGTTTATTCTTTCTTTGCCAGAGATAAAAGCAGATAGGGTTAGATCATCACCTCCCATCATTGGGGAGATAAAAAGTTGATTCATGCTTTGCTTTTCTTTATCCCTTTCTTCCATTTTTGAGCATTTATGATGTCGAGCTCCTAAACAGCAGGTCTTTATCAAGACTGGCATCCAAGTGCTGTGTTTTAACGTCCTCTGGCATGGTTTGGGGCTTTAGCAAAGTATGTCTCCTAATCACTCAACCTCTTGCTGCTGCGCTAGATGCTGCATCCTCAGCAACATTTATTCACTGGGAGTATTTTGCCATATGGCGGTCTGTCTTGGGGGAGCTCCAACAGTTCTTCTCCAAGGTCAACAGTGGGCATCCCTATTTTCTTTCTTACCTCTTATATGGCCTAAAATTAGAAGTTATGTACCTACCATAACGTTCCATGTTAGTTGTCTTCTCTCGCCTTCTTTCTTGCTGGATGGGTTCGGAGCCGATCCTCGGCTCCGACTCGGCACTTTCTTAGCTTGAGAACTCCTTTTACCAGCTCGAGGCAACCCTATATCCCATGATGCAAGGCGGGACTACCTCAGATCTCGTTTGGTAGCTAACATACCCTGCTAAGGATAAACCTAGAACAACTAGGAAACAACAACTCCTAACAAATGACTCCCCTACCTAAGAGTCAGGAGAGAACAACCTGAGAAGAGGAGACTTTTCAAGATCTGTCCGGGCCAGGGGAAGGAGGGAGGACGAAGAAAGAAGCAGAGAAGACAACTAACATGGAACGTTATGGTAGGTACATAACTTCTAAATGTTAAGTTGTCAATCTCGCCTTCATTCTTGCTGGATGGGACCGCGTCCCTAGCACCTGTATCCCGGGTGGCTCAATGGAACAGACTCTTGAGAACTGTGGAACCAAAACTGGCCCTATCTCTGGAGGCCAAGTCCAACTTGTAATGAGAGACAAAGGTATGAGGCGTGGCCCAAGTAGCTGCTGCACAAATGGTATCAATGGGAAAGTCTATCCTGAAAAGCTGCAGAAGTGGATAGACTCCTGGTTGAGTGTGCTTTTGGCTTAGAAGATAGTTGTTTACCTCTGAGAGAGTACACATAGGAAATGGTGGAAGTCAACCATCTGGATAAGGTCACTTTAGAAACTGGAAGACCCATCCTGTTTTCTGCATAGGAGACAAATAATTGGTCCGATTTTCTGAATTGTTTAGTTCTATGCAAATAGTACCTGAGCTGACGATGGACATCCAAAAAATGCAGTTTCTGTTCAGCTCTGTCGGAATAGTTTGGGAAAAAGACTGGTAGATCTATAGATTGGTTAATATTGGTTTGAGACACGACTTTGGGGAGAAAGGAAGGGTTAGTTCTTAATGATACTCTGTCCTTATGAAAAACCAAATAAGGTGAACGAATGCAGAGAGCTTGAATCTCGGAAACCCTTCTTGCAGAAGTGACAGCCAGTAAAAATATAGTTTTCCAGGTCAATGACTTCAAAGAGCATGAGGCAGACGGTTCGAAGGGAGGTAGTATCAAGGATGCCAACATTAAGTTTAGATCCCATTGCGGAGGAGGATGCTTTATAGGTGGTTTTAGGAGAAAAACTCCTCTCAAAAAGGCCTTGCATAATCTATGAGACATAATGTTATTGTCATGCAAGCCAACATGATACTTGGAAATAGCAGCCAGTTGTACTTTGACTGTAGATGACGAGGATCCTGAATGAAAAACCTCCGCCAGGAAATCTAAAACAGAATGTACAGGAGCAGTAAAGGGATCAATATTTCTGGAGTTTGCCCAAATAGAAAAACGCCGCCACTTGCTAGCATAAACAGTCCTAGTGGACGACTTCAAAGAAGACACTAAAATGTCTCTGACTGAGTCAGAAATCATCGGTAGCCTGGCTAAGGAAGGAAGTGGAGCAACCAAGCAGTGAGGTTGAGAGAATGAATGGCCCGGTGCTGCTGACCCGACTGGTGGATCAAGAGATCCGAACTGGGTCCAGATGCCAGGGCTGCACCAGAAGGTGACGATGCAGAGACGGAACCAAATTTGTCGAGGCCAATATGGAGCAATGAGGATCAATTTGGCTCTCAAAACGGTGGCTTTCTGAATGACTTGTGGAATCAAGGGAAAGGGAGGAAAAGCGATAGAAGTCCCCGAGGCCAATCCTGGGTTAGAGAGTCTCTCAGGGGTTGGCCTGGAAGGGGAAAGAGAGTGAAATAATCTGGGCACTTGTTGTTTTGAGGAGTAGCAAAAGATCGCAACAAGGAGTGCCCCACTTCAGAAAAATCTGATCCACTACAGATTGATTGAGAGACCACTCGTGAGGCATCAGAATAGATCTGCTGAGCCTGTCCGCCAATAGGTTGGACCTGCCGGGATGTGCGTTGCTATCAGAAACCGCTGAGAAGAGATCGCCCATTGCCAAAGTCTGAGAGCTTCGACATAACGGATAGGACCTGGTTCCGCCCTGTTTGTTGATGTACCAGACCACGGACATGTTGTCCGCTTGTACTGCAATAGTCCCCGTGGGAAGAAAGACGCCGAGGGCTTGCAACGTAAAAAGCATTGCCTACATCTCCAGGACATTTATAAGCAGATGGTATTCTATGGGTCGCCCCGTCCCGTGGACCACCCTGCCCCGATAATGCCCCCACCCGATCAGAGAGGCATCCGTGGTGACTGTGGCAACTGGAGGAGGGGAATAAAGGGTCGGCCCTGATGAAGAAGAGGGGAAGATATCCACCATTCCAGATGAGCCCTGCACGACTGTGTGACTAAGATTTCGTGCCTCATCGGGAGACTGTGGTACGACCACTGCGTGAAAAGCATCCACTGCAGAAGATGCATGTGGAAGCGAGCTAGTGGAAGGAGAACAATGGCCGCAGCCATAAGACCTAGAACCTTCAGTATAAATCTGGCTTTGATCTTGTTGCTTTGCAAAAGAAGCCGAACGAATTTTTGGATGTCCAGAATTCTTTGATCTGTTAGTCTGGCTGACATTTTTACGGTGTTTAATTCTGCGCCTATAAAGGTGATAGATTGGCAAGGCCGCAGAGAAGATTTTTCGAAATTTACTGAAATTCCCAAACTCCTGCAAAGTTGCAGAGTGTAGTCTCTGGTCTGAAGAAGTTGACACTTGGTGGTGGCGGAGAGGAGCCAGTCGTCCAAATAAGGAAATACCTGGAATCCTTGACGCCTCAGATGAGCTGTGACCACTGCCATGCATTTGGTAAACACTCTGGGGGCTGAAGTGAGGCCAAAGGGCAGGGCTCTGAATTGGTAATGACTGGTCCCTAGCCGAAGCGGAGAAACCTCCTGGAGCGCCTGTGAATCTTTATGTGATAGTACGCATCCTGAAGGTCTATAGAGCACATCCAGTTGTCCTTGCCCAGAAAGGGCAGAATGGACTGAAGCGTGACCATCCGGAATCTTGCCTTCTTGACAAATCTGTTTAGATTGCTCAGGTCTAATATTGGTCTCCAATCTCCCGTCCTTTGGGGACCAAAAAGAATCTCGAGTAGACGCCGGATCCTACCTGGTCTGCCGGCACCGTCTGGACGGCTCTTTTTTCTAGGAGTTTTGAAACCTCCTGTTCTGCCAAATCCCTTTGACCGGGTGAGATGTCTGGAAGGGATTGTAGAGGTACGGGAAACCTTTCGAAGGGGATTGTGTAACCCTCGGATATAATCGACTGTACCCACATCTCTTGTGATAGGGATTGCCAGGCTACTGGGTACAGTGAAATCCTTCCCCCGACTGCCTCCAAGGGTGGACAGTTGGGCAATACCTCAGGGATGTTGAAAAGGCTTCTCAGGAAGAGACTCCCTGTTGCCTTGGTTCTGAGGACCCCCCCTGCCTCTAGGGCGGCGTCTATTATTGTTACCCCCTCTGCCTCTGGGGGTAAACTGACCACGTCGTCCGTGTAGCTCCTTGGGCTTTACGGAACCACATCTTCCCCCCTTCTGACCCTTGGGATATGGTCTAGAAGGAGTGGAAAACTGGACTCCAACGGCAGAAAGAGTTTTACCGTCCTGCTCACACCTGGTCAAGGTATCCTTCACCTGAGGTCCGAACAAAGCCGAACCATCAAAGGGGGTATTAGTGAAGGACGCCTTAAAGGGGTCCGCAAAATTACAAAGCCGCATCCAGGCTTGGCGTCCAAGAGCAACTCCTGTGCCTGCGGCCCTGCTCGCTCCATCGGCCGCATAAGATATGAGCCGCATGGAGGAGTTAGATATGGAATTTAGGATAGCAAGCTGCGAGGCAATCTTTTCCTGAGCCCCAGCAGCAGAAGGATCCTGAACTACTTCACCCAGTTCTTTGAGAACATCTCGTTGAAGCCTGGTGAAGTGACAAAGATAATTCAGCGAACACATAGCAAAGGTCGCTGAAGAAAACATCCGCTTTCCATACCTGTCCATGGTCCTAGAGTCCTTATTAGGAGGATGGACAGGTACTGAAGGATCCGCCAGTTCCTTCTTAGTGGCAGCCGCCACCACCATAGCATCCACCGAGACACCCTTGGAAAGGAACTGTTTGTCCGAAGGGGCCGTAATGAATTTGGATGGTCTTCTGGGGACAGGTTCCACAGAATCTGGAGCCGCCACGCCTTACGAGCCACTACCTGCATAAGTGGGTCGAAAGGCGGAGACACCCAGGAGGTGGAGGGTCAGGATCCAAAAGCCTCCAGGTATACCGACTCATCCTCGGAGGGGTCAATGGAGGGCCAATTCCCCTCTTTTGAGGAGCTCAAGGATGTCTGAAAAGGAGACATCCTCAGAGGGGACCGTGGGGAACCCTCCGACTCATCTAAGTCGGTATCAGATGTAGTAGACTCAGGGAGTCTGTGTGTTTCCTCTTACACGCCCTCTTCCGAGGGGTTCCCCTGCAGGATCAGGAGAAACCTCGGAAGAGGAGGAAATTCCCAGTGGGGAAACCTGGGCGATGGATCCCTGGGCCTGAGAGCAAGAGGCTGGCAAGAGGCGCCTGCAGGCACTGATGAGGGAAGAGCTAGAGGGATAGACCGCTGACCAGGCTCAGAGGCCAGGACACTCCTCATCACCTCAAAGGCTCCTCCCGGGAGACCGGAATATCCCGCTCGAAGAAACAGGAATTCCGGCTCCAATGAGAGGGAAGGCTCCGAGGCCGATGTCGGCGCCGAGCTTACCAAAGCCGAAGCCCGAGAGGGAGAGCGGGTCGGACAAGGGTCCGATGCCACTAGCCCCTCGGAGCCGACAGTGGAAGCCCGATGACCGGATCCCTCCAAGGAAGGCCTCAAGGAGGAGATCGAGTCGAGGACGACGGAGCCGAAGGATGTATCGGCTCCGCATCGAAACAGTCGCTGTCCCGAAGCTCCGGCCCAACTCTGGTGTGGAGTCGGAGGAGGAAGTTCAAGGGGTAAGGCTATAGCCAAGTCTGTTGAGACGGGCTATGGAGCATTTGGGCCAGTGCCTGAGACTTCAACAGCCTGCTTACCACCCTCTCTAAGTCGTGGTCAGACAGCCTGGAAGATCTCGAAGATCGGCTCCGATGGCTCCGCTCCGACAAAAGAGGAGACCCTGGAGCCGAATGGATACTCAGTATCGAAGGGGACCGAGATCTCTTTCGGGTCGAAGCCATCGGAGCCGAAGTCCCCTGAACTCCAGATGGAGCCGAAGGTTTCTCAGCTCCGATGCTGGATAAAGTGTCGGCTCCAGCCGGAGCCGACAAGGCCACAGTAGAGAAGGTATCGGAGCCAGCCGGCGCCGACCCTACTACTTTAACAGTAGATGCATCGGTTCCAGCCAGAGCCGATCTCGGCTCCGACGGAGCCGAAGCCACCGGAGGAGGCTTGGATACTGAAGCCTGAGCCTTCGGTGGTTTCCCAGACCCTGCTTTAGAGGGAGAACCTTCTGGCTTAAGTAAGCCTCGGAGGATAAGTTTATTCCTCCTTTCCTGCAGGACTCTCTGGCTAAAAGCGTGACACAAAGCACAGGAGTCCTGCAGGTGCAAAGGCCCCAGGCAGTACACACAAGAAGTGTGACCATCTGTCAGAGACATTTTCTGACAGCACTGGTCACACTTCTTAAAGCCTGAGACCTTGCCTTCCCTAGACATATCCTAGGAGGAAGTAACACACACAAACCCCAACAAACACACAAAATTAATCCCCTACACACAACACACAGGAAGGGATTAACCAATAGGGTTTTAGGCCTAACTGAAAACTTATACTAAAGGTTATAAAAAAGGGTTATAAAGTTTGAAAAGAAGGGAATAGGGTAGGCTGTAATATACTACAGACTATACTAAGACTAAAAGGGGAAAATAAATTCCTAACTAAGCTTTTTCTGATTTTACCAGAAAATCACTTACCTCAGCTGGCAAAGGAGACCTCTTTCGCTAAGCGGCAAACGAGATCTGAGGTAGTCCCGCCTTGCATCATGGGATATAGGGTTGCCTCGAGCTGGTAAAAGGAGTTCTCAAGCTAAGAAAGTGCCGAGTCGGAGCCGAGGATCGGCTCCGAACCCATCCAGCAAGAATGAAGGCGAGATTGACAACTTAACATTAAGCCATATGAAACCAGGTCAAAAGCATCTGGTAGGTGACTTCTACCTATATCTACTGGTCGGGCAGTTGGCTTACAGGATTAAGGAGCTGTTAAACTCTTTTCTGTGGTCCAGTGGTGCGATGTTTGATCCCTTCAGTTTCTGTGCGACTCTGAGCAAGTCACTTAACCAGACACTACTCCCTGGCATAGTCTGAAAAAGGCCCATGGAGATCAGTGCTCTATTCTGTAAAACAAATACAAATAAATAAATAAAATATATAGATATCTCTGAAGGCGAGGATATCAGATGTGCACATTTTTGTCCCAAATCTTTTTACAATCTTACTCTTTTTGTCATTGGGAATGGTATTAAGAAGCAAAATTAATTTCCATCTTTCTTTGGATCCATAGACACTACTACTTGGTTTACCATTGAGTTCCTGTACAAGACTATGCATGACTCTTGCACCCTGTAGAACCTATCACGTTTCTTAGGGGTTGGGGACTTAAGTCCAGTTACTGAAAGGCTGACAAAGGAGCATTATTCCATAGCTAGTAGTACTGGAATAACAGACACTGATTTAGGGGCCTCCAGACCTAGTAGGCCAAAACATCTTGTGTGCTTCAGGGGCCTCTCTACCTCTCCATTTAACTTTCATTCTGGTAAGAGTTTATCCAAAGGATATTGGTCTGAATAGATGATGTCCTCAGTTTCTATATCAAATCGGAGAGAGGCAGACATCTGAAAAGCATTATCTAATTCCTCCATTTCTCCCCCTCACTTTTCTGGGAATTCCATGCTTGCAGAAGACACTGAGTTTCTGCCTCTTCGAGGAGGGAAGCCCAGACACTGAAAGTTAAAATTCTGCCTTCAGGATACATTGAGCCAAAGAGAACCTCAGTCACTGTGGAAGCTCTACTAAGCACGTACAAGCTGGGTCTCTCTCTGGTGACAGAAGATGGCAAGATATGTTTAGTTTTCTGTTATTTATACATTTATTTATTTATTTATTTTTTACTGGGCCACCTGCTCTGGAAGGCCTATCCTGTGTGCAGGATGAATAAATTTCCCACACCATATCCTTCAACCTTCTCTCTAACTAGGATCCTGGAGATCCCACTTTTCCCCTCATAAACAATAACTCTGGCCTCCCCTGTATACGCCAAGGGTTGGACATCTGTAGAGGAACCCTCTTGTTATCAATCTAAATGGACATGCTGATTTCTGTAGGTATGGCAGGCACCAAAGGGGCTTCACCAATAACTTGAAGAAAAGTAGATAAGCAGTCTAGAAGATACAAATGCACCTTGCCAGAAGCAGCATGCTCTGACAATACAGTTGCGTAAGGTCTTAGCGTAACATTAGATGTCCTTCTTTAAAAAGTTGCAATATTCATAACATGTCAGACCTCCTGTTATCCCAACACCCAGCCAGTATATGAAAGCCTTTACACTCAACCAGCATCATCCATCAGGTGTATGCTCCCAAAAAAAGGCCTAGGACATAAAGGTGACGTACACACGCTTGATACTCAGAACTTATGTGCCTCAGGACAACTAAAGCAATCATAGAATGGTGACATAAACATTAACTGGTCAAACTATAAGCAGGCCAGAGGCAACAATCCCCAAAATTTCTTCACATTCACTCGGCTAATAACCCCAAGCAGGTTACACAAAACAAGCACTGATGAATCAATATTAGACTGGATGCTGACCACAAGCCTTGATAAAATCTTACTGGCAGACAACCTAGCTGATACCCTTAGTAACCATCACCCAACATATGCCACTTGTCTGGACTCAAAAAAAAAAAAAAAAAAACTACCACTCATTACAAAACAGGAGTCACAAAAACTTCACAACTCACATCGACACAGCCAGAAATTCTACCCCTGGACAGTAGATCCCTATGCAGTAGTTTCCAATTATGGAAGAACTATTCAGTGTCTGGGGAAAGTGAACTTTAATACCACACATGCCAACACTCTCAGAAATGCCACATGTTGGAGGCAGGCAGCATGAAAGGCATGTTACCATGCGCATGTCCCTCACAGCATGACTGCAGGCCCCCTGTGAAGCGCCAGCATGCAAAAGGAGTTAGGATATAAACAGGAAATACCTGGTGTAAGTTAATAAATCTATGTGGGGAGGATCAGTCCAGGTTCGTCCCCTGCTCTGTGCTAGGAGAAGGGAGAACCAGTGTTGCTTGGGCCAGCAAGTAGTTATAAAGATCATTCTTGACCAGTCTTACCCCAGGGATCAGGAGTATGTGTGGAAATGCATAATGAAAGAGATTTGTTCATCTGAAGGAGAGGGCATCTGCTCTCTATATCCCTGCTTGCTGTGTTCTTGAGAAGAATTTGCTTAGCTGCCTGTTTTTTGGGAAGCAAAAAGGTCAGTTTTTGGTTCAACCCATTTGCTTGTCCCACTCCCAACAAAACCTCCCATTTTAACATCCATTCATTGAGATCTAGGTAAGTCATGCTCATAGTATCTGTTATCTGGTTGTCCTAAGCCTGTATGTAAGACACTATGTGGTGATTCCTACCTGACTGGCCACATGCCACAGTTGCATGACTAGTTTGCAAAGAGGGCATGAGTGGGTACCTCCCTGTTTGATTATGTACCACATCACTATGGTGTTGTCTTATCAATATTTTTAGGATTCCTGGGCTTAGCTTTTCTTGAAAGGCTGTTAATGCCTGGATTACTGCCAACACCTCTTTTACGTTGATATGTTGACTCATCTGCTGCCTCTCCAAGGTCCCCTGAACCTTACATTTCCCAAATGAGCTCCCTGGACCAAGTATAAGTTGTCTGTCATCAGAGTCTGGGTTGCCTGTGGTAGCAGCAGCAAAGGGGCCTTAGGTTTTCCATCATGTTGCTTTCCCACCAAATCAGCTCAATTTTTTAGGCAGATAAGCAGTGGAATGGGAGTTTCTAAGGAGTGTTGGTGCTGAGACCAAAAGTTCTTTAGAAACCACTGCTGCTTTCTCATGTGGAGGTTTGCTATGGGAATCATTACAATGCAAGAAGCCTTGCAACCTAGGACCCTCAGACATTCTTGCTGTAATGGCTTTTTTTGTTTTGTAGGTCCTCATAATGCTGGGCAAAGAAGGAAGTATTGTCCTCAGGAGGGAAAGCCCCTTTTCAGGGATGATCCAGGAGCATTGTCTGATTAAGTGATTTGCTCAGGGTTACACAGAAGGCAAATGAGGGCTGAAGGAATCAAATTCTGCGCCACAAGAACTAGAGCTCACAAACTTTTTAAACATTAACAAATACCATACAACAGTTAAGGAAGGTGAGGAAGATCCCCAAGGGGTACTTATCTGCAAACACTCTGGTAGAATAGCCTGACTGATGGGTTCACTCAAGGTGAAACCAAGGACAAACAATGGAGGTGTTTATGGTTATTCGGTTTTGACTGATGGCTTGACAATAGCAAGCAACATGGTTGTGCATTGGACTACAAAGCAAGAAAGAACTGAAGATGGGTCTGGCGACACCAATCTTGTATCTCTGATATTCTGAAGTCAAAGAACGTCAGCCAGTTTGGGGAAGAAAGACTCTTGTACTTGGTCCAGCCACAGACATCTGCATGGAAGCTAGTCCAAAGAATCAGTACTGCAGCACTGACTACAATGAACATCTGATGATGATCCTCTAAACTGCTCACAGTATGCATGTCATGTGTGAGTATCTGCATGTGGCCTGTGCTGGGGAAAGGTTGCTACATCACTAAGTAGATTTTTTTTCTATCTTTTCTCCTCTTTCTTTCATTCTGACAGCTGTCATAGTGCTCCATGTACTTGTTGGGTTTGACACTCCAACCAGTCCCCAGTCAACTGCTCACAATTTTGCCTTGGCCAGCAAGGGTCCTAAGAACTTCTGACCAGAAATGCCGATCTCTCCCTACCACTTCGTCAATCGCATGAGCTGCTAAGTGTACCCCGTCAACTGGGCTGTAATGAGGGATTTACACCACTGAGCATCTCTACATATACACCATGGTTGAAGAGTCTTTTTTTGCTTGTTTATTTATTTATTTATTTATTTATTTGTTGAAAAGAGTCTTAAGATCAGATTACTTACCCTGTCAACTAAACAAGTCTTGAAATGACAAAAAGGTACAAACACATCTATATGTTCTAATCCACAAATAGCAGACACATGCATACTTCAGATACTTAGAACTCTAAAACATCAAACGTATTACATCATACATTAGCATCAAATGTATATCCATTTCTCTTTTTTAATTTCGCACACTAGTGTAATTCACACTTGCCTTCATTAATTTTGCTAATTCTTCAGCAGAACAAGCACAATTACCATACAGTAATCTCAATGTAACAGATTTAGTACTGCAAAACAGGATAACTGCCTAACGCTGGAAAAGTTAATTTTAGATCATGTAGGCGTATTTTAAGACAACTCTCTCAGAAGTGCCATAAATCAAATGAACAGCAAATAAGTGCATAAATGCTGATATCAGTTTAGATAGCCTAGCTACAGTTTTAAGAATGCCATTGAAAGCGTGATACCAAAAAATAAACCTCAGCAGAAAACAGTGTTTCAGAATGCTCTGATTACATATTTTTTTCTTAACTTCTGACAGTCTCCTTGCTCATTTTCTGGTACTATGAACATCAGTAAATATACATTTTGTCCTGAAATATCACTGAGGTTATTTGCAGAAAAAGTGCAGTGAATCATTCTGTATGTTTCAGTGCCTTACACAGTGTATCAGAATTCTCTCTCTTTCTCTGTCCAATAAACTGTCTCAAGAAGAATAAGAATTCAGTTTACATTAACAAAATATGAAATTTTCAAGGTAAACACAGGTCAAGGATATTTACGTCCACTGTGAATGCACTGTGACAAGGGGAGTTTCACCGAAATTGCCACCTCTTGCTACAATTTCATGCACCTTATTAATTTATTTAACTGTGCAGTGGTTCAGCGGTTACTATTGTCGCCTTACAGCAATAGGTTCTCCAGTTCGATTCTCGACTGGGGTGCCTTCTGTGCAGAGTCTGCATGTCCTACCTGCATTCTCTTGGGTTTTCTCCAGGTGCTCCAGTTTTCAAAGACATGCATCTGGAGCGTTTTTTCCCCGGCCTCTACTGAAAAAAGGCTCTACCCCAGCTGGACTTTCCCAGTAACAAACAAATAAATAAATAAAGTATATATGTATGTATGTATGTATATATTTACCTATTTGTGTGGTCTAGTCTGAACAGCTCAAGAAAAAAGGTAGTAATATGCGAGAGACAAAATGCATTTACAGCAGAAGAGAAACTGCTTCAGTAACAGCAATGCAATAAAAATGGCCGATATGAAATCCTTACCACTGCAAAACCCAATCAACAAGTATTCCAAAGGAAAAAAAGGTCATGGCCCGATGAGATTCACATAAAAAAACAACTCATCTTGTTGCAGTTTTGCATGTTTTAAAACATCCTTCAGGAATTTCTCACTTCCACAATTTATTTTTCTTTACTACAGGGATCCACACATTGGATAATTTTATAGTGACTCATCTGGAAGACCATTATTTCTTGTAAACTGAGTATTTGGTAATTGCTCCTGAAAATGCACTATACTGTCATGGGCTTGTTGTTTCACAGGCTTCTTCCACTTTATAGTTTCACATTTAGTGCATCATTTATAATCATAATCTCAGCCATGAGCATCCCATGTTGCTGGCTCATTTTAACAAATTAACCAGTTATGCATTGCATTTCCTGCTCCAAAAGACCATGCTGTTTCCTCATAAGCAGCAGATAAGATGTCTGACAGTTACCATTGCTCTTTCTGGCTAGACTCTTCATATCCTTTTATTTACAAATATTTTCTTTCAGAAAGCACCATTTGTCAGTGGTGAATGTTCACTTGGCTCACACAGACAGCCAAATAGATATATTGTTGGTTTATATTAGATACCATCACTGCCTCAGTGTCAATGTTTGAAAAACCTATCCATTACATAAAAAACTACAGCAGAAAGGCACCTGGAGACTGCAGTTTAAGTGGATTGGTCTACAGACCTAGTCAGCCATGACCGAGGTCACAATAGCAAGACTATACACACACACACACACACACACACACACACACACACACACACACACACAAATATATCTCAACAGCAAGACTACATACACACACACACACACACACACATATATACATACACACACACATATACATATATATCTATGATGACCCTTCTTCTTCCCTCTTCCCCCTCCTCAGCATACCTCTCAACTGTCTAGGTCTTTACAGAATGGCAATATTTTTGCCTCAGATTTTTTGTCTGTTTCTCAAAATTGAGATTTTCCGGAAAATTACCAAAGACCAAAGTCAATAAATAATTACAAACATTCTGGTTGGGAAAACTTCATATCTCATTATTTTAGGCACATCTCACACACACACAGTAATAATGTTACTAATTTCTGTATTACATCAGGATAGCCAGGCCCATAAAAGTACATTTCCAAAACCATCAATTAGTATTAACAAAGTCCACCTGAACAAAAACACGGTCTGCTCATAACAGTACTCAAGCTGTTGAAGGGGCATTTCAGAGCTACACAGTTAAAGTTTCTGTACACAGCACAAGCAGAAAGCTATAATTAAAAGTGGAAAGGGATAATGAAACAGCGGGAAGCTCAAGAGATGAGGAGAGGCTGGCATTTTGGATGCAGATCCTTAAGGAGGATAACAATTACTATACAGAATACTCTGTTCATAAAGTAGCAGAAAATGTTCTAAGAACTAAGCCAACATGGGAATGGAGAAAGGAGATTCTGATGATAGGGATGACTGCAATTAGGGTTATAGAGAATAGTCAAGACAGAACTGGAATTTGACAGAGAAAACTAATAAAAGAAGCAAGCTATTGAGAGCAAATAATTAGAGAGAGAAAGGTAACAGAATGGGAAGAGGCCAAGACTACATTTGGACTACAGGCCAGAGTTTGCCTTCCCTACCAATGATTGACATCAGAGTATAGGCAAACAGAAAGGAATATGGGGATGCTAAGTGCAAGACCAACACTCAGATTTCAGTATAATATAGAATAGAAGTTGCTCTTAAAATGGGATAATTAGTAGGACATATAAAATATTGCACAATAACTACAGGTATCAATCACAGAAGGTTAGAAAGGATTGGGAAGAGAGACTGGATAAGGAATTCACAAAGAATCAATAGGAGGACATGTGTAATGGCTGCCAAATATGCAACAAAGTCTAGAAGATTTAGGATCTTTGCTTGGAAGTATTTACATAGGTATTTTTTATAACCCAAGCAGACTCCAAAGAATTTTTCCTTAGGTAGATTGCAAATGTTGGACGTGTGATGGAGAAGAAAGAGGTAACTGGGAAAATAGTTTTTGGAGTGTAATAAGTTGGCAGACATAAAAAAAAAACTTCCTGCAGACTACTCTTTCAAAAATATTGGATGACCAAACTGGTGAAACTAAGGGAATTATTTTTTGAACTGTGATACAGAATTGGAATTGCTCAGCGATAGTAAGGCCTTACTGAGTGTAGTTTTGGTAGCTGTCAAAAAAGGCAATTACTAAAAAATAGAAATCAAAGTCTAAACCAACTATACTAGAAGTAGTGAATTCTGTAAGACAGACAAAAAAAATTGGACATGTGATCTTTATAAAAAGGGTAGAAACAAATTATATAGAAAAAATGAGAACTGTGGGAACGAAAGACACAGAATGATGTTTTGGAGGAAGGATGAGGTTTAAGGGATGGCAGGAATTGAATGAGCTATGTAAAGTTTGATGGGCAATGACTGTAGAGAAGATTATAAGTGATGTATGTTTGCAACTGAAAATATGTCAATATGGTTTGTTTTCATTTACATAAATATATGACTGCTTACGTCAAAACTGATAATTGAACAAAGATGTTTCCTGTTTACAGTACTCAGACCAGCACCCATTACAAACATTTTTACCACGTTCTGGCTGACCACCTCTTTACAGCAAATACCATTCATGAAGCATTTATGAACAAGATAAGCAAAGGTTTAACAAGCCACCCAGAACATTCTGTTCCACATACACATGCAAATTCAATATGAATCTGTTAGCAGCCACCTGACAATGAACTGGCCAGTGTAATTTATCAGCAATGGACTAACACTGTGCCTGTTGAACAGTGATGTCACAGAATAACCAGACTAAAGTATTGATTTGACTTGGAAACTTTAAAAAAAAAACATGCTAAGGGAGATATATAATGCAGGGTAGTGAGAGAGGCAAACAGATGTTTTTACATACCATTAACCTGTGAACCTATTCCCCCATCGATCGCGCCTGCAGCGCTTTATGTATAAAAAAAAGAAATCAAAGACTCTGCATACTGTTTTTTGATGTTAAAAGTACTTTTGAGCAATGGTGGTGTCAACCAGGCAGTGATTAAAAATGAACTGTGTGTGATAGCCAGAAACAGCAAAATAAAGCCAAGGCAGTTGCTTGCAGAAAGAGGAGACGAACTGTAAGGTCCCTGGGAAGGTAAACTGCCAGGTGATGCTTTTAAAGTACCTGCTGCAATAGATTATATCTGCTGTGGTTGAGTCTTTCTGGGTACGCAGATCATCCAGCTTGCACTATGAATATTTACTTTTGTCTATGTCGTCTGCTCTGTTTTTCTTCTTTCTTGCTGTGTTAATGTAAGTAAGAGGCCATGCTAGGCAAGTACCCTGTTATCCATATTGCTGAAAACATGCTTTCTGTATTTAACTATGGGATCTCAAGTACTGCTTGCTACCAAGCCACTGTTTTTTGTTTTATATAGTTCATTTATTTGGCTTTTGGGTAGCGATCAGCTCTAGCTATTAGAGCTACTGAAGTTTTTTTTTTTTTTTTTTTTTTTATAAGCATGCAGAGTCCCTTGCCCCAGTATTTACAAAATGGTGCAGTTTAAAGACATAAGCACACACTATAACAAATAAACACCAAACTGCTAAACGCTCACATAGTGGAAGTCAGAAACTGACTTTTTGTAGGTAGTGCAGCTGATCAATGCATTTTAACCAACTAAATGATTTTTTCAGCATATTAATGCTTAGTTTTTATTCGTTTTTTTTTTTTCTTTTTCTGTAATAACATATGTTTGGATGCATAATACAAAAGACACTGGGGTGGGAGATTTTTGCATTAATTCCTTTAGTGTTTTGGAGTATTACTGTAATAGTTTTACTGTAACAGTTATAGTTATTAGATTTTATAAACATTAATAAACACCAACACATAAATGGTATTAAGCCAGGTGATGTTTAAAATACTCAAGGGTACATTTAGATTACTTAGTTTGAGAGTAGATTGCTACAAGTATGTTATAGGTTCATTATATTAGATTAAGGAAAGTTACAATTAGAGTTTTAAAATCTTTTAAATATTAACTTGTATTGTAAAAATTTAGCAAAAGGTTAATATAGTTGAAGGGTGGGTTACACATATATAACTAGTCTCTTAGGTTATAAATAGTTCTGTTATTATTGGATTATGTTCATTGTAACCTTATCTTCGGTTAACATGCTTTATAAGTATTTATAATATGCAGCTCATTAACTAAACAGTCACAACCTCTCTTAGTTGGGTCTCATCACTAGTAACACATTATACTGTTAGATAATTTTATCAAAATGTTATTTTAATGTTATACCAATCTGACTGTATTACAGTTGTGATTACATTCTCACAAGAAATGCCAATTCTAGTAACAAATATGTTATGTACAGTATTCCTAGAGATTCTTAGTTGTATACACAGTGTTTTAACATTCCAGGCTTACAGATTTATATTTATATACCTTAGGTCAAGCTTACTCTACACAAAAATTGGTGTACTCTTTACAAGTGGAGACTCTATGTGCACCGAAGTGAGTTCTGGTCTGATAATCTTTTGGATGAGATTTTCTTTGTATATATGTATAGAATTGTTAATGTTGTTTTTGGTTTGTTTATATGCTTCTTCGCTTAAGGGGTTCGGGTGGGTAGGCACCGGGTTAGTTCAGAAGAAGTATCATGCTGCATCTTCCATTACATTTTACTGTGTTGCTTTTAAAGAACAGAATTGGTGCTTCATTCTCCGTCTTTTATCTAACAAAACTAGGGTAGACTATTCCAACACAAAAGTAATGTACCCACACATTATCTTAATTACACTAAATATATTATGTGACTATACCTATTTTGGTTTTAACGCCCATGAGTTGGTCCATTGATTCTTGGAATATAAATGGCTTACAAAACTTTGCAAAAAGAAAATTACTACTACACCTTGTCTTTAAATCTCATGCTAGCGTTTGTTTTCTACAGGAAACACACCTATCTAATTCTGACTGGGAAAAAGTAAAAAATAGAAAATGGATTAGGTCTATAATAAGCGCAGGTGACAGCACAAATTCGAAAGGTGTGGCCATCATAATTAAGAAACAATTCCAGGAAATTATTAATGAATATAAATCTGACACAAACGGCAGATGGTGTTACTTTACATCTACCCTACCTAACTCCGACAAACCAGTTATGTTTTTAAATCTGTATGGTCCTTGTTCACAACAACAGACTTTTATTTTAGAAATTTATAAAATACTGAACTCATTTCCAAATCACTTATTTATTGTAGGTGGGGACTGGAATGCGGTTATAGACCCCAGTCTAGATCGCACAAGCAAATCATCCTCTTACAATCTTCAAGCTTCCATAGCGTTAGAGGAGCTTATATCTGATTTTAATCTTATAGACACGATTAAATTTAGTAATATCTCGTCTAAGGAAAATCTTTATACCTTTTATTCCAATTGTCACAAATCATGGTCACGCCTTGACTTTTTCTTAATTTCAGACCTTCTATCCAAATTTAAAAATACTTTCAATATTGAGCCTAGATGCTTCTCTGACCATGCCAAAATCTCCCTCATAATTAGGTTCACTCCGCCTGATTTTACTTTTGCCAACTGGACACTTAACAATAATTTACTAAATAATAAAGATATAATTAAAAAAATTAACAACATGTTAATAGATCTTGATTTGAATATCACAGAGTCCCAAATCCCCCCGGACATACAATGGGCGGCATGCAAGGCTGAAATGAGGGGCTTTCTCATTAGCCAAGCTTCCTTTCTTAAAAAGCTAAACATGAAAAAGGAAAATACTTTATCCTTGAAACTTTCTTCTCTGGAAAAAAGTCAGAGATTATCCCCTGACCCACAAACTATAGAACTGATTAATGCGACGCGCAAAGATTTATATGAACTTTATTCACAGAACTATTCCTTTCAGGAACAGAAATTCATTGCAACATACTCTGAATGGGCACAAATGCCCTCAAGAACCTTAGCAAGAATACTAAAAAATAATAATAGTGCTCCTAGAATTTCCACCCTTCATCACCAAGGAAATTATACAAATCAGATTCTGAAATAATACACCTGTTCTTTGAACTCTTTTCAGAAATCTATAGCGGACATAAAAGTGATAATCAAAAACCTCGGATGGAGTCTTTTCTTAATTCAATTAAGTTCCCTCTTAATACCAACCAAGTCTCCTCCTATCTGCCCTGCTCGACATTCAAGAAGTCCAGGCCATCATAAAAATTTAAAATTAGGCAAAGCCCCGGGCCCTGACGGCTTTACTACTAACTTCTTCAAAGTTTTCTACACAAATACCTCCTCCATACTATTGAAAGTCTTTAACTATATTATTAAAGAAGGTATTACTGATATACACTGGAATAACTCGAAAACTATTTTAATATTAAAAAATAAACAGGATAAAGCAGATCCTCACAACTACAGACCAATCTCGTTAATGAATGTCGACATTAAGGTATTCGCTGCCATATTAGCATGTAGATTGAAAAAAGTTCTCCCGTCTTTAATCTCCCCTGATCAAGCTGGTTTTATGAGCAATAGGCACACGTGGGATAATACATTAACCCTTGATTCCCTTATACAATTTACCAAAAAAGGAAGAAATCCAATATACGCCTTAACCTTAGATGCCTCCAAAGCTTTCGACAGAGTTAACTGGGAGTTTCTGTTTGCCTCATTGTCCCATTTTGGTGTGCCTAATTATTTTTCGGATATGATCAGAACACTTTATACAAATTCCCAAACCTACCTTTACATCAACAAACAGAGATCGGAGCCAATTCTGATCACTAATGGAACAAGGCAAGGGTGCCCACTCTCTCCTTTTCTTTTTAATATTTTTATTGAGCCTTTCTTTCTTTATATTACTCAGAATACCTATCACAATATACCTAAAATACTAAACACGAGATTGCACTATCAGCGTTTGCTGACGATCTTAATTTATATTTTCAGTCACCCAATACAGACCTACCAAAATTCTTGATGCCATAGAGAAATTCTCTATCGCATCAGATTATCAAATAAATAATAAAAAATCTCATATATTTCCTATAAACCCTAACTCCCATAAATCCTTTTATTTCCCTGAATCCTCCTTCCGAATAACATATAGCCTTAAATATTTAGGTATCCATTTTGAACATAATCAAGCCTCTATTCTTCAAAATAATTTATTAAAAACATGGTCTAACATACAACAAGATCTACAAAGATGGAAACATATGAATTTAGCTTTCCTGTCCAAAGCAGCTATTGTGAAAATGAATATCTTACCTAGACTCCTATTTCAACTTAATGCTTTGGATGTATTAGTCTACAATAACTTTTTCTCCAAAATCAACAAAGAAATAGCTGGTTTCATTTGGTTCCCTAAATCAGTGAGAATTGCTTACCTTAAATTAACCTATCCTAAGGAAAAAGGGGGCTAAGTCTACCAAACTTCCATTTATACTATAAAATTATTTGCTCAATTAGAGTTTGGTCTATCTCAAATTTCAACATCAAAACACAAATGCATTATCCAGCCTGGGTTAAAATGTGGTATCAACATGTTATATCCAACAAAATTAACCCTCAGGCTATTCCCTTTCTATCTATTACCTCTTTGAACAACTGTAATCTAGCTCAATCTTTGAAACATAAAATCAAGCTTTTCCAAAATCTTATTAAAGATATTAATCTGGTAAATTCTCTATCCCTTCTACAACCGCTGCACCAGAACCCAAATCTTAAAATTAACAATCTAATGATTGACCTTACTAAATTCCTCTCATCAAAGATCTCAAGGTATGGGATATTCTCAAACATAGATCTAAAACTCTACCCGAGTTACGGTTAATCTTGGGTACTAATAAAAAATACACAGTTATTCTTAGACAACTAAGAGAAATTATTATGGCACAACATTTTAACGTCTCTCCCAATACTCAGGAATTAAACAAACTAGTTGAAGTCATCTCAGCAATCTCAAGCATTAAAAAAACAATATCATCCTCTTACAAGCTATTGACTAACATGATCTACGATTCAAACTGTCTTTTCTCCAACTACTGGAATACCATCGAACCTTCCATTACAGAGGATCAAAAATTATCAGCTATAAAATCTACTCTAGAGCTCTCTCTTTTCAAAAAACTCCTATATACACAAATGATGCTCAACAACAATGCTTATTACACTCCTGTAACTCTTAATAAATTTAATGCCAACACTTCACCCTCGTGCACCTGTTGTTCATGTCCGAAAGCGGACTTGCTTCACATTATGTGGTATTGCAAGCATTCTTACAAACTCTGGTGCTCTCTGAAAGTACGCCTGGAAAAATGGGTTACTACACCTCCACACTCGTGGAAACAGCTATCCTTCACATTCCTACATCCAAAGTATCAAAATGCAACTGCACATTCTAATTATACTTTGTTCACTTGTTAAACTATACATCACTAGCAATTGGTTAGATCGTAACAAACTTAGTTGGGGAAAATTCAAAGAAATGGCTCATAAACATATTTCTGCACATAAATTCATTATAAAAGGTCCAAAAAAAAGAGCCTATTTTAGTAAACTATGGAAGAAACTTTTAGATTTAGTTCTTAGTGAATAATTTCTCAGGGGTACATTCAAAACATCATTTACCCTTGTCTTTGTTAACTTATGGAGATCCAATGATAATTATGTAGTCGAAGTGCAGCACAGTACATTACTTTACATCATGTTGTAAATATTGTATATAAAAGTTTGTTTGGTTTTATTAATGACAATGCTTTTCTTATGTTTTACACTCTTTCTCACTTATATCTATATTTAAACTGTTTGATTATGTATTATATTCTGTAATTATTCAACGCCTCATTTTAATGTTCATGACTACAATGGCTGTATGCATTGTTTCATTTTATTGAAAATAAAATAAAAGATTTATTGGAAAAAAAAAAAAAAACAACTCTAGATGTACACTCATTCTATATCACTCATTTTCATTATTTTTTTGTTTTTGGCAGCTATCTCCAACTCTTTCATCACCTCTTCCCAAGGGACTCAAGCAGCGTTCCAAGTGGCCAATATGTTCTCCCTACTCCTGGTATTAGAAGACACCAGGAAGGACAGCCAAGAGCCAGCCACAGCGATAGGACTTGCACATCTCAATCTCCATGCACTGGACTATAATACTGGCTCTTTTCCTAGGTGGTGCTCTTGTAACAAGACCTAAACTAATTTACTTCCGCTCCTAGGATGGCAAAACTAACCTCGATTGCTTATTCCAGGCCTTCCCAGCTGACTCCTTTACTGTCTGGCCTGCTAACTGAACCAACATTACCTTAGATGAAGTCAGGGTTCTAGCCTGTCACATCCTGGGGCTATCTCCACTCCCTTGGTCATAAGATAATTGAGGTAAGTGTGGGTTGATAATATGGACTGAATGGCTTACACTTTCAAATAGCAATCTGGTAGCTCTAGTGACAGAATGCTGTCAGCAACTCCAATGCTGGCAATACACCAATTGGCAAGGACATGTCAGTCAATTAAATGTGTGCTATTCAACAGAATATAGAAAACTACAGCATGATATATTGAAAATAGTGGTTAAACATAACCCAAGAAATGCTCAACAAACTGCATATGGTACATTAGTTTCCTGGCCATAAAATATTGCAAACTTATTTGTCAAAAAACAACTTAACATGTTAACATATAACTGCAGCATGAAGGAATCATCAGGGCTCTAGTACAAAGTCAGCCAAGGTCAGTGACAGACAGCCCCAACTGCAGAACACTACAATAGCAAATGCATGACAAAATCAAAACAAGGAACAATATTTACAGGGCACACCTGGATAACAAGTGTTTAATTCTCGAGTTATTTATAATTAGCAGTGTGGATTCTATTCCCACATCAAGGAGATGGATTTGTGACACTGCAGTCTAGCACAAGGGGGTGCTGCACTCCTGAGTGCATCGGCCTTTGGATGAGATGTTAAACTGAGGTCCTATCTGCTTGAGCTGGTGGTAGCTCAGGTGGATGTAAAAGATCCCATGGCACCTATTGAAAATGGGTAGGGGAAATTCCCAGATGACCTGGGCAAATTTCCCCTAGTAATATAGATACTATCTCAAGTCTCCCCCAAAAAGTGGTTACTAACCTAATGGGACTAACCCAGTCAGCAAGGGAAAAAATATGAAAAAATAAATAAATCAATAACCCAAGACTCTGGACTAACTTCAAGAATTCCAAATTACTGGCAATAAAAAAGAAAACCAAACAGGACAAGCAAGAGACCCAAGAATGCTGAACTGTCACATGAATAAACTTAGCCTTTGTTTACTCTGGATTAAGATGCAACCGACTGATTAAACCAACTGAGACCAGAATCCAAGCAGTATTTTAAAATGGTTAAAATAAGACATTTGCTCCTGAGGGGAGAGGTAAAATTGAGAATCATCAGCATAATATCATATCATCAGTATTGACAACACTGCACCTTTTTGCTCATCAAGACCTTTCTGAGAACAAACTCTGTAGAATCCCATAGTTCAAAGTCAGCTTACATAAAGAACTACTTACAGATATTACCTTTTGACAGCTTCTCACCAGGAAAGAGGGAAACCAAGCAAGGAATGCACCTGAAAGGCCACAGCAGATATGCAGTCATGGGCACCATACTCTACAGTATCAAATGCAGCTGAGACAAACAGGAGAGCCAAGGATAAATAAATGCACTGGTGTCTCACCACTAGCCAGGCATTCATAACCCACAGAACAGCCTTTGTGGTAAAAAAAAGCCAGAAGGATGAGGTCAGAGGAGACCACAAGATGTCAAAATGGAGCACAGCTGGATCGAGCAATAGGCAACCTAGGCAGACGCCTAGGATCCACTGGCCAGGGGCAGCCACAAAAAGTACAGTCTTGTACATTTACCATAAATGTAGATGTTTGAGTGCATTCACTGTTGCAGTCATCACATTTGGGTTATCTGCTTGCAGTAGCCCTCAGTCGGCCTGATTATCAAAGTCTTGGGTCCTGCGTCGGTTGCTGTCTCATCTTCCATGACATCAAGTAGTCAGGGGTATAAAGCATGCAGCCGATGCCATTACATCGGTTTTTCTTGCCCCAGATGTCAGGTGCCCCCATAATGGGAAGCAATTATATACAAGGCTACACCCCCAACAAAAAAGCAAATACACCAAAAAGCTTTAAGCACAGTAAACAAGAATAGAGGTATAGTCAATAGAAGTCAGGGGGCTGGAGGGAGGGTAATCAGGACTGCAACAGTGAATACACTCGGACATCTACATTTATGGTAAGTGTAACACAACTGTACTATGTTCTTCATGTTTTACTGTTGCAGTCATCACATTTGGGTAGATTCCCAAAGCTAAGGATGGGCGGAGGTAATTAGATAGCATTAGGACCAGCTATAAGGCCCTGCAAGACTGCAGTGGCAAAGCCAGCTCTGTATTTAGAAAAAAATTGGCAAGAGGTAATGCTTGGTGAAGGTATGTACAGAACTCCAGGTAGCAGCTTGTAGGATGTCCCTGGTAGGGATACCTCTGAGAAAGGCTGTAGAGGTAGATGCAGCCCTAGTTGAATATGGTCTTATCCCCTGTGGGGTACGTTTTCCATGGTGCTTATAGCAGCAATGAATGCAATGGCCTATCCACTTAGAAATGGTTTGCTTTGAAATGGCCTTCCCCTCTGCCCCTGCAGCAAATGCAACCAGCAGCTGTTCAGATTTCCTGAGAGGCTTAGTCTTGTCCACAAAATCTATGTTGTCTGTGCACGTCCAAGGAGTGTAGTATTCATTCCCCTTTGTTCTGTGGATTAGAAAAGAAGGTTGGCAAATGAATGGACTGATTAAGGGCCACACTGGATACCACCTTGGGCATGAAGGAGGGATTGGTCCTGAGGGACACCCTCAGCATGAAAGATGATGAAAGGTTCCACTGCCATGAGGGCCTGTAATTCAGACACCCTTCTTGCTGAAGTGACAGCTAAAAGGAAGGCTGTTTTCCAAGAAAGGAATTTCAACTCTGTATTTGCAGCTGGCTCAAAGGGAGGTAGAGTGAGCTTTTTCCAATATAAAGTTAAGGTCCCAGGCTGGAGTAGGGGCTCTCCTGGGTGGTCTTAAGTTTTTGGCCCCTCTGAGGAACTGCTTCAGCAGTGGATGAGAGAAGAGGGGTGGTTCCGTATTGTAATGAGCTGAAATGGCTGAGGCATGAATTTTGATGGAGGAAAAGGAAAGGCCCTTGTGAAGCATCTCAGTTAAGTATTAAAGAATATGGGGTAAATTGGGTGCTGCTGTGCCCATCCCCTAAGTTTGGCTCCAGGAACAGAATCTTTTCCATTTTTCAGCATAGGATTTTCTAGTATTAGGCCTCCTTGCCTCCAGAATGACATCCATCACTTGCTTACTGAGGGATTGTAACGGAGAGCTCAGGTAATTAGCCAGGCTGCCAGGTTCAGGGTTTGAAGCTGTGGGTGCAGAATCTGGCCCTCCTGCTGGGACAGCGGAGCAGGGGTATGAGGCAGGTGCCATGGTGGCAGCAGTGACACACTGCGCAAGAGGGGGTACACCAGTGTTGGCGTGGCCAGTCTGGTGCAATCAATATTGTCCTTGGTTTGTCCTGTTTGATCTTTAGTAGTACCTTGGAGAGGCAGAGGGGGAAAGGCATAAACTGATAGGTTTTTCCAGGTGAAGAAAAGGGCATCCACTTTCCAAGCTTGTTTGTGGGGAGTCCTTGTGCAGAATTTGTCCAATTGGTAGTTCTGGGGGGAGGCAAACAGGTCCATCTCTGGGCTCCCCCATTTGTTTCTCAACATGTTGAATATCTTTGGTTCCAGTTTTCACTTGTGTGGGTTCATGAGATTTCTGCTTAGGTTGTCTGCCAGTGTATTTAGCTTTCCTGGCAGGAATTGAGCCTGTAGGTGCACTTGGTAGCGCAAGGCTGTGTTCCACAGGGCCATGGCTAGTCTGCAGACAGGGTAGGAGTGGGATCTCCCCTGCATGTTTATGTTCCACATAACAGTGGTGTTGTCCGTCTTTACCAATAATTGTCATGGAAGAATGTGGTCCTTGAAGGCTGTCAGAGCATTCGGTACAGCTAACATTTCTTTTTGATTGATATGCAGGTGCATTTGATTGGGGTTCCATTTGTCTTGAATGCACTGCCCTGCCAAGTGAGCCCTCCATGCATAATCTGATGCATCTGTTGTTAGGGTTTGAGCGGCAGGGGGTAGAGTGAATGGCAGTCCCTTGTTTTGGTGGCAGGCCTCTGCCCACCAAAGGAACTCTATCTGTAGACATTGTATGATAGGAATCATTGATTCTAGATCCTGAGAACGTTGACACCATAGGCTTTTTAGATACCATTGTAGTTTCCTCATATGCAGTCTTGCATATGGAATTAGAAGAATGCAAGAGGCCATGAACCCCAGGGCTTGCAGTATTTTCCTTGCAGATAGCTGGGTCTTTGGGGCCAATAGTTTGAAGTGGACTGTCAAATGAACTTGTTTCTCTGGCGTGAGGAAGGCCATCTGGGAAGTTGAATTCAAGCTTGCTCCCAGGAATACAATTTGTTGGCAGGGTACAAGATGTGATTTCTTTTCTTTTATGGTGTACCCCAGAGATGTTAGCAATTTCTTTACAAATGCCAGATGATTTAATAGTATGTCCTGGCTTTCTGCCTGAATTAGACAATCGTCCGGGTATGGGTATATTTGAATATTTCTTTGCCTGCAAAATGCAATGAATGGAGCTAGGCACTTTGTGAATACCCTGGGCGCAGTAGATAAGCCAAAGGGCAGTGCAGAGAACTGATAGTGAATGCAGCCTGCTCTGAAGCGTAGGTATCTTCTGCAAGATTCCCTTATTGGGATGTGCAGGTAGGCTTCCTTTAAATCCAGTGTTGCCAACCAGGCATCTTTGCCTAGCATGGGAAGCAGCTGATGAAGAGTTAGCATCTTGAATTTTGGGATTACCAAAAATGTGTTTAGGATAGACAGGTCCAGGATAGGACACCAGGAATTCTCTTTTCTGGGTACCAGGAAAAGTCTTGAGTAGAAACCTTGCCCCCACTCTTCTTCTAGGACAGGTTGAATAGCCCTGATGCTTAAAAGAGAGAGAATTTGCTTTTGAGCCTCTGCCCACTGATTTGGGGTAGGTCTGGCCAACCATTTGGGGTTGGTAAGGAGTGGAAGTGGAATCTGTATCCTTGGGAAACTATATTTAAAACCCATTTGTCCTGGGTAATGAGTTCCCAATTTTTTGCATGCAGGGAAATTTTTCTCCCTAAAGGAACAGTCAGTTGAGCAGGGCTTGGAAGATTTAAAGTTAAGTCATTAAGACAGTTTACCATAGGGGGGAGTCTTACTACTCCCTGTTTGGAAGTGGGAGCCCCCACACTGCTTAGGCCTGTGAGCACCTTGGGACTGAAGCCTGGGTGTTCTGCTGGTTCTGGGTTTGGACTGAGAAGGCCTGGAAGAGGCAGGAAAGGACCAATTCTTAGAGGGCCAATGTCTACTAAATCTGGGAGGCTGTACTTGCAGGAAATCTTTAACAGTTTGCATAGATTTAGCTTTTTCCTCCATCTTTTTAAGTACTTCTTCTGCTTTGTTGCCAAACATGCGGTCTTGGTTTAAGAGAGCATCCAGTAATTTAGCTTTAACGTGATCTGGCAAAGATTGCTCCTTAAGCCAAGCATGCCTTCTAAGTACAGACCCAGTGACAGCAGCCCTGCAAGATGCCTCTAATGAATCAAACCACATTACAAAGTATGTTTTCCAACTTGTTCAGCAGAATGCATTAAATCCTGTAAATCTTTATTTTCAGCACAGTCAGGAATCAACATAATTTTCTGTCTAAGCAATTCAATAATATGCTGCTGATACTTTAACATATGAAACTGGCAGTTTAAGGCCCTAATGGCCAAGGTTGCAGAAATGTATACCTTTTTACCCCTGGAATCTCTATCAGAGAGGGTAGGATTTTTGGCAGTAGTATCCTTAATGCCCTTAGGTCCCTGTGAAATGGTCTCAAGATCCGCAGTAGGATTTTAAATGAGGAACCTGTGAGAGTCAGGTACCCTGTAATACCTGTCAGGTTTTCTGGGAGCAGGAGGTAAAGAGTCAGGGGCCAGGCTAGATTCCGAGAAGGCATCATCTACAATGTCCAGCACAGGTGGGATTGCTAAAGGCCTGTGTTGAGGTAGGAGTAAGAATTCCCTAAGCCCCTTTTTTGAGTCAGAGTAATCCTGGCTTTCCCAGCGAAAATGCTCCCTAAGAGTATGCAAGGTTTCACCAAAAGAGAAATCCTCTGGAGGGGAAGCAGAGGGAATGGAGTCCTCTGCATCAGAGTCCTCATAGGTAGATAAGGGCAAATCCTGGTCATCAGAGAAAACAGAAATTTCAGAATCCTGATCAGAAGAATCAGAAGAAAAATCAGTCCTAGGTCTCAGAGGGGGGAAGGGTGGCTTCCCCTGATTAGAGTAATAAGGTCTTCAGCCATTCTTATCACTTGTTTTTTAGGCATAGGGGCCTGACCATGCAGTCTGGGTGTCGGTTTTCTAGGCATGGATCGAATTTTAGGCCTTGAAGAAGAAGATGGTGTCAGTTTAATATGCAAGTCAGTAGGCCTGAATACACCCTCAGAAGCTGGTGCCTGCACAGCAGCTCCGGACCCATCCTAGGTAGAGACATCCACAGGTTCCACAGTCGAAGAAGCATCTCACGGCATACTGGACTCCGAATGGGTCTCAGTAGAGGCCTGTGAATCTGAAGTAGCGGGTATCAGGGGCTGCAAAAGTGCCTCATTGAGTACCGGTGAACTGGCGACTAGCTTAGGAGAAGAGTTGTCGGCAGCTTTGGACCTATGCGGTCTGTCTCTGTCTTTATCTTTGCGTTTTTTCGGAATGTCGGTAGTCGGGTGGCTTACCAAAGCCATTTCTGGATAATTGAACCGAGTACCAAAATATTTAGATGCGTAAATGAACCAACGACGAATAGTATGAGGTTTGAATAAGGCACAAAACCAACAGCGAGGTACGTCGTGGTCTGGGCCTAAGCAAGGAATGCAGTACGAATGAAAATCTTTATGAGGTACTTGCTTTCCACAAGAAATACAACTGTTAACTTTTACTGACATCGGTTTAGAGCAAGAAAAAGGATCCCCAACAGGGTACTTAGCTTAGTTGAAGACTTCGGATCTGAAATTCGAAAGCAAAAATTTCAGGAGTCGGCTGACCAGCACTTGCGAACTGCTTCTACTTCGGGCACCGCACGGCAAGAAAGACTGGTGTAATGGCGTCGGCTGCATGCTTTATACCCCTGACTACCTGACGTCATGGAAGATGAGACAGCAACCGATGCAGGGCCCAAGAATTTGATAATCAGGCCGACTGAGGACTACTGCAAGTAGATAATCCAAACATGATAACTGCAACAGTGAAACACGAAGAACATCTTACATTCCTTTTTTAAGAACGTATTCTGCGTGCGTTGCATTTCTTCTTTAAAGATGCACACAGTGTGTGTCCTTAGTGGTGTCAGTACATAAATGCATCTGAACATGGGACCAGAGCATGAGTTTTTTAAGAGCATGTATTTTCTGTTGCTGTTCTGGACAGACGAATGCATATTTAAACATGTGAGCGAGTTCCAGATGGATGAATGCGGAGAACAGGTGTGTATGTGGTCCTGGACAGACAACTGTAAAGTATAGGTGTGTGTTTGTTTGTGTGTGGAGTTCCAGACAGACGAGTGTAGAGAACAGGTGTGTGTGTGTGTGTGTGTGTGTGTGTGTGTGTGTGTGTGTGTGTGTGTGTGTGTGTGTGTGTGTGTGTGTGTGTGTGTGTGTGTGTGTGTATAAAATACCCCAATTAGGGATGAATGGGAGATTGGTTAACTCATTCAGGCTCAAACCCTGTACCTTGAATACAGGATCCTAGAGCCTGAATCATCTACACCAACTGCCAAACTGTCATCAGCAAGTTGCTTTTCAAAGAATGTTGAGTTTCTGTGCATTTTCAAGGAATGTTGAGTTTCAAGGAAAGAGAAGTTTACTGTTGCTCATGTTAAGTCTGTTTTAATATGTATAACTGTTTGGTTTAGCAAATGGCCATCATCAGTGTTTGTGCTATAAATTCTAAACGCAGTATGAGCAGCACAGCTGGCAACGTGGAGCATAAGGCTATGGGTTCTACTCCCACATCACGGAGATGGAGTGCTGATATTGCAGTGCTCCTTTAAGGGGGATGGGGGTGCTGCACAACTGAGTGTGTCCTCCATTGGATGAGATGCCTATCAACTATGAACCTGTTGCCAGTTTGGCAGCCATTCCCTATTGCTGTATTACTAGCTTATCATTTTTTTAAATGCAACATTAGTAGTTCATTCTTCAAGAAGCATGCACTGAATTTGTACACAAAACATTGAAATCTAAAGCTGTTTGCCAGCAGCAACCTTTTCATTAGTTATAGATCACTATAATGTGGAATTATTCAGATGACTTTTACTTCTGCAATATACTGACTGATACGGGTGAATTGTAATGACAGAATTTTGAGTGGCCTTTGTGGCTGAAATGTTCTGAAATGGGTAGTTTTGTCATTATTGGTTCATATGTTTTGTTTCTCTGCTTACTGGAAAAATGTTCAACCCTACAAATTTAAAACACATTCTAATAAGTGGTGCTGTATTACAAAAGGAGTATAATTTAATACAATCAGGATGGTGCCTCAAAGAACACATGGATGTATGCATGGTCCAAACAATGTGTGCAAGGGGACTATGGTTTGAAAACAGCCCAAAGATACACATAAATCTGCCACTGGCCAAATACATTTTCTTTGAATGTGGGTTTCAATGTCATTTCAATGAATGTGAGTTACAAGGGCAGAGAAGCTTACTGCTCATGTTAAATCTGTTTTCACTGTGAGACTGTATTGCTTTGTTTAGCAAATGACTGCCAGTAATTGTGCTATAAAATTTGAAATAAAAGTTTTAAATAGCTCTAATCACTGTAGCAGCAAAGAAGAAAATAGTATGCACACTGACAGGTCTGAATAGTGTTTCTGATGAGAAATATCCAAGTAATGGCTGAGGAGGGCTGCTGGGGAGGGGGGGGGGCTAATCCATTACCCTGTGTGAAGAAATTAGACACCGTTATTTATGCTAGCACATCTGGCTGAGTTTTTGTATATAATTTTAGATTAACCTGTGTATTATGGGTTCCTATTACTTGTCGAAATCATGAAACATTGAACACTACAAGATCGAACTTGTATGTTTGATGTTTCAGAATTTCAAAAACGTAAAAAAAACAAACAAACAACATAAATTAACTATTGTAAGTAGGGAGGCAAGCACCCCTGCACACCCCCGCTCTTTAAATATACCAACTCTGAGATTGCACTATAGTGCGGAAAGGGAATATTTCCCTTTACTGCACTATAGTGCGATTGCGGAGTTGGTATATTTAAAGAGCGTGGGATGTGGGGGGTGCAGGGGGGCTTGCCCCCCTGCTTACAACAGTTAACTGTTGAACTGTTTTTTTCTTTTCTTCTTCTTCTTTTTTTTTAAGTGTGAATTGCTGAAACTTTGATAAACTGTGTTCGATGTTTACAGTTTAGAAGTTTCAGCAATTTGATAAGGTAATAGGAACCCGTGTATTATATGCCAGCATGACTAGCTGTGATATTGTAAATAAATTCTTACATGTTGATTTATAATTTGTGTGTACAGAATGTTTTAAAGACTTGAACAATGTCCTTTTATATTTCTAACTGCGCATGTTTGTGAGGAAAGATTCTAAAGTCAAACTGTCTCAGATTCAGCTGATCTGCAGATGATGTTATTGGAATGTTGACCATTGTTATGTGTTATTGTCAGAAGCTGAAAGACAAGAAGGAACTTTAGAAAACAGCTGTTGGCTGATCTTCAAAATATGAAATGAAAATTAGAACTGGAACAATTACGACAGGCTAGTCTATAAAAGAGCCCACTGAAGTTAGTTGTCAGTTAATAGCCAGTTGTGAGTTGTTCAGAGATGTACTGTGCAATGAATACCCAAAAGTACTCACCAAGAACTGTAAGCCTGCCTTTGCTCTGTTGTAGTAATTTAGTTTAGATGAGTGACAGTGTTCTTTGGTTATATAGGAAAATTATAACTAATCAGTTAGAGATTTTCTGAATGTTGGATTTCTATCCTACAGTACTGATTTCATTTTCCTTGTGATTGAGTTCTGTCTGTTTATTGGGAATTACTGTTTTACACTTCTAATCATTTTGCTAAGCCGCGATGGTGCAGCAGTAGCGTTGTTGCCTCACAGCAAGAGGTTCTCCTGTTCGATTCTCGGCTGGAGTGCCTTCTGTGTGGTGTCTGCATTTCTTCCCCGCGGTCGAGTGGCATTCGAAAGACATGCGTAGAATGGGCGTGCCTTAGTTGAAGGTTGGGCGTCGAGCTGGCACCTTAGCACCCGTAAAAAAAGTCTACTGCCAATCATTAGTGGACCGAGTTCCGCTGTGGCTACCCCTAACTGGGAAAAGCCGAAAGAAGAAGAAGAACAACAACTTTTAATCATTTTGCTCATTATTAAATATTTTTATTAACTTACATTGTGGCTGGTTAATCAGTGTTTTCTTTAGTGGTTGGAGTGTGCTTATACTTGCTTTGATAATTCCCAGGGACACTCCAAAAGCCTGGCTGCTTAGGTCATTTGCTATCATTTGTTTTAATATTTAATTTTCATAATTAGACACTCATTCAGAAGGGCATGAAGACACACTGACTGGTGACAGCACTTTACCTTTTTACTTTGGGGAAGGGACACAGCTGGCAATCGTGTGTCAGGCTTTCCCAGAAGTGTTTGAATGTGCGAGATTTAATGTATTTAAGTGCGAGTGTATCAGAGGTTTTAAAGTGAGAGACATTGCTCTGAAGTGTATAACAAGGAGTTACATTAGGGGTGGACAGAAGCATACAGTCCAGTCCCAGATTATAGAGCATGTTCCTGCTGTGCTCTTAGGGGAAAATTGTGGAATATTACTCCTGTCACTCCTGTTTAAGTGACAATCTCATATTGGAGTCAGAAGTGAGGACTGAACCTCCCTTAGTTACTGACCCAGGATATTGTGAGACGTCACATTATTTAGTGGCAGTTCAGTGGGATATTATCCTGACATCAGACCATGATCCAGCTCTGAAAGGGAATACCACTTTACATAGGTCACCTTTGCAATAACTCTGCTTATAAGGGGAAAAGATCTGATACTGGGATTAACTATTATCTATTATAGGTTTCCTCAACACAAGAGTAACTAAATTCTCTCTCTCTTTTTAATGTGGTTAGAAGAGCAGCTCTTTATAAAGAATTCCACACTATCTAAAAGAAATCACTGATCTGACGGCCAGGTTCTAATCTGTAAAAACGTTGACCAGACAGCTAAAATACTCAGTTTCCTTATAATCACTGTAGCCAAAATCCAGCCAATAAAACTTGATGGACTCTATCACCTGACCATCATGACAGTCTAGAGAAAAGGAAAGCCAATATTGGTGGTCCTTGTTGTGGAATATTGTGCATTCTCCTCAAACAGACAAGAAGAAAGAAAAGAACATACAAATTGGACAAAGAAGCTGGGCTGCAAAAAATGCTGGCAGTCTACAAAATGTAACTGGATGATCAGACACAGCAGAAATTTCATAACTGCCTTCATGCACAAGATTCCTGAATGGTACATCAAGTAATGAGCACCTGATATAAGTTTGCCCAACAAAACACCAAATTTCCTCCATATGAATTCTAACCTACAGCCTTGTCCTCCACATTCTGTGGTCATTATGATCATATGATCTTTCATGAGATGTGGTTGGGAAGGGAAGCATGTGAACAGTACGAATAGAGGCTAACTGATCCAGTGCAACAGACACTGCAAAATTATAAAAGTTGACTAGTCTTCTTGGTTGTCCCTACTTTAATCCAACTGAATTAGCTAAACTATGAAATAAAGTCATTACAAGACATACTTCAAGTTCTTTTACTGAATCAGTTCAACAATGGATGTCTTCACAGTAGTAGGAAGCCCAAGGTGGGGAGGAACCATACCGCACAACTGCCCAGATTTTCACAGAATATCCAGATTTTTCCTCATAGTTTTGGTATGTTCCTCATATTTGTTGTTTTCTGGCAAATCACTAAGGATTGAAGTCACACTACTACTGACAGACATTTGACTTTCAGACGTCATATCCTTCAGAAAATGCATGCCAATGCAAAGCCTGTTATTCTAGCAACTTTCTAAGTTTGCAACAGCAATATTTAAAATCTGTACCTACTTGGGGCCTCTGTCCACTCATTATTTTTAACTTTACCCAGATTTCTTGCTCTAGGTAGTTGAGAGGTGTGAGGGGAACTAAATTGTGGTCAGAGCATATAAATTGCACATAAAGTCAAAATCCAGCAATTAATATGTTAACTACAAGTAAACAAATAACTAAATACATTTTGGTGATATTTCTGACCAGGACAGCTAGACACTCTATTGTTTCATAGCAGTGCATTTCTATATAAAATATACAACCGGCTATTATCAACTCCACTGCACACAGAGATAATGTCCTAATTACAAGCTAGAAGACCATAGACTGAATACCAATGAAACAGCCTATGAGGGAAGACTAAAAAAGTAGCCATTTTCAGCTTATCCATCTGGAGAAGACAGATGTGGACTGAGCCCACTGCTGTACTTGTGTCTAGCTGTGGCAAAGGCCAAGTAAAACAGCAGTATGGGTTACAACATATAAATGAGCATGCCAAGCAGAGCATGATATTACATTCAGGTACAGCACATATAGAGAAGTGTGGAACTGTCATCAGGCCAGTACTGTAAGCTGCCAGTGATGCACACGCCATATCAATAAGGGCATGGGTTAGGGACAAAACTAGAAACTCCCTCCCCTTTAATGAGTGGTGGTTGAAAAGTGAATGAACTCTCTTTATATCTCCCTAGATGATGGCCTGTTCTGTTGGCCTCACACCACTGGGGAACAAATGGACTTAAGGCCAACTGGAAGAGGCATGACAGGGAACACAAATACATAATAAGACATTCAAAACTGGTTAGTAGGTTTGGCATTACAGTTCTGAGGGTCTGCAGTACAGTTAACAGCATGAAGATATTTAAACCAGTATTAGCGGTGCAGATTGGGGGAGGGACTGGAATTATTGGACACTGCAAATTTATTTATTTGTAGCAAGCAACTGTACAGGAGGGCCATGGGGATCCATTTTAAGCCATGGCATAGTTGCAATAATAATCATCACGGAAAGCAGTGCATTGTAAAACATGGTGCAAGAAATTGAAGTGTAGAGGCCAGCACTGCAAAATATGGTGCAACAAATTATAGTGTAGAGGTCAGCAAGCTGTATGCTGCTTAGAGAGACTCAGCACATGAACTAAAATTTTAAACTATGCTAAAACTAGACAAACACAACCAGCTCTACTGACATTAGTGCAACGTGGTTTTAAAAAGATTTCCTAGTTATTAGTTACAACAGTAAACAAAAAGGAAACTACGGAATACAACAGATATAATACAACTTGTGGAGTTGTACAACTATTAAACAGAAAGACAGTTTAATAAATGATGCAACAAAAGAAAAATATGCTATTTTATATTATATATTAGTGACATATAGCATTACATATGCCAAGTGTAGTTTGTAAACTAGTAATCTCACAGAGTGAGGATTCTTTACTAAAGTTTGCCTTACAGAAATGAAACATGTACAGGATTTAAAGAGGTGGACTGCTATAACCATGGAAAGAAAATGATACCATACGAAGTAGCATTATGCAAAACATGGGAAGCCAGGGGAAGTAATGAGTGTGGGCAGTTAAAATGTTTATAAAAAACTAGGTAACTCCACATTGGCATTTCTGTCTCTCTCTCTCTTTTAAATGTAGAAATGGTAGGAATGCTTAGAATTTTGTAAGGGATTTCCTTTGTCAACTAATCAGCGGTTTAAGACTTTGGAAATCTAATAATAGGAAAGGGGAAGTTTTGGAGTATATTAAATATATGTGAGAGGAGATTTGCCATGGATTTGGCATTACTAGTTAGGTAGACAGGAAATCACTGAATGGAAGCAAAAGACAAAATCAGTTTACTGCAGCTGTATTGGTCTTTCGATGTGAAGGTGTTTAGGTGGGTAAGATGGGGATAGTACAACTGCACAGGTAACTTACCATAACAGATATTCAAACAAAATGCTGTTTTAGTATACCTTACTACTAGGACTTCTCCATTAGATGTCCCCTCTGTCTGGCTAGTCTTTAACAACTTAGGTTCTTTCCCTCTGGTACGGTATACACCCACAACAGGGCATCTCCCAAAGTGCTGGTATAAGTTGGACATATGTGCACCATCTTCAAAGCTGTCTTGATGCCAATTTCACTCCCACTCCAAGGAACAGACCAAACAGAACAGATTTCATGCTGAAGGAGTAGGCAGACTCCTTGGGAATTAGGTAGAACCCATACTGCTGAGGCAAGTTCACTAACAACCCTTCCTCATCTGTAATCTGAAATTCAGTCCCTTAGTCCTAAACAAAGGAAAGTATATGGGGAAAGGAAAGTAGCAGTACATCTGTACATAAAGGGTGAAGGGTGGATAGGGGGGATGTCTCATCCTGGTTGGGGAGAAAGATAAAGGGCACCGCTGTACAGTGGAAGGTAGTCCCATAAAAGTGATCTATTTTAGATCTACTATTAAGGTAGGTTAACCTCACAAATTAACTGTCTTCTTCATTTGATCACTGTTGCAATATTCCTCACTTCTAGGATTACTCCTGATCTTAGGCAAACTAGGTGGTAGAAACAGAGGTGAGACCATTGCTGAGAGCACCTTCCAGGACAGTTCTGGCAAATTCAGCCTGGCCTTAGATTAAGAGTCTAACTTATAAAGCTTAGTAAAGGTGTGGAAAGATGACCATCTTCCAAGAGAGCTTGGGAGTCAATGCCCTGCATGAAGCTTATAGGCAGCAGCCCAGGTACTGTGGGCCTTATGTTTGTCTGCTGTTTGTCCATGTTCATGTGGTAGACTTGAATCTAATGAAAGAGATGAACAACTGTTCAGTCTTCTTGAAATCTTTTATCCTGTTCAAGAAAAATCCCAGTTGCTTCTGCACATCCAAAGACAGCAGGACTCTTTCCCCTCTGGTCAGGACATGAGGAAAAATCGTGGGAAGTTAAATAATCTTATTGATAGGAAATTCTGATGCTATCAAGAATGAAGGGCTAGTCCTAAGGCTCATTCTGTCTTTGTTGAAGACTAGGAAGGACAAAGTACACAAGGGCCTGGAATTGTGACACACTCCTAACTGAGGTAAGTACTACCAGTAAAACTGTCTTTCAGGTTGGGCACTTTAATGGAAATGAAGCTACTGGCATAAAGGAAGCTTGAGCCAGCATCTCCAGTACATAAAATTAGGTCCCAATCTCCTCCTAGGTGGTCTTATGTGAAGCACCCTCCTGAGAACTGTCTCAAACGGAGCAGGACTGCTACAGGTGGATCATGAGAAAGGCAAGCAGAGATGGCAAACAGATGAGCCTTGATAGAGGTGTACATCAGTTCTGCCTTCAGAAGCTCACTGTTGTATTCCAGGACCAGGACACCCCCATGCCTGATGGGCCCCAGCCCTTATCCTCAGAAGAGAAACCAAACCTCTTCCACTTGGACATGTAAGATCTCCTTGTAGTAGGTCTTCCAGCCTCTGATATTGTATCCATACTAACAGCTATAAAGTCTAGAGATTGGGATGCATGAGTAAACTCTTACATTGAGTCAGGAATTCTGTTCTGTAGGATAGAAGCAGGTATCATCCTCCTGCTATCTCCCTAACCAGGAAGAACCAATGTTGCTTGGGTCAAAGTGAAATTATTAAAAGCATTTTAATCTGTCCTTTCTCACCTGGAGTACTCTGAGAATCAGGGGAAGGGGGGGGGGCATAAACAAACCACCCTATCCAGGTTAAGAAATCTGTTTTCCATGCCTTCTTGCAAAGATTCCTTGAACAAAATTCAGTCATTTGCCTACTGTATGGGAATGCAAACAACTCCATCTGGTGCTCAACCCAATTTTGCAAAATTTGCAGGAAGATTTCCAGGTTTAACATCCATTTGTGAGGGTCTACCCTTGTCTTGCTCAGCTGATCTGCTACTGTATTCAGTTCTTAGATGATATACAGCTAGCTCATTGAAAGACGTTTTGTATTGTATTGACAATTTCTAAGCTGTTAAAGCTAGTCTGCAGAGCTGGTAAGGTATGGTAACTCCCTGATTTTTGAGGTACCACAGTATAGAGGTATTACCTGTCACTACATTTAAAACTCCTCCTGTTCAGAGCTGTTTGTAGTGCTAGTATCTTCTTGACGCTTGTGTTGGTTCCTCCTTGGGGGTGACCAGATCTCCTAGAGCTTGAAGTCCACTGAGAAAGCTCTACAGATAAAGTCTGATGCGGCTCTGTGTTGCTTGTCTTGTGGGGGGGGGTCTCTTGAATAAGGGGCAGTTCCTAAATTAAATCAGTTTAGTGGGCCCACATTGAAGTTCCTTTGTTACAAAACAAAAAATGGGAATTTGCTGTTCCAGAATGTACAATTGTTGGCAACACACTAACCTGTATTTTCTGTATGAGCAATCTAGCATGGTAGACCATTAGGATGGTGCAGGTCATAAGGCCCAGAGCCCTGAAAAATGTCCTGGCCATGGCCAGCAACTGTGTTGCTATGTTTAGGAAGTATTTCCGATAGCAATCCAGCTTGTTCTGAAGAAGGAATGCCCTCTGGACAGAGGTGTCAAGTTGGAGTTCCTAGAAAGACTACTTTTGAAATGGCACCATGGAGGATAACTTTTGGAAAATAACAGTTGTCCCAGAGCAGTGCAACAGATCTCTGGTGAAGAAGAGTGTCTTGAGCACTTCCTCTCTCAATTTTGTCTAGATCAGTCAGTCATCCAGGCATAGAAAAATAAGGATTTCCTGCATTCAGTACTAGCTGGGGCTAGAAACAATTGGTGAACACTCTTGGTGTAGTGATGGGCCCAAAGGGCAATTAAGCAAACTGAAAATGTCAACCTCCTGCAAAATGTCTGAGAAAGCATCTGTGCTCTTTGTGAATGGTGATGTATCAATAAGCATGTCTCAGATCCAGGAAGACCAAATGAGCCTGTGAGTGCAAGACTGACAATAGAGATGGCAGGGGTAACATCCTGAATATAGGTACTTGCAGGAAGGTGTTGAGTCTTTATATGTCTAAAATGGGTCTCTGGGTGCCTTTCTTACTGGGAACAAGGAACAGTTGGAAGTAAAATCCCTTACCCTGAACAGGGCCTGTTACCACCTCTATGCCCCCCCTGAGAGAGAGAGAAGACCGGAGATGACAGATGGAATCTCTTCCTCCTGTTCTCTAGGAACCTGCGGAATTCCTGACAAATGGGAGTGGCTGGCCTGCTGCAGCCTGTATCCTTCTTTGATTATTCTTAGAACCTTGAATGTGTGTGATACTTCCCCACATGAAAAGGTATAAGAAAAGCCTGTTATTTCTTGGGGTGGGACAGGGGTGGGGGGGGGATCAGCGCTGCACAGTCATGACTGCTGTCTATTACTGCTGGGCACTTGTGACCCCCCCCCCCCTCCAAGATTTTCCTTTACTGTTAGCTTGCCATCTCTTTTTGAAATGAAACTGTTCCCCTTTTTGTTGTTATCCCTTAGTCTGTCTCCTATAAAAAGGTACCGATTTAAAGGGCAGGTCCTTTTGTAACTGGGCGAAGGTGGTTTCCTGACAAGTGGGGTATTAATCAGCTGTGCCTTGACAGCATCTGGTAAGCCCTGCAACTTCAACTAGGTGGGTATGACTTCTTATAACACAGCCAGAGGCTGTAACTCTAGATGTTGCATCTACTGAGTCATACTTACACTTAACGGAATTTGGGTAACTGTGCATGAGCTCCAGCAGTTTAGCCCTAAGTTCTGTGTCTGAGACCTCATCAATCTTTTGGCGTATATGATCCAAAAGAGCCAAAAGGAATTTAGTTATATAAGATTGGCAATTTATAGCCACAGACAAAGTCTGATGCGGCTCTGTGTTGCTTGTCTTGTGGGGGGGGGTCTCTTGAATAAGGGGAAGTTCCTAAATTAAATCAGTTTAGTGGGTCTACACTGAAGTTCCTTTGTTACAAAAAGAAAAAAGGGAATTTGCTGTTCCAGAATGTACAATTGTTGGCAACACACCAACCTGCATTTTCTGCATGAGCAGTCTAGCATGGTAGACCATTAGAATGGTGCAGGTCATACGGCCCAGAGCCCTGAAAAATGTCTTGGCCATGGCCAGCAACTGTGTTGCTATGTTTAGGAAGTATTTCTGACAGCAATCCAGCTTGTTCTGAAGAAGGAATGCCCTCTGGACCGAGGTGTCAAGTTAGAGTTCGTAGAAAGACTACTTTTGAAATGGCACCATGGAGGATAACCTTTGGATGATAACAGTTGTCCCAGAGCAGTGCAACAGATCCCTGGTGAAGAGAGTCTTGAGCACTTCCTCTCTCAATTTTGCCTAGATCAGTCAGTCATCCAGGCATAGAAAAATAAGGATTTCCTGCATTCAGTACTAGCTGGGGCTAGACACAACTGGTGAACACTCTTGGTGTAGTGATGAGCCCAAAGGGCAATTAAGCAAACTGAAAATGTCAACCTCCTGCTAAATGGAAGTACAGTATGTTTAGTTTGATTATAGATGTTGGCTGGAGCAGGATATCACAGAAACAAGGTTTATATCGACCAACAAAGTGCAAGTTTTTCATGATGCAGTCTACAATGCTTGCAATATCTGCCATTCCTACAGTTGTGATTCAGTGCCTAAAGCAGCACTGCCCTTTAACTCCTGCATAAACTAAAGCAGCTTTTTGGCTTCTGTTACCTATAAAGTTCACGGATGAGCCTATTTCAATGCCCCCCTTTAGACTGGACTTGTGTGAACTACTCTGCATCTTTCCAAGTCCTCTTTTTCTAGCACATCTTTGATAGCACATGAACATATACATTTTATTTGTTCCTTTAACAGGTCAGCATTTCAAAAATATTCTGCATCAGTAATACTTCTACAGGTGTTTCTTACATACATTTATCACCCTACTCCATCCTCCAGGTGTTTCTTACATAAATCTAATCACCCTACTCCATCTGCATATTGTTTGTGTCTTTTTGCATCTTTTTCCACCCTTCTTACTTTCTTCTTTTTTCCACCCTTCTTACTTTCTTCTTTCTTTACCTATCTCTAACAGCATGCTGCAATGCAGGAAGGCTTAATTTTACTGCATTGTTTATCAGTGCTATTACTAATGTAATGTTCTCATTACAGTTTTCAGTAATTTTCTTTCTTTACAAATTTATGGAGCTTTGTGCATTGGGCTTCCCATGAAAAAGTACTATAGGTGCAGAGTCCACAAGCAAGATGCAAGCAGAAAAAATAAGCAAGTCAACTTCCAAATGAGTGATCAAATGTAGCAAATATATAACAGGATTGTAATATATAAATACATTAAGTTGTAAGAAATGCATAATTGTTAAACACAAATGTATGGAGATTAACATTTCAGGGTTTGCATTTGTGTGTGTGTTGTAACATATAGACATACTGATGTATGTGCATATGCATACATATGCTCTACACACACACACACACACACACACACACACACACATCCATAAGCACATAAATAATGCATGCAATATTTTCCAGCAAAAATAAATACACATTCCTCAAGTTAGTCAGCCATCCAGTTCAGCAGTTTTATTGGTCTATATCCCCAGTCCCACCTGCACTTTACCCTACACGTGTATATTATTACATGTGAAGAAGAGTACAATGCAACATGTTACTCACCTGTCCCGTAGAATGCTAGGTCCCAGATAAGGGTACTGGCTGTCCTTCAGTTTCCCTTTGATTAGCTGATCCAAAATCTCCTGCAGCAGAGGCTGGTGCTGAGTATATACATTTTCAACCCCCTGAATTAAAACACAATAAACAGGACTTTACCAAGTTATGTATTCAACTACTTGTGTTTCAGCCGACTAAGACGAACTTGCCGAAAACTACCTTCAAATACTGTCCTTCCAAACCTCTAATTGTTTATTTTTATTTGTTTTGCAGCTACACAGACTGGGCCACTAGGACCTCCTTTCAGTCATTCCTTTATTACATAATGGAAGAAACTAATACACGCTGCACACTAATAATAAAATAAAATACAGAAGAAAAAGTGATACGATAACTTTAACAAATATTATATTTACTCCAAAAATAGTTCAGTTATGCCTCCTGTCTACAGCACTGAAACTATATATTTCACTCTACTAATCACCTAAAACACACAAGTGAGAGCAACAACACACACATTTTAACATAAATTACTTAGGTTCATAGGTTCTTACTAGGCTATCTGCCCTAGGGCATTTACAAGCCTAGCCAGAGTGTGTTTGGCTTTCGCCACCCATTTTAAAATGAATTTTGCTATGCCCTTTTTCGAGGTTAGTATACTGTGCATATGTCTAACAGTGACACAGAAGTGATACCCGGAGTAAATCTACGATCTCCCATCCACTCATCAAGATTCCTCTTGAAGAGAGTCAATGAGGGACTCTGCCTAACCTGGACTGAGATTTTATTCCAGAGTGAAGGGAGCCTCTGGGTTATGAATCTGTCCCTCCAGCATGTCCTATTTATTTCAGTGCTGAGGTTCACGTCTCTCGAGCGCGTAGCTCGATGGGATTTGGATTTTCTGAGGTGCAGCATGTCCATTAATTCCAGGTTAGACATGGCTTTATACGTCAGGCACAGATCGCCTCTGAGCAGGCGGTATGCCACTGAGTAGAGCTGGAGTTTCTTTAACCGGGCAGCATATGGCATCTGTTTGAGCCCTTTGATCCTCTTGGTGAGGTACTTTTGGGGTCTTTCCAGTTGCTGCAGGTGTCTGGTAAGGTACATCCCAAAAGGGGCATTGTACTCAATTATGGGCCTGATGAGGGATACTTGTGAACCTCTGCTTTCCTTAAAAAAAACAAAAAAACAAAAAAATCTTGCTTTTTTCCCACTTTTCTGAGATTTAAAAAAGTTCAGTTACAGATTTGCTGTTCTGAACTGTTTGTAAGTTTCTTGGAGGCCATTGTTTGCTTGAGCTAAAGGGAAGTCTCTGTGTTCATCAGTGGCAGTGATAAACATTGAGCAGCCTGCCTGCCCCTGTGGGAGTGGTTACTGCCTTGAAACTGTAGTTTTATTGGCCATTTTGGGTCAATTCCAAACTCCTTGATCTCCCTCTCTTAAAACGCGATTGCCTCGTGGTTTTGGCGTCTTTTCGGACTTGTTGGCTGTTGGTGAAGCACTCACCAAGAGGAGAAAACGCTGAGAGAAGAAAGGAGCCACTTTTGAGATTTTAAGTATTTTGCTTCAGATTATTTGTTAAGTTTTTCTGCATTGCCGCCTACTTTTGAGCATTTTCTGGCTTGTTAAACTTTTCTGTGTTGGTAACTGTATTTAGAACACAACCTAGAGCTGATTACTGAATTTCCTGCGTGCACTTATTTTTAAAATCGTTTTTTTCTTAAAACTTGCATTTTATCTGTCTCTGGCCTAGCACTCAAGTGTGGGGTCATTTACTGCACTGTTCTAACTTGTTGATACTTGTGAACCTCTGCTTTCCTTAAAAAAAAACAAAAAAAAACAAAAAATCTTGCTTTTTTCCCACTTTTCTGAGATTTAAAAAAGTTCAGTTACAGATTTGCTGTTCTGAACTGTATGTAAGTTTCTTGGAGGCCATTGTTTGCTTGGGCTAAAGGGAAGTCTCTGTGTTCATCAGTGGCAGTGATAAACATTGAGCAGCCTGCCTGCCCCTGTGGGAGTGGTTACTGCCTTGAAACTGTAGCTTTATTGGCCATTTTGGGTAAATTCCTTGATCTCCCTCTCTTAAAACCCTCTTTTGCGCATAGCGCAACATCGGGCAGCGCCGCCTAATTGGGTTTAAACTATTCCTGGCTCCACAAAGTCTGCTCTTCACTTTTTCCCTTAGAACTGCTCTATCTCTCAAATTAAACACCATATTCTCATTCTAAGGCCCCTCACTGGTCCAAATAAGTAATCTTACAAGTTAGCACTAATAAACCATAAGCACTACTTACTCTTATACTCTCAAAGATTACCTTGTCCCCTATTGGTCCATTTTAATTTAGTTCCCTATATTACTCTAGCATGTCCAAAGATCAGTCAATGGTTTCCCATCAGTCCAGCTGGTGAATCTGGGAATTTTGAGGCAATGTTACAACTGTCTCATGTACACGGACAACCCTCTCCTCCTCCAAACAGGTTCAAATATATGTGAGTGATGCAACCATATAGCCAAACTGGAGGCTGAGCTCTCTCATCTCAAAACTGGTGTAATCAGTCAGAAGGAGAAGGTAACCTCACACAACACAATTCCAGTATCACATAGTCCCACCACAACAGCGAACCAAACACATAAAAACACAAAAACATACTCGGAGGCTCTAAATAAAAATCTACCTAAGCAACAGAGACCTCCAAAGCAGACATCCAAGCAAACGCTACCCCAGAACAAAACACGTACAACACATAGCACACAAAGTCAGTGTGCCAAGCAGTCACAGCCCTTAAGGCTGAATAACACACCTGATACTCTTGCAATAGGTGACTCTATTGTCAGACACACTAACGTCCCGCTCACCAGGCTGAATAAAGAGAAGGAGGAGGAGAGGGTTGTCTGTGTACATGAGTCAGTTGTAACATTGCCTCAAGATTCCCAGATTCATCAGCTGGACCGGAGAGGAGACTGACAACTGACCTTTGGACATGCTAGAATAGTATTGGGAATTCCTTTATAATTGAAAAAAGGGCCAATGGGGAACAAGGTACTCAAGGGGAGTTTGTGAGGGTGTAGTGCTTTTAATATTTTAGTGCTGACTTATATAATTGCTTTAGTGAGCAAGTGCCAGGCTTTAGAGTAGGAATAGGGTGTTTATTATGAGAACTAGATCAGTTCTAAGGGAAAAAGTGAAGAGCAGACTTTGTAGAGCCGAGAATGGTTTAAACCCAATTAAGCGGCGTTGCCCGATGCTACGCTATGCGCAAAATCGTGTAAAGCCGCGCTAAAGCAGGTTTTATACAGGGGGGACTTGAAAGAGCTAGAAATTGGCCCAAAACGGCCAATAGACTACCAGATTCTTGTGCTGGGAATACTCCTCCTGGGAGAGATAGGCTGCTCTAAGCTCCCCACTGCCACTGGTGAACAAAGAAGCCTCCCTTTATCCAGGAAAGGAAATGGGCAACACAGGAACTTTCCAAAAGTCCAGAATACAGCAAAGCCTGTATTTGGACTACTCTAGGTCAGGAAAGACGGGAAACAAGGATAATTTTTTTTTTCTTTTTTGCAACAAACAGCAGGAAAATGCAATAAATACGTAACACAGGCTAGTGCACTTGAGTGTGTAGCCTCAACAGGTAAATGCAACAAACGGGGCAAACTTTAAAAGTGCAGGTGCAAAAACAACTTTAAACAGTTTAAAACAGTTCAAGAAGCAGAAATACTTGCAGTTTAGCTAGATCGGACAGTCGCCCAGGTAGTAGCAGCAAAAAAAAAAACACTTTTATCAGGTTAGCAGTCGCTCTTTTAGCCTCTCTGCTGCTAGCACCACTCTGCAGGACCACGAGGAGCTTGGCTGAGTAGTAACAAGCACAAAAACCACGCCAAAGCGAGTTTTATACAGGGGGACTTGAAAGAGCTAGAAATTGGCCCAAAACGGCCAATAGACTACCAGATTATTGTGCTGGGAACACTCCTCCAGGGATAGATAGGCTGCTCTAAGCTCCCCACTGCCACTGGTGAACAAAGAAGCCTCCCTTTATCCAAGAAATGAAATGGGCAACACAGGAACTTTCCAAAAGTCCAGAATACAGCAAAGTCTGTATTTGGACTACTCTAGGTCAGGAAAGACAGGAAACAAGGACAATTTTTTTTTTCTTTTTTGCAACAAACAGCAGGAAAATGCAATAAATATTTAACATAGGCTAGCGCACTTCAGTGTGTAGCCTCAACAGGTAAATGCAACAAACCGGACAAACTTTAAATTACAAGCGCAAAAGCACGCTAAAACTGGCTTTAAAGCAGGGGATTAGAAAGAGATAGGAAATGGCCCAAAATGGCCAATACGCTACAAGTTACTGGGCTGGGACCACTCCTCAAGAGACAGATAGGCTGCTCAGAGCTCCCCACTCTCACTGGTGAACAAAGAAGCTTCCTCCTATCCAAATAAAAATATGGGCAACACAGGAACTAGGACACAGCCCAGAAATAAGCAATACCTGAAGACTGGGCTATTCTAGTTCAGTAAAGGCGGGAAACAAGGATTTTTTTTTTTTTTTTTTTTTTTAAGTAGCAGAAATTAGGTACAGAAACACAGTAAATGCTTTAATTCGGCTAGCACACTTGAGTGTGTAGCCTACCAGTTGCCTGTATCACTCTGCAGGACACCACGAGGATCTGTGCGGAGTTGTATACAATAACAAACTTTTTAAATCACAGATTCGCTAAGAAAAAAAAACTGGCGTTTTAGGCAGAATTAGTTAAGACAGCAAGAAAAGCAGAAAACTGATACTTAATCACTCCAAAGTCACTCTTTTGTCTCTCTGCTGCTGTAGACTCTGCAGAACACATGGAAGGCACTTGCTGAGCGGAATACAAGCGTAAAAACTGTGCAAATGAGGTTTTTATAGCAGGGAAGTGAAAGAGATAGAAATTATCCCAAAATGGCCAATAAACTACTAACTTCTGGGCTGAAACCACTCCTCCAGGGACAGATAGGCTGCACAAAGCTCCCCTCTCTCAGGTGAACAGAGAAACTTCCTTCTATCCAAGTAAGGTAATGGCAACACAGAAACTTGTAACACAGCCCTGGATTCAGCAATAACCTGAAAACTGGACTATACTAGTTCAGAAAGGTGGGAAACAAGTATATCATTTTTTTCAGAAAATAGAGCAGATACAATCAAAATTAGCCCAAAAAGGCCAATAAACTACCAACGTCTGGGCTGAAACCACTCCTCCAGGGACAGATAGCCTGCTCAAAGCTCCCCTCACTCACAGGTGAACAGAGAAACTTCCTTCTATCCAAGTAAGGTATGGCAACACAGAAACTTGCAACACAACCCTGGATTCAGCAATAACATGAAAACTGGACTATACTAGTTCAGAAAGGTGAGAAAGAACTATATATATATATATATATATATATATATATATATATATATATATATATTCATATATATATATTTTTTTTTCCAGAAAAAAGAGCAGATACAATCAAAACAACACTTTACCCAATTGACCAGTTAAAAAGCTTAAAACTGAGCTCTGTTCCAGCAGTCTTCAATCAGACAAGTTCTAACTGCACAGTCCTGCCACTAGGGTACAAAGAAACCTTCTCCAAAAAAGACGGCCTGGGTCAGTGCACAATTCATACAAACAAAGCTAGATCCAGATGGCCTGAATCTAGTCTATGCTACAGCAAACAAGGCGTACCAATTTCAGAAAGAAACAGTTCAAGTAAGCATGCGCAATAAGCCTTTAACCAGAAATTCCCAGCTCAGAAGGGCAGAATCTAGCCTCTCCTCCCACAAGAGTGCAGACCACAAACCTTCATAATGTAAAATAACTGGCCTGCAGCCCAAGTCCATAACCTAGAACTAATACACTTTTAGAACAGCAGACACTGAGCCTTCAATCAGCAGTTCCCAACTTACAAGGATGTACGCTACCTGTCCTGCCACAACAGTGCAGACCACAAACCTTCCTAATGTAAAACAACTGGTTTGAAGCCCAAGTGCTTAAACCAAGGGCCTTAGAATAACAGTTACAATTTAATGAGGCTACTAACAAGCAGTAATAAATGCAGCAGAATAAATTTAATTGAGTACTTTTAAAAGAGGCAAAAGCAAAATAAGGTAATAAAGTAGGAAGAAACACAAATACAGTAAGGCAGTTAAAGTGCAAAAAATTTTTTTTTTTTTTGAGATGGAGGAAACAGAGCAGATTAAGATACTATAGGGGAATGCCCTTCCCAAGTGCTCTCTCTGTACACTGCACAGGAGATGGGACTGGTAAGAGTATCCAAAATCAAAATATGACCTCACTGTACTCAGTTGAGTGAGCGAATGAGATGGGCTTCTAATACTACCTCACTTATGTTAACTTTCTAGAATGTGGAAGCTTCCAAACCACAATTCAATGAATCCTTCCTGCTAAGCATGGAATACCAGGGTAAGACTCAACACTTTTATAGAAAATCTAGACAGTCTAGGTAAAATACTGTTCAAGCTACAGCCTACTGCAATGCACAGTTATACAACAAACAAAAATACTGAACAGTTTATAACTGCTGAAACGGAGATTCACAAATTAGTTTCAAAACCTTGACTTTGAAGAAAACAAAGGTTACTGGTGGGAAGTAAAGTCCCTAGAAACTCCCCCTCCCTCATAAAGCACCCATTCAAAGTTTATTAAGGAAGCATTGACTGAAAGTAACAGATACGTACAAACCATGTAAGTTGATCTCTGAGGAAGCCTTTTCACTGGATATATGGACTTCTTTTATTGCAGTCCCTGGCTTAGCAAAATATTTCTTTCATTTCTTTGCCAGAGAATGTTTGTGTCTCCTTGCCAGTGGACGCCACAGTGGCATGCAAAGAGCTGGAACCATTCAGCCTCTGTTGCACTCACTCTGACCCCATCAAATGAGTGAGCACAACCTGCAAAAAGATACAATTATACAGTTGCCTAGGTTTGCCTGACTCAATGGTTTGGCTAAACATGCAAGAGAAGCATTCTGCACTGCAAGACATCTCAAAATTTGTCACAGGTCCACGCTTCACTGCAGCACAAAATCACTGAACGGAAATCAGGCATGAGCTCTCTATGGGTCTTTCAACACAGGCTACATCAGATGTTGATCGTAATACCCTTTATAAGAGGATGCACAGAGTGACAAATTGCTGGCTGTGATGCTTTGCAGAAAATCTAAGTGTACTACCTTCAGGATCACCACATCCTGCATTAAGTAGCCTTCAGCTCTGGGAAACAGAATTTTTCTTCTGAAGCAAATAACAGGAATTTCAATAATCCACACTCACTGACTAAACGCTCTTCAGCCTCTTGTTCTACCAGTGTCAGGTGCATCTACATTTCTCCAAGTTTAAGGTCCTTGAAACTTCTACTTAACAAAACTTACATTTTTTTTTGCGTGGGCAAATGCTGCCGTACCTCCTACACACCCTTGCTTACATATAACAACATTTTGGTTGCACAGCTATGGAGAAAAGCCTACATACACACCAAATCACTGATGGTGTGCAAAAAAAAAAAACAAAACAAAAATAAAACATTAATTTCAAAGAGAAAAAGTGATTGGGGGGTTCAAAATCAAAGAAAATAATGAGTTAAAAGCCTGTTGACTTTGCACTTGACCAAGTACAGGGTAACTCTGTCAGGTACAAACCACGGGAAGTACAAGCAAACATCTGAAATACAAAATAGACTGATTTATTTTTAGGCTATACAAAACTGTACAAACTACTGACAAAAGACAATCCAACAATTACTCTTGCTAAACCAGTAACCTTATGCCCCCTTTGTATATTAGTTAGTGTTATTAAGTCTTTTGCATATGACAGAGGGCTAGTCTGTTTCAGACTCTATTACTCTTCCAAGGAAACTTGTACATACCTATCTCTACTAAGTCAAAAATAACTTCCACGTATTACTAAAGAACATTTCCTCTTTATGTCAGGTAGTCAGCACCTGGAACATCTGAAATATGTGTAGGTTCTGTGACCTGAAGCCCATCATGTATTTAAAACATGGTCATATACCCAACACTGTACATTATACCAGGAAATATGTTAGGCTCTATGATACTTTTATTAAAACTTTTGACTATGATCCTATAGAATTACTCTCATAGGTTGGTACTAGGCCATCGGCCCTAGGGCCTATATAAGCCTAGCCATAACAATTCCCTGGCTATTTCTTCCCACATTACTTACTCTTCTCAATACATCTTTGTGTACCTACATCCTTTCTAAGCCTCATTATCCAGGTAGTATTTCACATTTTGAAGGTGGGAGGTGGGCTGCGGTTGTAGTTTTTTTAATTTATTTATTTATTTATTTATTTTTTTAACTCTTTTGCTTGATGGTGCTATGGATGTAATGGAAATGTCAAATCATGCCAAACTGTCTGAAAGTATTTAAGGATATGTAGTTTTACTGATCTCAGTCATTAAAACTACAAATTCTTGAAGTATCTGGCTGAGACTTGTTAATAAACAGTTATAATAACATTCAGACAATCATAGCATCAGTTAAAATCCCACACATCCAAAAAAAATCAATGAATGAGTTACTGTTACCAGACATTCCCTTTTGTGTGCTACCCATACTTCTCAACTAACCCTTTTTTGCAGAATGTCCCCGATTTTTCTTCAAATGTTTACCTTTTGATTTTCTAGTAAAAGTTTCATGATTACAGTCAGTCAGTCAATGCCAGTCATTACTATTTTACAATTCTGATTGTTCAGAAAATTCATACTGAGGCAAAACCTGTTCTATTAACTTTTTAAGTTAATTATAGTAATATTTAAAACATGTTCCTGATTTTTTACCCTTATTATTTATGGCTTTGTTTGAAAATCTTGACCAAATAAGTTGAGAGGTATGATACGATCCCAAAACATTCGGGTCTAAATTATTTCTGTTGGTGTTACTTCAGCAAACTGAAATAGACTACTAGACTGTTTATGTTGCTGCATTTGCTTGGTACAGTTTTTGTCTATCAGTGCTGTTTTCATTGGATGAAGCTGGAAAACTAATGCATTTATTTACAGTCTCAGTTCTATTCCCATATTAGGTACTTGGGCTGATTTTCCAATATTAACAAAGCAATGCAGCATAAGGGGGGTGCTGCACTCCTGGGTATGTTGTCCTTCAGATGAAACGTTAAACTGAGGCTCCATCTGCCTGAGTTGGTGGTAGCTCAGGTGGATGTAAAAAAATCCATGGCACTTATCAGAAAGCACAGGGGAACTTCCTCATTATCCTGTCCAAATTTCCCCTTGTCAGTATGACCACCATCTTGGGTCTCCCCTGAAACTGAGGCAACTGGCCTAGTGGGACTAACCTGGTCAACAAAAAACATACATAAATAAATTATGGCTGACAGTACATATTAGTTATTTCACATATTTATCCTCTTGACTATTTCAATACATCAGAATCATTATGTGATTATGGTTATTGTACCACAATGGCCCTGCCACTGTACAGTGATCTTGAAGGTCTTTTTCTCAGAATCCACTTCAAGATTCTTTATACGAGACATGTTAGACATAAGTAAATCATTTTTTAACTCCCGTATAAATAGAATGGCAGTAGTGTGTGTCTCAGTCATCTTATACAGCTTCTGGAACATATTTTTATTTTCACTTTTTTGCATAAATTACTCTGATTTAGGTTCTCAGAGCAGGTCTTACCTCTTTAATAGTACTTTAAATGTTCAACAAAATAAACTAGCTGAAATGCATGCTTTAAGGCTTATGAATTTTAGACCAAGTGCTGACAGACCCTCTTCCACATTCTTCATAAGGTGTCAAAATTATGATTGTAATCCAGGAACTAACTGACCACTCTGGCTTCTACTTCAAAGAACTTCTAGTATCTATTTTTCTATTCACCAGTATCAGTGCGAAGATATGTGCTTTATACTGAATGTTGGCAAACTGGGCTGTATTTATTTAAACATTTTCCTTACAATGCAGTACAGCACAAAACAACTCTGACTTTCTGTTCTTGAATTTGGATTAATGATGTGCCATTTGGCGATGTCAATGTTGATGTGACACCCCTACCCAGTGTGTAAACATGGGGAAAAGTGGGTATGGATGGATGGATGATTTTTTTCTCTCTTTCTACTGATACACCAACGTCTTTGTGCATTACATTTTCCCACCTCTTTTATACTGGTAGCCACATCCTCAGCCTGCTATACTTCAGCGTACTAACACTTCACAAGAATCATAATACTTGAACATGACAAATTAGTAGTTTTTCTGTTTTACGAACATTACCTGGACTTGAAAGATTACGGCATTCACTGTTTTTCACAGGGAAATGGTCTTTAGTTTTTAACAGTGGATTAAGGGTGAGTTGCTACAATGTATCACATACTCTGGAATTTATTGGTATGTTTGTTTTGTGTTGTTTTTTTTCCCATATCCTTCATGCTCCACTAGCTAGCTACTGTGCCCTTATTGGGAAAGTCACCTGGAGCCGGCACTGCCTCTGAGAAAGAGCACTCACCCATTCAAATAAATAAATAACACATTTTTCCAGGATGTAGCAGTCTCCGACAATCACCAAAACTATACACTTCAAGCCCACACATTCCTCTACAATATGCACCGAGCAAAAACTAACTGTGCAAATGCAACCTCAAGCTAACATGCCTAGTAATACAAAAAATGAGTAATTTCATCTCAACCACCCAAATGGGAATAATGACTGCTCATCCACCTTATTGTGTTCAGTAATGCAGAAGACAAAAGACCCTTGCTGCTGCGGTTTCTTATCTTGTGTAAACAAAGTTCTGAAATATACTACTGTGTCTGCTACCCTAGCAAAATTAGCTGTTCCTGTGCCTTGAACAGATTTATTGCATATGCCATAGTAAAATGCAACAGTGTGTGCGAACCATTTAGAAAGAATTGTGTTAATGACTTGTTGGCCTTTCCCCTTCTAAAAGACCCTGCCCCTAAAAAAAATCATCAGTTTTTCTAAAATAATCATTGTATAGCATCTCAGGTGCATATAAACATCCAACTGATGGAGGCAGTGTATCATTTTGACAATTCCCTTTTTCCAGCATTAAGTTCATTCAAATCTCAGGCAAAAGAGATAAATCTGCTTAGAAATTTAAAGCGAAGGACCACATGAGAAATGTTCTATCTTTGGGATGACTAGTATAGGGGCAAAGACTGAAGACGTATGATCCTTTAATTGACAAAAGTCAAATGTGAATTGAATAAGCAGTATAGTCTACAAATACTGTTAAAGCAACCCTAAACAGGATCTAAACCTTCTGTTTTAGCCCCTAAACTAAACAACTTCAAAGCCTGTATGCAAGCATTATGTATTAAGTCTTCTAAAATATTTACAATTTGTAACGAAAAAGAACAGCGGTCAGGATTTAAAATTATAGCCTGCATGTTGCCTGGCATAGTGCTTTGAGGCTAGCAGATGCAGCATTATTTTCTTATTGGCTCACCAATGATTTGTACAGATATGCTTGCCACGGTGACAGACAGAAAAGGTATGCTAGCAGAGAAAACTACTGTAGTATGGGCCAAAACGTAGCTATCAAAATCATGTTGGCTTTGCTCTAACTTAATCTGTAAATTCTCTTTAGAGCAACAGAAAAAGAGAAAAGCATACATTCCAATTGAACTGAAATTTGGCAACTATTTTCTATCAACTTTTAGATTATGGAACAGAAAGTTTCAGACTGACTGTTGAAGTAGGTAGCTTTCTTAGAAGCAGTCTTATTCTGATGGCTTGTTAAAAATGTTATCAGGTCTGCATGCACGTCTGCTCTTGTACTGAAAAAAATCTTTCATTTAACACTTACTCTATAAAAGTACCTATGAAATTTACTAATGTTCAGGAAGTGAGAGAATAATTTTGTATTTACTGTCATTCACAAAGGCTAAAAAAACTTAACTGACTTGAGTGCTGTGTTAGCATTTCCTTTATATATGTGTGTGTGTGTGTGTGTATATATATATATATATATATATTTTAGATATGGTTTACTACATAATGACTGAAAATAAAAAGTTGCTGTGTTAGCATTTCCTTTATATATATATATATATATATATATATATATATATATATATATATATATATATATACACACACACACACACGCATTCACACACACACACACACACACACACACACACACACACACACACACACACACACACACACACACACACACACACACACACACACACACACACACACACACACACACACACACACACACACACACCTACACACGTCAGTGGGGAAAGGTATTACTTATGTTTTGCTTTGTGAGGTAGGCAAAGAATGGAGCTGAAATGGAGTTAAGCATTGGGTAAATATCTTGTGGCTGCAGTCATCTGAAATAAAACAGATGAAGATATCTGGAATATATTTTTTTTCCTGAGATGTCACCCCCTGGAACATTAGAGTAAACATTTTCCAAGTTTAGTATAGTCATAAAACAACAAAAATCAATTACAGGTAACTAGAACCAGGAACTCTGCTGGAGAAGCTCTCTTCTCCTACTCCATAGCAAAATTATGGAACACCCTTCCTCACACTATAACTTCTGTGTCATCACGCACTAACTTCAAAGCTGCTCTAAAATCTCATCTAAAAGAGCACTGTGCATGCCCCTGTAACAAACCTCTCTAACATCTCTACCCCAACCTCTCTAATCCCTTTCTTCCACCCCTCTAACTACCTTGGATTGCAGCCAAATATACTGCTTGTAAACCTATATCTCAGCTGTAATCTTAGCCACTGTTCTATAAGGGTAATAGCTGCTAGCTCAGCTATTAAAATACTTGCTAGTCTTTATGGCACCAATGATACAAGTGTTGTACCATTTAACTTTTTTTTTTTAAACCATTTAACTAAATACTTAATTTCATTTTGAACTATAACTGTTTACTACTATTGTTAAACAAAACCTACCTATACTTCTTGTAACTTGTAATTAATTGTTTTTAATTGTTGTTTTTATTATGGAGCTTTGCTCCCCTGTCCTCTGCTGAAAAAGGACCTGTGTCCAGTCGGATTTTCCCGGTCAACAAATGTAAATAAATAAAAGAATCATCAAGTATGAAAGTGAGAACATTCTTAAAACTCACTATCCTAAACGTCTTTGCATTTGCAAACTTTTTCAGATCTGATCAGTCTAAAACCCATCTTGAGGTGCTGAACTTTTTTGGCACCAAACATAGCCTGAAAAAAAATGTCTTTTTTGACTAGTAGTTAACTCTTTGGTGAATATTCTAATTAGTTTATTAAATGACATGTTAAAATAAAGTACAGTTTTGTACCTACCATAAATGTAGATGTTCGAGTGTTAATACAGCTGCAGTCATAACAGATGGGTTCTCCTGCCGTCAGGCGGGTCCTCGGTCGGCCGAATTCCAAAGTCTAGGTCCGGCGTCGGTTGTCGTCGCTTCTTCCCTGACGTCAGTGCGACAGGGGTATAAAAGAACCAGCCAACGCCATTTTCTTCAGTTTTTCTTGCCCCAGATGTCAGGTGCCCCCAGAAGGAAGGCAAAACATAAATTTATGTAGTAAAGCAAATGCAATATAATCAAAAACAGTAGTTGCAAGCAAATACACCATAAAAGAATACCCCAATGAGGTTGTATGAGGAGGTGTTAGCCATAAGGCCTGTCCCAAGAGGGGAAGGAGGGAGGGAAACCTGGACTGCAGCTGTATTAGCACTCGAACATCTACATTTATGGTAGGTACAAAACTGTACTATGTTCATCGTGCATACAGCTGCAGTCATAACAGATGGGTAGAATCCCAAAGCTAATAAAGGGGTGGTAGGCACTAAGTGGAACTAGGAGGAGCCAGGATGCCCTGCAAGACTGCAGTGGCAAAGCCTGCTCTAGTTTTGGCGTATAATGGTAGGTTGTAGTGCTTGGAGAAGGTATGCACAGAACTCCAAGTGGCTGCTTCCAAAATATCTTTGGTAGGAACTCCTCTGAGGAAAGCTGCAGAGGTAGCTGTGGCCCTGGTGGAGTGAGATCTGATGCCTGTAGGTACAGTTTTGCCATGAAAAGAATAGCAAATGCGTATGCAGTGGGCTATCCATTTTGAGATTGTCCGTTTGGAAATTGGCTTTCCTTGAGCTCCTACAGCATAGGACACAAAGAGCTGTTCTGATTTTCTGAAAGGCTTTGTTCTGTCCAAATAATAACGCAGTTGTCTGTGGATGTCCAAGGAATATAGTAATCTCTCCCCTTTGTTTTGAGGATTAGGATAAAAGGTAGGTAAATGCATGGCCTGATTCAAAGCTACCCTGGATACCACTTTAAGCATAAAGGACGGGTTGGTTCGTAAGGAAACTCTGTCCTGATGGAAGATGATAAAAGGCTGCACAGTCATGAGAGCTTGTAGTTCTGAAACTCTACGAGCTGAGGTAATAGCCAGAAGGAAAGCTGTTTTCCAGGACAAATATTGCAAATCTGATGAGGCAGCTGGCTCAAAGGGAGGCAAGGTCAGTTTTTCCAGAATGAAATTGAGATCCCAAGCAGGTATTGGTTGTTTCCTTGGGGGTCTTAGATTCTTAGCCCCTCTGAGGAACTGTCTTAAGAGAGAGTGAGAGAATAAGGGTGGATCAGTGTTGTATTCTGCAGAAATGGCTGAGGCATGGATTTTGATGGAGGAGAATGAAAGTCCACTGCTTAGCAGCTCAGCTAGATACTGTAGTATTTGAGGTAAATTCAGTTTTCCAGGATCCTGGCCCTTTTTCTCATTCCAGACACAAAACCGTTTCCATTTTGCGGAGTAAGCTTTTCTAGTTGACGGCCTCCTGGCCTCCAAAATGACATCCTGCACCTCCTTGGAGAGTAGGGTCTGTTGTGATGCTAAGGAATCATCCATGTGGCTAGATTGAGTGTTTTTAGCTGGCTGTGAAGAGTTTTGAAGCTGTGCTGAGTCAGGAGAAGAGGCATTAGAGGCAGGGTCCATGGTGGAGAATGCGTCAGGCTCCTCAGGAGTGGGTACCAGTGTTGTCTTGGCCAGTCTGGAGCAATGAGAATCATCTTTGGTCTGTCTGCTCTGGTTTTCAATAGAACTTTGGGCAGCAGAGGAAGAGGTGGGAAGGCATAAACTGTCATTGATGTCCAACTGAAAGAGAGAGCGACCACTCTCCAGGCCTTTGGATGGAAAATCCTTGAGCAGAATTCTGTCAATTGGTGATTTTTGTGGGAGGCAAAGAGATCTATGTCTGGCCTTCCCCATGCTTGGATTATTTCTGTAAAAACTTTTGGATGCAACTTCCACTCGTGTGGATCTGTCATATTTCTGCTTAGGTTGTCTGCCAGCGTGTTTTCCTTGCCTGGCAAGTACTGTGCTTGTAGTTCGATTTGTAAGTCCATGGCCATGTTCCAAAGTGACATGGCCAGTCTGCATAGGGGGTATGAATGTGTTCCTCCCTGTTTGTTTATGTACCACATAACTGTGGTGTTGTCCGTTCTTATCAATAGTTGACCTGGTTGCAAGAGGTCTTTGAAAGCTATAATAGCATTTATTACTGCTAGCATTTCCTTTTGATTGATGTGAAGGTGCTTTTCTTTTTGGGACCATTTGCCCTCAATGCACCGATCTGTCATGTGCGCCCCCCAGGCGTAGTCCGAGGCGTCTGTTGTGATGACTTGATTTGCTTGAGGCTTGCTGAATGGAAGACCTGTGTTTGTTTGGCATGCTTGAGCCCACCACAGAAATTCCTTTTGCAGACATGGAATTAGTGGTATTATTGTTTCCAAACTGTGGCTTTTCTTGGAATCTGAATAATCTTGGCCTTCCCAGTGGAAGTGCTCCCTTAAGGTATGTAAAGTTTCCCCAAATGAGTAATCCTCTGGGGGGGATACAGAAGGAATGGACTCCTCTGCATCAGAGTCTTCAAAAGGGGAGTAAGAATGTTCCTGATCATCAGAGTGCTCTGAAATAATGGAGCCCTGATCAGAGGAGGGGGATTCTTCCTCCACTCTGGGCCTTTTGTCCGGTGGGGGTTGAGAACCCCTGATAAGAGCAATTAAATCCTCAGCCATTTTAAGCATCTGTTTTTTAGGCATGGGGCCTGGAGATGGGCCCTGTGTAGCTTGTCTCTTAGAATACATGGCTGCTTTAGACTTAGTGAAAGCCTTGATGGAAAAAGAAGAGGAAGGTCTGAAGACACCCTGAGTAGAGGTAGACCTGTCCACATTTTGAGGTTCAACGCCAAGAGTGGCTTCAGTATCTGTAGTCGGGGTGTGGGCTGAGGAGCCTGCGACCTCAGGCACAGGAGACACCGCCAATGAAGTGTCGACGGTAGTCAGGGGCTGCGTAGGCGCCTCGCTGAGAACCGGACCACGTGTAGTCGGCTTTGGCGTGGTGTTGGTAGAGGCCGCGGACCTCGTGTGTCGGTCCTTATCTTTGCGTTTTTTAGACAAAACTGGAGTCGGAGTATCCGACGACATAATATAGTTAAATGTTTTTCCAAAATAATGCTGGGCGAACTCCGCCCGACGCTTAATGGTGAGTTTCTTGAATGTAGCACAAAAGTGACAGACCGAGACGTCGTGGTCTGGGCCTAAACTAGGTATACAGAGGGAATGGAAATCCTTATGCGGTATTTGCTTCCCACATGAAATACAATTATTAACTTTGTCTGACATCGGTCTGAGGCAAAAAAAGTTTCCCCAACGGGGTACTTAGCTTTCAAGAAGACTTCGGTTTCAAAATTTTCAATATTTCAGGAGCTGGCCGGCCGGCACTTGCGAACTGCTTCTGCTTTGGGTACCGCGCGGCAAGAAAGACTGAAGAAAATTTCGTTGGCTGGTTCTTTTATACCCCTGTCGCACTGACGTCAGGGAAGAAGCGACGACAACCGACGCCGGACCTAGACTTTGGAATTCGGCCGACCGAGGACCCGCCTGACGGCAGGAGAACCCATCTGTTATGACTGCAGCTGTATGCACGATGAACATCTTGATGATACAGAATGTCTGGGGCAAACTGTTCTTGTTGCTTTCGAACAAATTCTATGACATTACTTTTCTGAACTGCTTGCAGCGCCCACGTGGCTGTCTTTATTATGTTGTCAAGCAGAAAGAGCATTTGTGCAAATAAACATACCACAACAGTAGATTCTCAAATGATGACTGCTGAAGTAGACTAAGCTATGTGGGTTGTACCCTGCACAGGATGCAACACAGCTGCTGGCCAGCTTTGAAAGCTTCAGGGCACCGTACACAATTCTAAACAGCTGTCAGCTTGAGCTCAGCTAAAAAAAGTCAGGTTTGGGCACCAAGTCCTTCAGAGCTTTCAAGCCAACAGAGTGGAGAAACTGAAGCCCTGAGATGATAATGCTAGGAATATAACAATAAAAAGTCCACACAGTAGCATTTAAAAAAAATACAAAAAATAAGGGGGTGGAGGGAGTGGCTATTGCAGCAGTGATCATTCAGAAATCTACTGTTATGGTACATTGACTTATACAGCTGTACTACGTTCTTCATAAACATCACTGCTGAAGTAGCCTAAGCTATATGGGTAAATTATCATAACTGAAACTGGCTGGGAGGAGGAAGGATGAAGGTTCAGGAGACCCGGGAGAATGGTCCAAGCAAAGCTCGTCCTAGAGCCCCTGGAGAAGGAATCTAGTTGATAGTTCTTTGTAAAAGTGTGCACATAGGACCAAGTTGTTGCTTTTACAATATGTCTATAGTAAAACCCTTTCTAAAAAGCCACAGATATAGCGAAGTACAGTGAGCCTTGACCGTGCCTGGAATTGTTTTGTTAGGGTGCGTATAATGATAAGTAATAGCATGAGACAACCATTTTGAAATAGTCTGTTTTGCCACAGGTTATCCCTTCTTTTTATCATATAAGTTCATAGGTGTTTACTAGGCTAAAAACCACAAGAGCCTTTTTAAGCCTAGCTATGCATCCCAAACCTCTGACAAGGTCGGATACTCTTGATAAATGTAAGCATGGGCCTGGGAGATTAACCATTTACGGGCTACCTGAGTCCATTAGAGACATAGATGCCAAACCAGGGATGAATTTCTTCACAAGAAATTAACAATTGACTGAAAGTTCTGAAAGATTTAGTTTTGTCAAGACAGTACCAGTGTTGACCAAAGCATGGAGTATCATTCTCCCACATTTTTAGGTTCTGAAAGAAGACAGAGAGATGGATATTCTGACTTAAGATAAACCTAAATACCCACTTTAGGCATAAATGAAGGACTAGTTCTTAAGAAAACCCTATTTTTGTTTTTTTGAAAAAGGAGATAAGTTTGGCCCACCAAGAAAGCTCACAACTCAAATCAATTAGTAAGACTATTTGCTGTTTTCTTACTTGAGAACATTCAATTTGTTGTGTGATTTATTTCATAATAAACCAGCGTGTGATATCTCTTGTGTGACAGACTTATTTTCTGGTTCATCAATATTGTGTGCATTCATGCTGTTTTCAGTATTGTACCAGGTTACTAGTCACTGGAACTCACACCAGCTTTTCTTATTTTTTTGTTATTTGTTTACATGGAAGAATGTTTTCCATGTTAAGAACCTCAAGTCAGCAAGAGAAGCTAATTAAATGAAGCTAGAGCTAGTAATGATCACAAGAAGAAGCCAGCAGTTTCTTATGAGTCTTCCTTTGCAACATTCCTTTCAAAAACATTTTCACATGAACTTGCAATGAAAGAGGCGTACCCATGGACAGACCTGCTGAAATGGCTGTTAAATACACCTTGAATGAGGAGTAAGACAGGCCATAGGATAACTTGCATAAGTACTGTACAATGAGGGAAACACTAGCCCTAAATGGGTGCTGGTTATTTTTTGGCACCAACTAGAAAACATTTTCAATTTGCTAATAAATGATTTTCTGGTAGCAGGCTTTCCTCCCTCCATTAATAGCTGCTGTACAGTCTCAGAAAATACGGTGCTTAAAAGATATTAAAATTCTATTATCCAGGCACTCAAATGTTGTTGGTCAGGGTTGGGATGTAAAAAAACACCCTTTATCTTGTGTGAGTAAATCCAGCCTGTGAGAAAGATGTGGCAATTACCTCTGACCTTTTCCAAAAGAAGGGATAACGACTGTTGCCTAGGTCAGAACGGAGTCACCACAGTTATCTTTGGTGAGCCCTTCTGAATTTTCAGAATGACCCTAGATATTGGAAAGGGAGAAAAGCATACAGGAACATTCCTGTCCAAGGAAAAGAAAATGTATCAGTCTTCTAGGCCCTCTTGTCTGAAGTCCTGGTGCGAATTTTGTGACAGATTCTTCTGAGTGGAGGCATACTGGAGGTATTCCCCACAGCTGAAGCAATTCTTGAAAGATCCCATGATTCAGTTTCCATTCGTGAGGATCTGTCCCAGTCATGCTGATCTTGTCTGCAACACAATTTTGCTCTGCCGGTGTACAAGATGCCTGTAATGATAAACAACATGTCGAAAGTACAATGTCTAAGCTGTGTAAAAAGGGGGCAAGGGGCATTGATTATGAAATGCATATTTCATCCCGGGTTATTAGAGACCAGTTAAACTCTATGAGAGATTGAGTAAATGTTTTTTCCCTACCTCTTTATCTTAGAAAGTGTTGCAGTAGTAATTCAGAGAGTGCTGCTAATGTGACAGTGGGAATGAAGTTGTCCTCTGCTCAGTCAGGTGCAATTAGATATACTGATGGTGGCTTCTTATGTAGGATTAATACATTAGTAGGTTCTATAACCTTGTACTAGATTTGTTTAATGGCTATACATGTGAACAGCATTTTAGTCTCATTTACAGTGCATCCTCTTAGCAAATACAGACCCGTGCATGGTCCAGCATGCCTGTGATCAATATTAATTCACTGGTCCAGTTATAAACCTTGGGGCAGGATGGTTTTAAATGGAGTGAATAATTTAGCATTTATTGTAGGCTCATTGTGGAAGAATGAAAATGCAGTGTTAATGTGCAGAGAGGGATTATATGCATTCTTTTTGTAATTTTAGCACACTAGTGCTTTACATCTCAGGTCAGTCAAGAAATATTTGATGTGCAAATGTAGCAGCATTAACTGCACAGATGCAAGATACTATTTTAAGCCTAGAATGATCATGGCAGTTAACGTTCAACTGTTATATTGCAGTGCTAATAGTAAGTAAAGCCCAGTAAAATAAATTGAGCTAATAAAGCATCTAAAATGCACTATGGCAGACAGAATCTCACACCAGGAACCCTCTTACATTAGGTATAACAAAGAAAACTGGAAGTCCAGTTATGAGGTCTCGCAAATTAAGGTGCAGAGGACGGGGTGGCCATTTTGAGGTTAAAAACACAAAAGATGTATATCTGTTGATTTCTTTTACTGATTCCCAAACATTTCAAGCAAGCATAAATCACGTGTGGGGAACACATTGTACATAGTAACTAACTCGATTTATGCTTGCTTGAAACCTCTAACCACAGTTTAAGCACCAAGTTTGGATCTCATTATTGAGATCTTACTGTTTTGCTGGGATAAGGTGTCCAGTTATGAAACATTTTGTCTCAGAGGTAATGCCATCTCAAGTTAATAATTCCTTTTTACTTTATACAGTCTTGATTAATCAGTCCCTTTTATGTCCACAAAGGCTTTAAAAGGCTCCTCTGTAAACTGAGCTGAGAGTATCCTAGCTGAGATAATCTGGTCCCATCCCACCTAGTGAGCATACTGCTTAAAGACTACCAGATATGCCTTGAGGTCTTCCTCCCTGACAACAGCAGATTATAACAGGGGTTTTTCAGGTGGCCACCCTGGGCCCACAGCTTCAAGGAGAACCATGAGCACCACAGGAGACGAATACCATAATTCTTTGAAGTGTAGCACTAGCAACTGTTTTTTACTCATCAATTTTCTTTTTAAATGCACTCAGCATTCACCCATTAAAAAAAAATTATTTAAAAAAAAATATTGCAAAACTTTAGAAGAAAACTAAAAAAAAAAAAAAAACAGCTCTACTAATTGCATAAACACGCTTAAAAGAAAAATATCCTTAAACATGCACTTTCAGACATTACTGGTCCATATTAATACAACAGATACAAGATCAGCAAAACCGATTAGTCTAAAAAAAGACAGAATTAGTGCAGAGAGGTCTATAGTACTATCACTGCACGATGAATAATTAGGGAGAAAATAAATTGATGAAAGTTTTACATTCTGGTTATGCAAAATCAGTACACATCACATTCAGTTTTTCATTTTTTAAAAGTTAGCCTCCTGCAAGTGACGTCTCCTTATTCACATACCCAGAATACTGGGCTTTTAATACACAGCATTTTTCTAACTTTATTATCTGCCTTAAAATTATAGTATTATACTCTTCCATGTCTGGTTTTGTCTTTTTGTATCCAAAAGATAAATATTTCTTAGGCTCATCTCCATTATTTTAAAAAGAAATGATATTATATGAAAATGCCTTTTTAGATTTATGCTATGTATTTAATCTAAGCATCAGTATACAGCTAAATTTTAATGTTCTAATTTTAAATATATCTAACTTAGATACATATAAATGGAGCTATGCTGCAGCTATATGTAATCTGTGTAGGGGTGTTGTTGCTATCTTTTTCTGCACATGACAATGGAGATTTTATCCTACTCAGCAACAGCTCCTCGTGGTCTTGCAGAGTGGTGCTAGCAGCAGAGAAATGAAAAGGGTGACTGCTATCCAGATTTAAGTATATTTTTTCTGTCTCTACCTGTGCGACTGTCTTTTCTCACCGAAAAGCGAGTTTACACTGCTGATTTAACTGTTCCAAGCTTGTTTTTGTGTTTTCATTACCTGCACTTGCTGAAAAGTACTGGTGAGGCTGCCCACTCAAGTGCGCTAGCCTGTGCATTAATTATACTGTGATTTATCTGCTGTTTTCCTGAAAAAAAAAAAAAGAAAAAAAAAATCCTTGTTTTCCGCCTTTCCTTGGCTAGAATAGTCCCCTATACAGGCTTTGCTGTATTCTGGACTTTTGGATAGTTCCTGTGTTGCCCATTTCCTTACTTGGACAAAAGGAAGTTTCATTGCTCACCAGTGGGAGTGGGGAGCCTTGAGCAGCCTATCTGCCCCTGAAGGAGTGACCTCAGCACAAGAATCTGTATTAATTGGCCGTTTTGGGCCATTTCTAGCTCTTTGAAGTTCCCTGCATAAAAAACCCGCCTTGGAGCGTTTTTTTCGTTTTTCCTACTCAGGAACAGCTCCTTGTGGTCCTGCAGAGTGGTGCTAGCAGCAGAGAAACGAAAAGGGTGACTGCTATCCAGATATAAGCATATTTTTTCTGTCTCTACCTGTGCGACCATCTTTTCTCGCCGAAAGGCGTGTTTGCACTGCTGATTTAACTGTTCTAAGCTTGTTTTTGTGTTTTCATTACCTGCACTTGCTGAAAAGTTTTTGTTGTATTTTTAACTGTTGAGGCTGCCCACTCAAGTGCGCTAGCCTGTGCATTAATTATGTTGTGATTTATCTGCTGTTTTCCTGAAAAAAAAAGAAAAATCAAAACAAATCCTTGTTTCCCGCCTTTCCTTGGCTAGAATAGTCCCCTATACAGGCTTTGCTGTATTCTGGACTTTTGGATAGTTCCTGTGTTGCCCATTTCCTTACTTGGACAAAAGAAAGTTTCATTGCTCACCAGTGGGAGTGGGGAGCCTTGAGCAGCCTATCTGCCCCTGAAGGAGTGACCTCAGCACAAGAATCTGTAGTAATTGGCCGTTTTGGGTCATTTCTAGCTCTTTGAAATTCCCTGCATAAAGTTAGCGCGGCTTTGCGCGATTGTGCGCATAGCGCAGCATCGGTTAATTGGGTTTAAACTATTCCCGGCTCCACAAAGTCTGCTCTTCACTTTTTCCCTTAGAATTGCTCTATTCTCTCAAATTAAACACCCTATACTCAATCTAAGGCCCAGCACTTGCACAAAATAGCAAATTTACAAGTTAGCACTAATAAACTAAAAGCACTACATCCTCATAGACTCTTTATGGTCACCTCGTCCCCCATTGGTCCTTTTTAATTCAGTGATAAGAGTTCCCTATATTACTCTAGCATGTCCAAAGGTCAGATAATAGTTTCCTCTCTAGTCCAGCTGGTGAATCTGGGAATCTTGAGGCAATGTTACAACTGCCTCATGTTCACGGACAACCCTCTCCTCCTCCAAACAGGTTCAAATGTGTGTGAGAGATGCAACTATATAGCCAAACTGGAGGCTGAACTCTCTCAACTCAGAACTGGTGTAACCAGTCAGAAGGAGAAGGGAACCTCACACAACACAAATCCAGTCTCACATAGTCCTACAACATCAGCAAACCAAACACATAAACACACAAAAACATACTCGGAAGCTCTAAATAAAAATCTGCCTAAGCAGCAGAGACCTCCAAAGCAGACATCCAAGCAAACGCTACCACAGAACAAAACACGTGCAACACATAGTTCACAAAGTCAGTGTGCCAAGCAGTCACAGCCCTTAAGGCTGAATAACACACCTGATACACTCGTAATAGGTGATTCTATAGTCAGACACACTGATGTCCTGCTCACCAGGCTGAACAAAGAGAAGGTCACAGTGAGCTGCCTGTCGGGCGGTAGGATCCGCCACATAACGCAAGCACTCAGGTCACTCCAAAGTAAGTACAAATATGACTCAGTCATAGTACATGCTGGTGTGAATGACCTGAGACGTACCTCCCTCGACTACATGAAAAGAGACAGAGGAGCTCTCTGATCATGTAGCCCAGGCCGGTATGACCCTGATCTTTAGTAGCATATTACCCTCACCTAGAATGATGCCACAGTACAAAGACAAAATGATCGATTTTAACAACTGGCTAAAATTTTGGCGTCATTCAAAGGGGATCCAGTGTCTGTCAGCCTGGGATGACATGCTCGACAAGCCACGTCGCTTCGCTAGGGACGGCTTGCACCTGTCTCCCCTGGGCTTTCGGATATTGGCAAAGGCTCTTGCCACCCCCATAGTGCCTTTTTTAGGCAAGGTTCAACAAAAGACAAACCCACCTCCATAAACAGCACAATGAACAAAAAACTAAGGGTAATGCTGCTAAATGCCAGAAGTCTAAACCTCAAGATGCATGCACTCGAAGCTCTCCTCAGTATGGAGAACATCGACATATGTGCAGTGACAGAAACCTGGTTCAAGGCTCCAGAGAGCACCCCAGCACTACCAGGTTATACCTCATACCATGCTTTTCGGCCCCAAAACTCGGACCGAAGCACAAAAGGAGGGGGAGTATCCATTTTTATCAAGGATACCCACACCTCCAGGTTAGTGGCGTTGCACGAAGCATTGGAGACCATCCATATGCAACTAACAGTGGACAAAACTGCTTTTCAATTTATAGCATGCTACAGACCACCCTCTCAAAATCAGGAATCCCACTCGGCTTTCCTGAAAACATTGGAGAACATGAAGATCTCTCCAAACACCATCATATTGGGTGATTTCAACTACCCAAACATAGACTGGGAGCATTACTCAAGCCCCAACACCCTAGCCCAAAGGTTCCTGGAATTTATTAACTCAAATGCCATGGAACAACTAGTCACCACTCCCACAAGAGGGGATAACATACTCGACCTGATCATTACCAACATGGGGACTCTATGCTCCATACCAGTAGTAAACCCCTCATTGGTAAGATCAGACCATAAATTAATCTCACTAGATATCCAAAACCCATCCCCACCCCCAGCCCAGAAAACCACAGTGAAAAACTTCTCAAAAGCGAACTTCACACTTCTCAAAACAGAGGTGGAATCCTTCAAGGCTCCCCGACCAGGGGAAAATATGGCCCAAACAGCTGAATCCTACATAAATGCATTCTATGGACACCTCCAGGAATGCATGGATCATGCTATCCCTAACAAAACCAAGGCCCAATCATCCAAAGGCAGGCGTCCAGCCTGGTGGACACCAGCCATAAACAAGCTGTACAACAGAAGAAGGAAGCTGCTACATGATAGAGCAAAATCCCTAAAAGGGAAGGCATCTCTGATCAGTACTAGCAAAAAATTACGATCCCTCATAAAATCCTCCAAGGCCAGCTTCGAGAAAAAAATTGCACACGACACTAAGGACAATCACAAGGCTTTTTTTAGCTATGTTAGGAAACTGGGGTCAACTCCCAGATATGCTCAGAGCTGATTCTAAATGACAAAAAATTCACAGAACCCACAGACATTGCCAACATCCTGGCAGACAGGTTTAGTGCAAACTTCTCCCCCCCTCCCTCCAAAAGAGCAAATATCTATCCCAACAGAGTGTAGCCCCCCTAGCATCTCAGATTCTCAGGTGAAAGCCACCCTCTCCAAAGCAAAAAACACTGCTTCAATGGGACCGGACGGTGTCCTGGGTTGCGTACTACACAAACTCCAAGAAGAACTAAACCCTCATGTAAAAATGCTGTACAATCTCAACATTACTAAAAGATATGTACCCAATGAATGGCGTACAGCAACAGTGGTCCCTCTCCACAAAGGTGGTGCCTCGACGGACCCTGGAAACTACCACCCTATAAGCCTGACTAGCCTAGTCTGCAAGGCTATGGAGAGGATCATCATGGAACTCAAACAATGACATTGGGGACCTACAGACAATAGATCCTACCCAATTCAGCTTTGTCAAGGGCAGATCCTGCCTCTTGAACCTGGTCGACTTCTTTGAAACAGTCACCAAGGCCATAGATGAAGGGAAGGTAGTCTGCATAGCCTATCTGGATCTCGCAAAGGCATTTGACACAATACCCCACTCGGGCATCATAGATAAGCTATCCAGCTTAAATATAAATCCCTATGTCACAAGATGGGTTGGGAACTGGCTCAAAGACAGAACCCACTGAGTCAGAATTGCTGGAGCCATGTCTGACTCAAAACCGGTTACAAGTGGTGTCCCACAAGGCTCAGTCCTGGGACCTCTCTTGTTCAGTATTTATTTTTCCGAGGTACAGGCTAACACGGGAGGACTGTGGCTGACCAAGTTCACAGATGACTGCAAACTGGGAGCCATAATTGACTCTCCAGCTGAAACGAGCATCCTTCAAAAAGGTCTCACAGAGATGGATAACTGGTGCCAGAGCCACGGTCTAAAGCTAAATGCCAAAAAGTGTATAGTCATATCCTTTAGCAAAAACAAAGTATTCACAAATTACCACATAGGTGGAAACCCATTAAACACGGAGAAAGTAATTAGGGATCTGGAGACCCAAGTTGATAGTAATCTCTCCTTTGACAACCACATTGCCAAAGTGGTTAGAAAAACCTTCTACATAGCCCACCTTATCATGAAAGGATTCACATCTAGATCAATGGAGGTCATAGTGCCCCTTTATGCAGCCGTAATCAGGCCCATAATAGAATACAGTGCCCCTTTTGGGATGTACCTTACCCGACACCTGCAGCAACTAGAAAGACCCCAAAAGTACCTCACAAAAAGAGTCAAAGGACTCAAACAGATGTCATATGCTGCTCGGTTAAAATAACTCAAGCTCTACTCAGTTGCATACCGCCTACTTTGAGGCGATCTATGCCTGACATATAAAGCTATGTCCAACCCAGAATTAATGAACTTGCTCCACCTCAGAAAATCCAAATCCCTTAGTGCTACGCGCTCGAGGGATCTGAACCTCTGCACAGAAATAAATAGAACATGTTGGAGGGATAGATTCATAACCCAGAGGCTCCCCTTGCTCTGGAATAGAATCCCAGTCCATGTTCGGCAGAGCCCCTCACTGACTCTCAAGAAGAATCTTGATGAGTGGATGGGGGATCGTAGATTTACCCTGGGGATTACTTCAGTGTCACTACTAGACAGAGGCACGGTAAACTAACCTTAAAAAGGGCACGGTAAACTCGAATCAAAGGGTGGCGAAAGCCAAACACATTCGAGCTAGGCTTATAAATGCCTCAGGGCAGATAGCCTAGTATGAAAGTACAGTTTTGTACCTACCATAAATGTAGATGTTCGAGGATTCCATTGCTGCAGTCCTTACTATTGGGTATAGTCCGCATCCAGTCGGCCCGAATACCAGAGTATAAGGCTGACGTCGGTCAGGGCGCATTAGACTGACGTCAGTACGTCAGGGTACTAATGCGCATGACCGGCGTCATATCCTCAGTCTTTTCTTGCCCCAGATGTCAGAAGACCCTAAAAAGACAAGGCCCAAAATACCTGCACCAAAACATGAACAATATATACAAAAATATAAGCAGGTAAACTCACCTACACAACCACCCCTAAACACAGAGGGAAGGAGGGAGGGTAAATTGGACTGCAGCAATGGAATCCTCGAACATCTACATTTATGGTAGGTACAAAACTGTACTATGTTCTTCGTTTTCCATTGCTGCAGTCCTTACTATTGGGTAGAATCCCAAAGCAGAGGTAAGGGAGGCTGGCAAATCATAAAGAAGCAGGAGCTGACAACATGCCTTGCAAAACAGCTGTGGCAAAACCAGCCCTAGACTTAGAGTAGATAGGAAGGTGATAATGCTTAGAGAAAGTATGCACTGAACTCCAAGTAGCTGCTTCCAAAATATCCTTAGTTGCCACCCCGTAGAAATGCTGTTGAAGTGGCAGTAGCCCTAGTGGAATGAGGCCTAATCCCAGCTGGAACCTCCTTGCCATGATGGGAATAACAAAATGCAATGCAAAAGCCAATCCACCTAGAAATAGTTTGTTTTGACACAGGCTTGCCCTGCGAACTCAAAGCAAAAGAAACAAACAACTGCTGAGACTGCCTAAAATCCTTAGTCCTGCTTAAGTAATAACGCAATTGCCTGTGTACATCTAAAGTATGCAAAATCTTTTCCCCTTTATTTTGGGGGTCTGCATAAAAAGTAGGCAAATGAATAGTTTGGTTTAAAGCCACACTAGAAACCACCTTAGGCATAAAGGAAGGATTAGTACGTAATGATACCCTATCCTTATGGAAAATCAAAAGGGCTCGACTGCCATAAGGGCCTGCAACTCAGACACCCTTCTCGCAGAAGTAATAGCCAACAAAAAGCAGTCTTCCATGACAAATATTTCAATTCAGCAGTAGCCGCAGGCTCAAAAGGTTGTAGAGTAAGTTTTTCCAACACAAAATTGAGATCCCAAGCAGGAGTAGGAGCTCTACGGGGGTCTTATATTTTTGCCCTCTAAGAAACTGCTTGAACAAAGGATGCGAAAACAATGGTGGGTCACAATCATAGTGAGCTGAGATTGCTGCAGCATGAATCTTAATGGAAGAGAAGGACAGACCCTTGTCCAGTAACTCAGTAAGATATTGAAGAGCCATACTCAAATTAGGCTCAGAAATCTCCAAATTCTTTGCTTTACTCCAAAATAAAAATCTCTTCCATTTTGCTGCGTACACTTTCCTTGTACTAGGTCTTCTAGCTTCCATAATCACATTTAAAACTTGTTGAGGAAGTTGAGACCTGCTGTGTTTCAACACAGAATATGCCAGGCTGTCAGAGGAAGAGAGTGAAGCTTGACATTGAGCAGATGACCGTCCTGCTGGGATAACAGAAGTGGAATCAAAGGTTAAGGCCATGGAGGCTTCTTTACCAGACTCCGTAGTAGAGGGTACCAGTGTTGCCGAGGCCAATCTGGAGCTATCAAAATCATCCTTGGCCTGTCCTGTCTGACCTTTAACAGTACCTTTGGAAGAAGAGGCAGAGGTGGAAAGGCATACACATGAAGGTTTGTCCAACTGAAAGACAGAGCATCCACATTCCAAGCTGTGTGATGAAACCCCTTTGTGCAAAACTGTGGCAGCTGGTGGTTTAGTGGAGAAGCGAACAGATCTATGTCTGGAGTTCCCCATGACACTGTCAATTTCTGAAATACATGAAGATCCAGTTTCCACTTGTGGGGATCCATGATTTGTCTGCTTAACACATCTGCTAAGGAGTTCTGTGCTCCTGGCAGAAACCTTGCCTGAAGAGTTAGGTGCAAGCGTAGCGCAGTCTCCCATAAAATCATTGCTTGCCTGCATAGAGGATAAGAATGTGTTCCCCTTGTTTGTTGAAGTACCACATGACAGTTGTGTTGTCTGTTAGAATCAACACCTGCCCTGGAAGAAGTAACTCCTTGAAAGCCAGTAATGCGAACTGGACTGCTAACATCTCCTTCATGTTGATATGTAGATGCTGTAGTCTGGCAGGCCACTTGTCTTGTATCCACTTTCCATTTAGATGAGCTCCCCAAGCAATGTCCGAGGCATCTGTCGGTAAAATCTGACTCGCCTCTGGCCGGGTCACAGAGAGTCCCTTGTTTAGGTGACATTCCTGAGCCCACCACAAAAATTCTCTTTGAAGGCAAGGTATTATTTGAATGACAGTGTCTAAATCCTGGCAGTGCTGTGTCCATACATTTTGAGATACCATTGTAACTTCCTCATATGCAGTTTGGCATTGGGAAGCACCAGAATACAAGATGCCATGAACCCTAATGCTTGAAGGACTGTCTCTGCAGTCAGCACGGACTGATGAGATAGTTGATGGAAGTAAAGTGATAGACTCTTTTGTTTGTCCGGGGTTAAAAAGGCCATCTGGGCTGCTGTATTCAGTCTCACACCCAGAAAGCACATGTCTTGAGAGGGTACTAGACTGGACTTTATTTCGTTCACAGAATACCCTAGGCATCTTAGCACTGCCATAAGATATTCCAGATGCTGTAGAAGGTCTTCCTTTTCTTGAGCCAGAATCAGGCAGTTGTCTAAATAAGGATAGATTTGAAGTCCTTGTAGCCTGAAGTAAGCTATCACTGGAGCCAGAACCTTTGTGAATACTCTGGGCGCAGTAGATAAGCCAAAGGGCAATGCAGAGAACTGATAATGAGAATCTCCAGCTCGAAACCGCAGATACTTCCTGTAACTTAGCCTGATAGGCACATGAAGGTAAGCTTCCTTGAGATCTAAAGTTACCATCCAGTGATCTTTGCCCAGCAGGGGTAAAAGCTGTTGCAACGTCAATATCTTGAACTTGGGAATGTCCAGATAAGTGTTGAGGAGAGATAAATCCAAAAGCAGTCTCCACGTGTTCACCTTCTTTGGTACTAGGAACATGCGAGAATAAAATCCTAGGCCCCTTTCTGATACAGGGACTGGCTGAATGGCCCCCATTTGGAGTAACTGAGAAACTTGCTTGTGAGCCTCTTTCCTTTGTGGAGGAGGAACGTCTGGCATGCCTTTGAAAGGGGGCATTGTATGGAAATAAAATCTGTAACCGTGGTGAATGATGTCCAACACCCATCTGTCTTGAGTAATTAAATCCCAATTTTCTTTGAAAAGAGACAGTCGTCCTTCCAAAGGAGCTGCCAGACGAGAATCTACTGGCAGCTGAAAAGGCAGGTCATTGGGACTGTTTACGAAAGGACTGACCCCTGCCCTCACCAGAAGTCTGAGCAGGTGAACTCCGTGTTCTAGGCCTAAAAGAACCTTGAGCCCTGCCCCTACCACGTCTAGACCTACCCCTAGACTGGGAATCATAAGCAGGATATGTCCACCCCTTAGCAGGCCAATTTCTACTAAACTTCGTGGCTGTACCTGCAAAAATCTTTAACAGTTTGCATAGACTTAGCTTTGTCCTCCATTTTCTTTAAAACTGCTTCCACAGGTGAACCAAACAACACATCAGACTGTAAAGGAGCATCCAAAATCCTTGTCTTAACATGCTCAGCCAAATTTTGATCCCTCAACCAGGCATGCCTGCGAAGAACAGAACTAGTGGCAGCCACCCTCGAGGAGGCCTGCACAGCATCAAAACCACATTGCAAAGAATGCTTGCCCACTTGTTCAGACACATAAACTAAATCCAGCAAGTCTTTACAATCAATACCTTCCGCCAAAGCATCCACCTTAGATTTCAATTGTGAAAGGAGATAATTTTGATATTTCAGCATGTGAAACTGACAATTCAACGCTCTCATGGCTAGAGTGGAAGAAGTATACACTTTCTTACCCCACCTATCTAACGCCCTTGCCTCTTTGTCAGTGGGAACAGGATTTTTAACCACAGAGGCCTTAACACCTTTAGGCCCCTGAGAAACAGTTTCTGGGTCCGCCCTAGGACTCTTAAACAAATACTTATGAGCTTGGGCACCCTATAGTACCTATCAGGTTTAACAGGAGCAGGAGGCAAAGAATCAGGGTTCAGGGAAGCCTCTGCAAAAACATCTTCCACCACATTCAACACAGGAGGGATAGCTAAGGGCCTATGCTGGGGTAAAAACAAGAATTCCCTAAGCCTCTTCCTGGAATCAGAGTAATCCTGGCCTTCCCATTTAAAGTGCTCCCTCATGGAATGCAGAGTCTCTGAAAATGAAAAATCCTCAGGAGGAGAAGCCGAAGGAGTGGCATCATCCACATCAGAATCAGAATAATGAGGATACTCCTGCAAATCTTCCGCAGAAGACTCAGAAGCCCCTGAACCCTGTTCAAAACTGTCAAACTCGGGTTCCACCCTAGGCCTCTTATCAGGAGGGCCCATAGAACCTCTAATCATAGTAATCAAATCTTCTGCCATTTTAAGCATATGTTTCTTAGGTACAGAACCCGAAAGGCTAGGAGAAGCCCCTACTGAAGCTGAAGTTGGCCTACCTCTAAAAGAAGTTTTGGCAACAGAAGGAGAGGCTCTAACTACTGTGGGAAGAGAGGGAAGAATAGTTACCTGAGAAGCCCCCTCAGCCTGGCCTGCCTCCTGAGAGGGTACATCCTGTAACAGTAAAGTTTCTGCCTGAGACTCCATAGAAACTCCTGGCAAAACCTCTGGCTCCACTGAGCCACCTAAAGAACCGACGTCCGGGACTGCCGGTTCATCAACCCTAGGCTTCGCTGTTTTGTCCTTGCGCTTCTTGATCGAAGCGCCGGAGCATCCGACGGCATTTTATAATTGCAACGCTTCCCAAACACTAATCTGGCACAGTCTAACCTCCTCTTAATAGTGCGTTTGTTAAACCTAGCACAAGAGCGGCAACCAACAACGTCGTGCTCAGGCCCTAAACAAGGTATACACAATGTATGGTAATCCCTATGAGGTATTTGTTTCCCACAAGAAATACAGTTATTCACTTTTTCTGACATCCGGTTAAATACTGAGGCAAGAAAAAACCAAAATGTTCCCCAACGGGGTACTTAGCCAACTCTGATTCGGTCTGAAACTCCGGTTTCGGAAATATTTCAGAACGCCAACCTGCACTCGCAAAACTGCTTCTGCATCAGACCACGCGGCAAAAAAGACTGAGGATATGACGCCGGTCATGCGCATTAGTACCCTGACGTACTGACGTCAGTCTAATGCGCCCTGACCGACGTCAGCCTTATACTCTGGTATTCGGGCCGACTGGATGCGGACTATACCCAATAGTAAGGACTGCAGCAATGGAAAACGAAGAACATCCTATGAAATTTAACCTCCTTAGGTATAACTTGTTTCACTTTGCTTAAAAAAATCTCTCTGCAGTTTCTATTTTAGCAAAATATCCCAGATTTTGTTATGTTTCATGCTCTCTGTTATGAAATTTTTGTTAGCATGGTAAGTCACTGAGGATTACAATCCATTAATAATACCAGACATTACAGATTCATACCTTTTATGGTTCAGATAATGTATGTCGATGTAAAACCTATTATCTACTTCATCTTTTAGCGATATGAGTAATATTTACACAATTTCTCTGATCTTTGGCCTTTGTCTTCCTATTAATTTTGGCCTTGCCCCTGACTCTTGAGCAAAAGGATTTAAGCTAAGTTCCATGACCGTACAGTCACCCCATATCTATCTCTCTTCTCCTGATAACAGCCATGCTGGCCGTCATGCCTGCATTTACCTGTACACCCTACAGATGGAGCTGTGGCCCTCAATGGTCTTATGCAGGACAGTTCCACCACTATGATGAAATTTTTACTGCTGGCAGGCTCTTTGCATAAACACAAGTTCAGGAACTGCTCTGCCTCAGAATTTTAGCAGGCCTCTGGCAGCTTCTCAATACACCCAGACACAAGCTAATGTAACTCATTAGCATAGAATATAGCATAGAATATTTCTGAATCATACTTTTTTGACTGGCTAAAGCAGTTCTCATTTGAATTCAGTATCTCAGAATGCTAAGGTATCGAATTTGGCAGATCCCACCCATCAAGTTGATATCATCCCGGGGTAGGCTGAATTTTATTATTTGTTGTATTGAGGACATAATGGCAAAGGCTATGCACCTTTGGTATGCCTATGTTCCAGAACTCGGTCCAGAATTTTTTTTCTTAGTCATGAATTTAGTTCAAGCCATCAATGGGTGGAAAAGAATGCTCTAAATTGCACCTCAGAACATAAAAGGAAACAGTGGCTCCTGGGGCCCAGTGGCCCCAAGACCCCTACTTGATTCATAGTGAACCACTAACATGTAGGCATGGATACCATGCAACAAACTGTGGTTACGGGTTGCCCTTGAAAGCAGCCCCGGAGTCGTAGAGCACCCATCCCATGAATACAAAGGTATATGCATGGATTTATGTAAATTAGCTATAGGGACCTTTCAGTGACCTACTGGAGACATAGTGGGGGGTATTCCAAGCATCTGCCTTCATGAATACTCCAGCATGTGGGGGATCATAAGTGGTTCCCACTTACCACAGAGGAGAAACCAAGTACTATGCAGGATATATATGTAATAGCCTATTTCCCTGAGGTACTTGGAGCCACAGACTGTACCCAGACTGAAATAAATAATCCAGCTGGTGAGCTAGGAAGAATGTACATGAACTTTAAGTGGTATCACTCCATTAATTGCCAGGCGGTCTGTAATGCATTGGGTATTATTTATAATGTGTATGTGTGAAGGCCACCCGGTCAGCTTTCACGACTCCCCCATGTGTCACACACATGATTTTTACCAGTGGTTTGCAGGGGGTGACTTCTCGCAGGAGCAACTTGTATGTGATGCTGGATATGCCCCAGAACCCTGGCCCATGCCACCAATTAGAAATCCACTAGAAACATTACAGATAATGTGCTTTCATCTATTCACATACAGACATCTTCAGACTTGGAGACTGAAGAAGTCTGTATGTGAAAAGAAGAAAACACTCATTTTGTGTGTAGGAAGTGACAGGTATGTGTCTCAGAGAATACCCCTTCTCTGGAACAGTTCTTCTCTGACCTTATTCAAGTATAACCTGGACCAGTAGATGGGAGATTGGAAATTTATCCCTGGTTTGTCATCTATGTCTCTAATAGACAGAGGCAACCTGTAAATGTTTGACCACACAAGCCCTAGATTATACATACCCCTAAAAATAACCTCTAGGTCACCAAGTTTTTGTATACATTTAGGATGTATTGCTAGGCTTAAAAAGGCTCCTGTGGTCATTAGACTAGTATATACACCTATGAACCTATAATAAGAGAGTTGGTTTGAAGGAAAGATACAGTGGATTTCGAATTTTTTATTGCTTTTATTTTGTTGTTTTTAAACTCTGGTGCTGGGTGTATGCCCATTCTGTTTTTATTAAAGAACATTTGTTTGGGCTGCTGAAGTCAAGCCTTCTCTGCTTGAATACAGTTGGTGGTGCCCTGCCAAGTGAACCCACCATGTGTGCCACAATACTGACTGTCTGATATGTTACATATTATTATTCTTAGGAAGCAGTTACAGCATGGTAGCCTTTTGCAAGGATCACATTTCCCAGCATCACAATCAGCAGCAGCTGAGTCAGAGGAGAAGTCAGAAGCAGGGGATGATCATGTCAGACAGATGTGGGCACAGTACTCTGTGGCACTAGCAAAAGGCAGTAAGCTACACACACCTTTAAAATGTAACTATAAAAGAGTTATTCAGACACAACAGTAAAAGCTATGCATGCAAAAATACCAAACTGTGCTTACCCATCCATGGACTGGCCACAGAAGGCATCAGAAAAAGGCAAATCAAGTAACGAAAGACAAAGGGCAGGGTATCGTTATCATTTGCACTTGTGGGTAAGGGCGTACAGGAGTGCATGTCTTTCACAGGGAAGTATGCCAGTGTGTCTGCTAAGATGTAGTAACAGAAAATGCCTGTGAGTTGTGTGATTGTTAATACTTAAAAGGGCCAAGGTCAGTATATGTTCATAGGTAGGTACTAGGCTATTGGCCCTAGGGCCTATACAAGCCTAGCCAAAATGGTACCCTGGCTTTCACCACCCAGGAAAATTATTTTCCTGTGCCCCTGTCAAGCAGAGCCATAGAAGTGATCCCTGGGGTGAATTTCCTATTACCCATCCAGTCATCAAGAGTTTTCTTGAACAGTGCTAATGAGGAGCTCTGTTTGACATAGATAGGTAGTCTGTTGCAGAGTATGGGAAGTCTCTGGGACAGGAATCTATCCCTCCAGCATGTTCTGTTTATTGTGGTGACAAGGTTTAGGACCCTAGAGTGTTTAGCTCAGAGGGATTGGGATTTCTTTAAGTGGAGCATGTCCAACAGCTTTGGGTTTGACATTGCTTTGTATGTTAGGCAGAGATCGCCTCTGAGTAGGCGATATGTGACAGAGTAAAGCTGGAGTTTTTTGAGACGGTCTGCGTAGGGCATCTGTTTGAGGCCAGTAATCCTCTTTGTGAGGTATTTCTGTGGCCTTTCCAGTTGTTGTAGATGTCTTGTGAGGTACACACCAAAAGGGGCGTTGTACTCTATAATGGGTCTAATGAGTGATGAGTAGAGGGGGACAATGACCTCTTTTTTCCTGGATGAAAAAACTTTTGTGATGAGGTGTGCCACATAGAAGGATTTCCTGACCACTGTGGCAATGTGATTATCAAAGGAGAGACTACTGTCCGCCTGTGCCCCAAGGTCTCTTATCACACTTTTGGTGTTAAGTAGACTACCGCCTATGTGGTAAATTCATGGGTACAGAGGTTTTACCAAAGGGGATGACAATGCACTTTTTGGCATTGAGCTTGAGGCCATGGCTTTGATACCAGGCATCTGTCTCAGTGAGGCCCTTTTGAAGGATGTCCACATCATTAGCAGTTTCGATTATGGCTCCTAGTTTGCAGCCATCTGGGAACTTAGTTAGCCAAAGACCTTCTGTGTTAGCCTGTACTTCAGAGAAGTAGATACCAAACAGGAGAGGACCCAGGACTGAACCCTGTGGTACTCCACTTGTCACTGGTCTGAAGTCTGATTTGGAGTCTGCTATTTTCACAGTGTGGGTTCTGTCAGTAAGCCAGTTGGCAACCCATCTTGTGACATAGGGATTTATACCTAGTTTAGTGAGTTTATCTATAATTCCAGAGTGGGGGATGGTGTTGAACGCCTTGGCAAGATCTAGATAGGCTGTGAGAACCACCTTATCCTCATCTATGGCTTTGGTGACTGCTTCAAAGAAGTATATCAGGTTTAGGAGACATGATCTGCCTTTTACAATCCCAAACTGTGTGGGGTCCAGAGTTTGGAGATCTCCAATGTCTTTGTTTAGGAGTTCCATGATGATACGTTCCATGGCCTTGCAGACCAGGCTCGTCAGGCTAATGGGGCAGTAGTTCCCGGGGTCTGTCGTGGCTCCCCCTTTGTGAAGTGGGATAACCATCGTGGTGCGCCATTCAATGGGCACAAAGTCTGAGCTAAGGCTATGCCTGAACATGGTACTTAGGTGGGGTGCCAGTTTATTCTGTAGTTCGTGTAGGAGGCAGCCTGGGATGTTGTCAGGTCCCATGGATGCTGTGTTCTTGGCTGTGGAGAGTGAGGTTTTTACCTGTGTGGGATATGCTGTGGACTGAGGGTGTGTGCATCTCTTCATGGATACAGCCGCAGCACTTTGTGTAGCCCTGCGCCTTGGCCTACTGGACAGGTCCAGGGCATGCATTACAGTGTTTTTTTCTTCCAGTTCATGCACTGCCCCAGCCCAGGAGAGTTAGCTTTGATATGAACTGCACTGGCTGTACCATGACCTGGGATAGATGATGGTATGCTACCTGACTATGACCGGCATTTGCTGGAAGATGTGCCAGCATGATGACTACAGCAGTCATGGGGACACCCTCTCCTGGGTGTAGACACATCCACAAATGAAGTCGTTATGGAAGTTCTAGCACTGTTAAAGTGGCATCCTGCCCATCTACAGTCATGTTAGAGAACATCTGTGGACATAGCAGATGGCTATCCATAAGGATGGTCCCTTGTCCCTGAAAAATGACCCAAGACACTGCATGGTCCAATGTATGCTTCAGTCTATCCAATGAATCACACACACAGATCATCATGCACTGTCTGGATCACTCTCACTATTTCTGTTGTGGCTCTGTTGGAACCAACTTGTACCTCCACAATAACTCTGCACACACACTGTAAGCTGTCTTCCATGGAGGTGGAGGGCCTCTGGTTCATAGGATGTTACTAGGCTATTGACCTGAGGGTCTTTACAAGCCAAGTTGTTAAATACTAATATAATACTAGATGAGAGATATTGTCTATGCCCATGTTTTTTCTAGCAAGGACAACCATGGTACCACCTGATTTTCAGCATCCATAAACTTGGGCTTGTGTGTGGATAATGAAGCACCACCAGATGGAGTAGTTTTTTCTGTGCCTGTACCTTAGGCACATCTCTTTTGATAAAACAGTGGAATTAACAGCTATGGTCCTACATGGGTCTATACCTAGTAGGCCATCTAGTATGATTTAGCTGGGCCTGACACTAAATATCTGTATAGACAACCTTTAAAGTAATGTCAGGCATGTATGTGCCCAAACCACAATCCACCCCTCCCCCAAAACAAAACAAGCACACAACTGCAAGTTAACAAGCACACAAATTAACAAGCACATGAGCATTACAATATAAGAGGTACAAAGGTTGTGGATAATCACATATGTGCAAGGCAAACAACAATACAATGGTGTAGGGCACAGTACCGCTGTCCAACCTACTGTAACAAGCCTGCATCCAAATACGTGCATAACAACTGAAATGCAACCCTTAGGAGAGTTGTGCCCAATGCGTTTAGCAGCACTGACAAGCTGGCATTACCTACAGGTCTTACATTAAAGAACATAAAAAAAGGATTCCTTTGAACAAATATGAAGGTGTTTACAGAGTACCATTTATATTATGTAAGTAGATATCATATTTATCAACAAACGTTTGAGATAACACAGGATTCAAACACCATTCACTGTTGTTTGTTTTCTTCATTATTACTTCAGAACTGCTCAATTTGCGCAATCAGCAAACCTCATAAACATTGTATAAATTACTACATGATCCCATGCAAGTGCCTGAGTGACTGTGGACTACTCTCTGCACCCAAGCTGTGCAAAATTTATTATTTATTTTATTTATTTAACATTTGTTGACCAGGTTTGTCTCCCAGAGGCTGCCCTGTCTCTGGAACAGGCTTCCCATACATGTCAGAGTACCTCGCTGACCCTCTTCAAGCACAACCTTGACGAGTGGATGGGAAACCACAAATCTGTCCCTCATTGACATGGGCAACAGGTGTTGATGGAGGTGTCTTTGCTTTTCTTGGCTAGGCTTGTAAGGGCCCCAGTGCCATTAGCCTAGTAACCTCCCATGATCCTATGATCGGGATAGTCCGCCTGGGTTACATAACCCGTTTTCAGTGGAGGCCATGGAGAAAAGCTCCATATTTATTATTCGGTTACACACTTATACAATTAGATTATGTATATGAAACTAGCACAGTTGGAAATTAGTGAACATGCACTTACAGTTACTTATATAATACAAAATCATGTCATACTAAGCATTTAGCATTTACATACATTCACAGTTAGAAGAATGGCTTCATAGAGGTAAGAGTATTTAGTTTGAAATTACTGAAGAAGCGCTTACAGTTACTAATACAATACAAAATTATGTCATACTAAGCATTTAGAGTTTACATACATTGACAGTTAGAAGACTGGCTTTAGGCTGTACTTGCTTATTTTGACACTGATTGGAGTCAGTCAATCGGACTGCTTAGACCTTAGTGCAGGTAGAATGGCAGGGATGACAGGGTACATAGTTGTTAGAAGGCGGCTTGGCTTCCAAACTGTTACTGATATTATTAGTAGATTAGTTTTAGAGGAGGGGTGTTAGTGTGTTATGAGGAGGTAATATAGAGGGGTACACTGGGGTTAACCAGGAGTTTGGCATGTGCATAGCCATGATTTGTGTAACTGTCTTTTAAGAAAGCTTTAAAGTGAGAGAGGTTAGGAGTTAGACTGATGTTTGGTAGGAGGGAGTTCCATATTTTTGAGACAGAGTATGAGTATAGAGATTTTCCAGGGTTTCTGGAGGGTTTGTAGATGAGAAGATTTTTGTCATCGGATCTGAGAGACCTGCTTGCTTTGTACTTTTGATTATGTTTGTTAGTGCAGGACGGGCAGTGGGTTTATACATTAGGTTATGTATTGTAGTTAAGTGTACATGTATTAGTTGATTTGATAGTTCTAGCCAATTTAGTTCTTGTAGTGGTTTACAGTGACGTGCAGTAGCTGGAGTTAGGTGCAGACTTTGCCACTTTATTGTAACACTGTTCCAATTTAGTTTTGTAGATTAGTTAGTATACAAGAGCCGTAGAACAGGGAGAGGAACAGAAAGGTTTTTGCCAGGGTGGTCTTAGATGGAGTGGCAAGGAATTGTTTGTTTCTATAAAGTAGTCCTAGGCATCTTCTCTATGCTATATTGGATATGAAGGTTAAAGATGATAGGCAAGTTTGCTATCAATAACACCTAACAGTTTAGTTTCTTGAATATTTTCTGTGATAGCTTTATCAGCTGCAATGATGTTACATTGGTTTGGGCTGAGGGTGCTATGCTTTTGGGTTTAAGTCTGAGTTTTTTTTTTTTTTGGATTTAGAAAAGGTTGGACTATTGTGAGCCAGGATTCAATTGCTGTGAAAGATTGTTGGGTTTTGTTTTGTAGTTCAAAGAGAGTACAAGATGTACAAATTAAGGTTGTCATCTGCATAGTGGATTATTGTTCCTGGGGGGTGACAGTGTGTAAGTTACTGGTGAATATGTTGAACAGTAGGAGACCTAGGATGTACCTTGGGGAACTCCTGTAGGGTTGAGTAGGAAGGGGGAGTTGGTTAGATAATTTTATACTGCTTGCATCTGGTCATGTAGACAGCTCAGAAACCACTGGAGTGTGGTAGTGGAGCATCCTACTTTGGATAGTGTTTCTAGAAGCAAAGGGTGTGAAACTTTGTCAAAGATTTTGAGAAATCCAGGAATACTGGGGATACAAGGGGTTTATATCACATAATCGAAACTTGCAACATCGAATGTGCAAATGCACACATTTTCACATTATCAAATACTGTATTGTGGGGGGCTGCACCCCCCCGCTAAATATATTTTTCTACTCTGAGGTCACACTACAGTGAGGAAAGGGCAAAATTCCCAATCTTCACTGTAGTGTAACATAAATCCAGGCACTTCGATTATGTGAAAATTCGCACATTTGCACGTTCGAGGTTATGAGTTTCGATTATGTGATATAAACCCGGATATAAGGTATCCTTTATCCCTTGCCCTGTTAATGATGTAAGTGCAGTAGGTATGGTATGGCCTGGTCGGAAGCCATGCTGAGTTGGACAGAGCAGGTTGTTTTGTAGTAGGTATGTCACTAACTGTTGGTGGATACATCTTTCCATTATTTTAGATAAGATGGAATAGTATTGATACTGGGCGAAAACTGGATATTTCTGCGGAGTGTCCTCCTTTATTTATTGGTGTTATGTGTGACTGTTTCCATATTGTGGGCACAAAGGCTTCTGAGAGTGATCGGCTTATAAGGTTGCTAAAGGGTTATGCGACTGAGTCTGCAAGTTTTAGGTATTGGGGTGGGAGTTGTTTGCTGAAGTGGAGCAGGGTTTTAGCTTGAGCAGTAGCTTTTTTATTTTTGAGATGGGTATAGGTTGGAGGGAGAAGGGGGAAATGGAGCTAATTGGTTGGTTATTTGTGTAGTTGTGGGCTTGGTCTGTTTTGGGTGATGTTGAGTTATTGTAGTTTAAGTTTAGATGGGGGTGTCCTTAGCTAGTTTTGGTGGTGAATAGGTCGGCTATGGATTTTATGAAATATCTGTTAAACCCCTCTGCTATTTGAGATGACAGGGTATTGCAACAGGGAGTGTGTTCCTTGTTTGTTCCTGGCTTGAGCAGTAGCTTTTTTATTTTTGAGATGGGTATAGGTTGGAGGGAGAAGGGGGAAATGGAGCTAATTGGTTGGTTATTTGTGTAGTTGTGGGCTTGGTCTGTTTTGGGTGGTGTTGAGTTATTGTAGTTTAAGTTTAGATGGGGGGTGTCCTTAGCTAGTTTTGGTGGTGAATAGGTCGGCTATGGATTTTATGAAATATCTGTTAAATCCCTCTGCTATTTGAGATGACAGGGTATTGGGACAGGGAGTGTGTTCCTTGTTTGTTCCTGGGTTGAGGAGGGTAGATATACAGTGCCAGAATTTTTTGGGTTATGTTGTGTAGTAGCTGAAGGTTAGAGTAGTAGGATTTTTTTTTACATTTTTCAACTAGTTTGGTAACTCTGTTACTTAGTGTGTTAAAGGTTTGGAGATTTTGTTGGGTTTTGTTATGTTTCCATTTATTTCATGCTGTCTCTCTGTTTCATGAGGTCAATGCAGTTGGAGGTTATCCATGGGGTTTTGGTTGTTTTTACTCTGCTTGTGCAGGGGCAAGACTATCAAGTATTTTCAGGAATACTCTACTGAAATATTGTACGGCATCATTGAGGGGGTAGAAATGATAGGGGTGTCCAGTTTGTATTTTGTAGTAAGATGTTAAGCGTTTGTTGATTACATTTAGTTATATTTCTAAATGCTTTTAGGCAGTGCTTTTTTGAAGGTGGGTGCTAGCCCTCGTGACAAAGGCTAGAAGATTGGTCGCTTAGCCTGATAGCGTGCCCGAGGAGGAGAAGTTAGTTAGGTGTGATACAAGGATCCAGTCTAAGGTGGAGTTGGTAGTAAAGTCTTTATTGAATATTGTTGGGTCTGTTATTAGTTGCTTGAAGCTATACATGTTGATGCTTGCGATGGGGAAGCTTGCAGTGATGGATTGCCAATTTATGTTCATGTCACCCAGGATAACTGTTTCTAATTTAATGTTTTCAGATGTCCAGGCCAGTATGCCTTCCAGGATTGGTATATTGTTACCAGGTGGGATGCAGACTATGATGATACAGATTTTTTTTGTTGGTTTAGGGTAGTGGTTAGTATCTCAGTGTTATGGAATATTGGTATACTGTTTGGGTAGGGAGTGATGTTGAGAGTGGAGGGATATAGGAGAGCTATCCTCCCACCTTTCTTTTTTGGTCTGTCCAGTCTGTCTATGGTGAAGTTGAGGGGTAAAATTTCGGTATCTTTTATGTTGGGGTGTTGCCAGGTTTTAGTTAGGGTTAGTATGTCTGGTTTACTTAGCTCAATCCATGCAGGCAGGGATGTTATCTTATTGCATATACTTGTTAGGCTGATAGTAATTAGGTTTAAGCTTCTGGAGTTTGCTTGTTTGCCTGGTCCAGGGTTAGGGTGTGTAAGTGTTTAGTGGGTTGTTTTTACTTTTGAGGCTTGACTTTGGGGTGATAAAATGGAGTCTAGTGGTTCCAGTGGTTTTGAGCATGATGTTGGAGTTGTAAGAGAGGGGATAGTGAAATAGTTGAGGGGAAGATATTGGTGTAGTAAGTTTGTTTTGGGGGTAGGTTGGTGGAAGAAGTTATTGTAGTATAGTAGTTTGTAGCAGTTTTGTTTGTGAGTGTTGATGCTAAAGTTAGGTATAGTAGTACAGTGATTAGAACGGAGGGTGAGAGTAACATTTTGTGAGATGTACAGCCGTATGGTGTGTAGGACGGTTAACTAAGGTTACATACGTTTGACTGATGTGAGATTTTAATCAATGCACAGTAAATGGGTGAGGTATGGTAGACAGAAGTTGCCTATGTTTGAGCTGGAGATTGTACAATTTGATTGGTGCTCCTAGTTTTGGGGGAGGGGTAGTATGATTGCTTAACATTTGACTGTGGGTGGGAATGATTTAGAGAGTGCATAATTTGAAATGACACTGTTAGTTTGGAGAGAAGTGGTAGGATTGGATACAAAAAGGCTTGTGTGTGTGGTCTTTAATACTATAGGTTTATTGGTATGGGGGGGTGGGTTAGAATGGTGGTAGGGGAGTGGAGTGAGCCAGAGCACAGCGAAGGCGAATGGAGTGGGGATATACCTGGTCAGAGCTATTGCTCACAAAAACAATCAGCGAGTTCAGTGCAACCAGGGCAGAAGATAACTAGAACAGAGAGGCAGTTGAGAGTGGTGTAAAACATTTTAGTAAACAGAGAAAGGCTAGGAGGGAAGTACTCAGCAGTAAGGAGACCAGGTAAGATGCTAGGGCTAAGAGTAAGCTAGGCATGCAGTTGAAGCAGAGTTTCTATGATAGGGACTATGGAAGAAAATACTCTATGCCTGCCTGTGCAGAAATACTGATAGAAGAAGTCTCAAGAAACAGATTACACCTGACAGAACTGTCATCCCATAATTAACCATTTGAAAATGGAGTTTATATAGAACAGGTATTCTCATTAGCAAAAGAGCACTGGAGTACTGCCATGTTTCACACCATAATGCCAGTGGCAGCATATTAATAATGATCACAGCACTATGCCTATAGTTTATAATTTTGACATCAATCATGGAGATGAGCTACCTACCAGTGCCTGTCGATTAGTTGAGGCTGAGACATGTAAGAACTATTTGGGGGAGCCAATTCCCTGCCATTTTCCACAGATCTTTGAAGGTGAGACAGTTCTGGCTACAGAAAGTGAGAGTAGCATTCCTTTTAGAGCACAAAGGTGATGTGAGGAGGAGTCTAAGAATTTTCTGGATATCCACCAAAAGTGTTACAGCTGAAGGCTCTTATAGGAGGGGTTATACGAGGTCACATTACAAGGCTGATGCCTGGAATTGTTTAGCCAGACTATCACCCATGCTAATGACATCCCACAAATGCAGGATTAATGCTGTCATCACTACAGTGATTCGAGTTAATGCAAGCCTGACCAAGTTAATCAATGGAAAGATAAAGTTAGGGTACAATCACCATCTCAGTACTGCAAACATATCATCCTTTAGCTAACTAGTTACCTGCCACTGCATGCCAATATCCAATTTGCCACTATGCCCTGTTTATGTATTTAGACGCTGCAGTGCTCACAAGGAATAGGGAGACGCACAGCAGCAGATTGTAGCATCTACGAGTGAGTATACATGCTGTCATGAAAAATATCTATGTTTGCATAGTAACAGCTGTAGACATAAAAAACAATTCTGTATAACTTTTATACAGCAGTCATTATTGGCATAGTCCAAAAATAGTAGTGATACTCTACATTGTTAGAAATGCACTTCTGTAGGCCTTCTCCTGTATAGGTGAGCAAGTGGATCATCTTGTTAAGTTCTATTTGCACTGAAATTGTTAGCATGGCTGTGGTTTCAGTACCTCCCTCCAAAAATGTTCTGTTGTTATGGCCAAGTATATCTATTGACCCAATAATATCAGTGCACTACGACAATGTCCACATATGTACAGTGGATATAAAAAGTTTACACACCCATGTTAAAATGCCAGTTTTTTTTGTGATATAAAAAAATGAGACCACAATAAATCATTTCAAACATTTTCCCACCTTTAATGTGACCTATAACCTGTACAATTCAATTGAAAAACAAAATCTGTTAGGGAGAAAAATATAAAAAATAAAAAATGTACAATATGCTGGTTGCATAAGTGTGCACACCCTTAAACTAATACTTTGTTGAAGCAACTTTTGATTTAATTACAGCATTCAGTCTTCTTGTGTAGGAGTCTATCAGCATGGCACATCTTGACTTGGTAGTATTTGCCCACTCTTCATTGCAAAAGTGCTCCAAATCTGTCAGATTGCAAGGGCATCTCTTGTGCACAGCCCTCTTCAGGTCACCCCACAGATTTTCTATTGGATTTAGGTCTGGGCTCTGGCTGGGCCATTCCAAAACTTTAATTTTCTTCTGGTGAAGTCATTCTTTTGTTGATTTGGATGTATGCTTGGGGTCATTGCTGTGTTGAAAGGTGAAATTCCTCTTTATCTTTAGCTTTCTAGCAGATGCCTGAAGGTTTTTGGCCAAACATGACTGGTATTTGGAACTGTTCATAATTACCGCCACTTTGACTAAAGCCCCAGAAAGCCCAAGTTCCAGCTGAAGAAAAGCAACCCCAAAACATGATACTACCACCACCATGCTTCACCGTGGGGATGATATTCTTTTGGTGATGCGAAGTGTTGCATTTGTGCCAAACGTATCTTTTGGAATTGTGGCCAAAAAGTTCAACCTTGGTCTCATCAGACCATAACACATTGTCCATATGCTTTTGGGAGACTTGATGTATTGTTTTGCAAATTTTAGCCATACCTGGATGTTTTTCTGTGTAAGAAAAGGCTTCAGTATTGCAACCCTACCCCATAAGCCAGACATAAGGAGAATACGGGAGATTGTTGTCACATGTAGTACACAACCAGTACTTTCCAGAAATCCCTGCAGCTCCTTCAGTCTTGCTGTAGGTCTCTTGGCAGCGTCCCTGACCAGTTTTCGTCTAGTCTTTTCATCAATTTTGGAGGGAAGTCCAGTTCTTTGCAACGTCACCGTTGTCCCATATTTTCTACATTTTTTGATGACCGTCTTTACTGTGTTCCATGGTATAGCCAATGCTGTGGAAATTTTTTGTACCCTTCTCCTGACTGCTACCTTTTAACAACAAGATCCCTTTGATACTTTGTAAGCTCTCTGTGAACAATGGCCTTTTCTGCAGCAGGCAACTGAGCAAGTGTCAGGAAAATCCTACTAGGACAGCTGAACTTTATTTGGGGTTAATCAGAGTCTCTTTAATTGATGGCAGGTATGTACCCAAGAAGACTGAATGCTGTAATTAAATCAAAAGGTGCTTCAACAAAGTATTAGTTTAAGGGTATGCACACTTATGCAACCAGCATATTGTACTTTTTTATTTTTTATATTTTTTCCCCTAACAGATTTGTTTGTTTTTCAATTGAATTGTGCAGGTTAGAGGTCACATTAAAGGTGGGAAACGTTTTGAAATGATTTACTGTGGTCTCACTTTTTTACATCACAAAAAACTGGCATTTTAATACAAGTGTGTGTAAACTTTTTATATCCACTGTAATAGCCATGGGTAGCAGTTTTCTGAGTGTTTCACAACACACAGTAGAAGTATCAGTCCCTTGCCTATCACCTGGGCTGGACAATTTTATTGTGTGATCAGTATGTGTATTATGTATATGTACAGTTTTATTGTCAACAAAATAGTATCACTGGCCAAAAGTGCAGATGTGCTGTCCTGATAAATAGTTTCAGAAATCAGTGTTCTCTTATGTCACTGCATTGTGAAGGTGGCTTTTAACTTACCCCCCCCCCCCAAATATGTTATGATTAGACAAACAGGTTGATGGCAGTTCTTTGCAGATCCTACTATTAAAAGGTTCTTGTGCTTTACCATATCAATAAAGTAATTAAAAATGAAATCATTGTTTTTTTTGTATTTATCTTTCCTCACCCTCTTTGTTACTAACCTTTCTCTTTCATACATTTAGCTTGTGTTTCTCTCCATCTTTGTTACTATTATACGTAGCAGCACAGCAACCTACACCTAACCCGCTGGCAATACCTGTCCCCCCCCCCCACAAGTGACAGCGGTAGTGCCACCACCACCACTAGAGGCATCCAACACATTTAGGTCCCAGCCTGTCCCAGTTGCCTCCAAACGTCTTACCTGCACCATTTGTTCCAAGTATCCCTGCACCAGAGGGTGGTACAGTGCTACCTGCTAGTAAAAGTGCACTTGGAGGTGATGTTCTTGTCTCTCATCAGAAGATGGCCAATGCTTGTGGGGAAGATTATAGACAGGAGGTTGGACACCAGCATTTGGAAACTTGGAGACTATGCTCTGGCAAGTCATTAAGTTATGTCTTTCCAGGGCTACCTCCACTTTCTGAGGCAGGACCCATGGTAATGCTTCCCAGGGTGGTCAGTAGTCTTCCACTGGATCTAAACTGGCAGGGACTGCATCTTTGAACAACCACTCATTTCCCCCAACCTGATGTTCCCATCGTTTTGCAGCTATGCCCACCCTGTATGTTGTATAGCATTCCTCTCGACATTCTGATTCCCCTTCCCTCATTGTGTTCCCCCACACCCTGTACGTTGTGTGTCATAACCTGAACCCATGCCATTGTCATGACATGTTATCCCCCCTTCTTACTCACCTCTTAATTCCCTGGCTTCCTTCATCAATTTTCCTTTAAAAGAAAAAAACACCAGTCCTACAAAAAATAATCCCAGCCACACCGCTGGACTTCTGATTGGATTCAATAATTCATTCTTAAAATTGCAGTTGTCTAACAAATCTGTGTGGATTTCAGTCAATAAAGAATTGCAACTATTGTTGTAATTGCTTAGGATTACTGGGTTAAGAAGTTGAGAGGTATGGTCCTATCCCACCTCCATTCTGCTCATTTCTTATTTGCCCAACTTGAGTTTTACTTTCTTATTGGCTCTGCTTGCCTTCCCCTCTTCATTCTGTCCTATACTCGCCTTTCCAACCAATACTCTGGCAAAATAAATAAATAAATACATACCACACACACACACACACACACACACATATATGTCCACAGAGGGCTTATAAAACAAAATCATCTTCTGGAGGGAGATTTGGAACAGGGAATAGTAAATGATAGTATATAATAGTGAAATAACACCTCTCATTCCATGGCAAAAATAAAGAAAAATCCTTGTGATGTGCGAACAAAATTGCCATATGTGGTACCGATGAGCTGAGTGTTGATATTCTTCACCAGACAACTATGACATAAGATAAAGGTCTCAGTTTCACTGTAATGACTTCCATGGCTCAATGCGGTCATAAGGTGATGTGTGCACTGTCAGTGCACTGGTTGCATTGTTGAAGTCCCCTGAAGTCGATACGTTGTTTTAAAACTCATTTTTCAGTTTGTAACTGTATTCCATTTCACTGATGTGTGTTTTACTGACACCTTTCCCATCACTGTTTATGTGGCATACCCAGACAATGGTCTGTTTCAGGGAATGTCATCACAATGGCATACGTTCAAACCCATTTAGGAACATTGCCCTTTTCTTGCTATCCTGTGTTCCATTCCCCTGAAATGGAACACTGGTATCACATAATCAATATGTAAAATCTTTTAAGGAGTTTGGCACTTTCTTAGTAAATGTATTTATGGAGCTGTTCAGTATTTTTGAACAAAACACAGAGATGTGCTCCTAACCCACCTCCATTCTGCTCATTCACCTTGTGTTCCACTCTCTGCTAGCTTCCTTCTTTCATCTCTATCCCTTATTCCCATTTCCAACCTATAATCTTGTCAAAAAAAAATAAACATAACATACACACTTTCATAATGAGCTCATGGAACAGAAATAACCTCTCTGTGTTCATATTTTATATATACAGGTTAAAGAGAGCAACACTGATGGACATGTACAACAAAAGACAAATGGCAATCCTTGTTCTGCGACAAAACTGAAGATAAATCCTTGCCATGAGCTATGCATTACCATGCAGATCTGAAATAAAGCACAAACTACTGCCTTTATTCTAACTGCTTTGATGGCTTAGTGTACTAATGAAATGATATCTACTGTGTCAATACTATGGCAGCACGGGTTCAATTTCCCTTGGGAATTGCATGTTGTTTTACAATGTTTGGTTTGCAGTATGCAAATGTGTTTCTTTTTCCTGCTGTGTGTGTTTTATGACCTCTTTTAGTTTGACTGCTTCAATGGCTCCATGTGCTAATCCACTGGTATACTCACCATTGCTAGGAAAGACACAGGTAGAAATCTCTTGAGGCCTATTTTTTTTTCTTTTCTTGTCATCAGTCTGCAAAGATGCTGCATTTCCTTGATATGTATGTTTCACCTTTTAGTATGACTCCTTCTGTGGATCCCCTTGTTATGGAACTGTGGATATGCAGGGGACAGAAAGAAAGGGTCAACTTCCCTGAGGGCACTTTCTAAACAAATGTATATATGCAGACATCTAGCATTTTTCAGTTAAAGATTGAGAAATAAGCTTCTATTCAACTCCATCCTGCTTGTTCTGTATTTGCTCACCTTGTGTTTTACCCGCTGCTTGCTTTCCCTATTCATCTCTGGCCTACACTCTCATTTCCAATAATAACTTCATTAAGATATAGACAAACTTAACACATAGATAACTATTCCTCAAAAGTTTCAGAACTCCTTTTTTGTATCCCCATCCACAGAATCACTGATCACTCTCTGATGTTGTCAGGACTGGAGTAGGCCAGCACATCATGTTACTTTGCTGTATCCCAGCTTTGCTGTCTAGGTTTCCCATTATTCTACATTCAAGTATTGTCACACCACCTTCTCCATTGTGTTAGCCTCCCTGCTTTGGTAGAAAACAGACCTCAAGGGATTTGAACACAGACAGAATACTTGTGTTCCATTTTTATGAGCATGTGTGCATTATATTTATTTTTTCTTCTGTCAGTCTTTGTGGTTTCTGTTATAATAAAACCTCTACTTTACCCTAAGCCATAAACATACCTCTCAAACGTTTAGAGAAAGAAATCTGGACAAAGTCATAAATAAAAGTGGGACAAAGGCCCAAAAATAGGTACAATTTGTAAACATTCCTCTTACAAACTTGGAAAGTTGATAGAGTAAAAGGATTTGCATTATCATGAATTTCCTGAAGGGTATGAAGTCTGAAATTCCAATGTCTGTCATTATTTTCTAACTTGAATCTTTAATGATTTGTCACCAATTTGCCAGAAACCACAATTTTATGAAAAATGGACTAAAAATATGAGGCAAAAATCTGGACAGTTTGCGAAAATCTGTACAGTTGAGAGGTATGAATGATATTACATTCTTTGGAAGATTTCTCTGTATATATGATGCTGCTATCCATTACATCATCACTGACAATGTCATTTTGCAGTGTAATTGACCTCATGATGACTGGCAGAGATGCTAGCACACATGTGATGTTTACCTCAGCTGCTCATACTTTTTAACTGGGCTTGAGGTGAGGTACGATTTACTCAACAATATAACACAAGGTTTATGCTGAATAAAAGCACTGGGTAATAAATTAAATACAGTGGTTGAATACTGCTTACTTAAAACTTAGTAAAGAAAGGATCAACTTGCTAATGATTATCATAAGTTCCAAAGTTTTAAATGAAGACATACAGAAGGAATGAATGAATAGAAAAGGAAGAAGCACCGGTCAAGAGATACTGAGAGATTGGTGGACAGCCTAACTGCAATACATGCCCATATTCATTCATTCAATCATTGATATCTACTTTACTCTTTCTATTCAGTGTTACAGAGAGGCTGGAATTTGTCCTGGAAAGCAATGGAAACTATCCCTCAAGAGTACGCCACTTTATGACAGATGCAGGCACACATGTATAATGTGCTTGTGCATGTGTGCGCATGTATATCTATATATATATATATATATATATATATATATATATATATATATCTCTATATCTATATATATATATATATATATATATATATATCTATATATCTATATATATATCTATATATATATATATATATATATATATACACATACACACACACACACACACACACACACACACACACACACACACACACACACACACACATGCACACACGCTTAGGCAATTTGGTAGATGGCTAATTCATTGATTGGTCTGTCCTTGGAATGTGGCAAGAAATTAATGCACATAGTAAAAACCCATGTGGACATAGAGGGGACTTGCAGACTCCTGACAGAAGACACCCCAGTTAGGAACCAGACTGGAGAATGAAGTGCTGTGCGGTGTCTGCACTAAACACTGCACCAGTATATGTGTCAAGTACTCAGAATGTTATCTCATACTCCAGCCTCCCTGTTTTATTTATAAATGTGCAAACTGTCAGCCTATTCCACCTTTATCTATATAACTATTATGATGCAGTGTTATGTGGCCTTGCATGTAATGTACAATGACAGGGGACCTGCCTACCCCACCTTTATCTATACAACTGTTATGATGCAGTGCTATGTGGCCTTACATATAATGTATAACGAGGGGTTGCCAACTCTACATTTATCTACATAACTGTTATGATGCAGTGTTATCTGGCTTTACACATGTCATGTACAACGACATGGGTCCTGTCTACTCAATTTTTATCTATGTAATGGGTATGATATAGTGTTATGTGGCCTTGCATATAACAGTTATGATACAATGTTATGTGACCTTACATGTAATGTATAACAACAGGGGTCCTGCCTACTCCACCTTCATCTATATGACTGTTATGATGCAGTGTTATTTGGTCTTACATATAATGTGTAACTGGAAGGGGGGGGGTCCTGCCAACTCCAACTTTAACTATATAACTGTTATGATGCCTTATATGTACAAGTGAGGGGGAGTTCTACCTCTTTCACCTTTATCTCTATAACTGTTATGATACAGGGTTATGTGGCCTTGCATGTAATGTATAACGGGGTGGGGTGGGGCTGCCTACTCCACCTTTATCTATATAACACTTATGATATAGTGTTATGTGGCTTTACATGTAATATAATGTATAAATTGGGGGGGGGCTGCCTATTCCACCTTTATCTATACAACAGTTAGGATATAGTGTTTATGTGGCCTTACATGCAATGTAATGTATAACTGAGGGGGTTGCCTATTCCACCTTTAACTATATAACTGTTATGATACAGTGTTTTGTGGCCTTACATGGAATGTATAACTGTAAGGGGGGGGTCCTGCCTACTCCATCTTTATCTATATAAATGTTATGATACAGTGTTCCAGATATGGCTTTACACATAACATTTGAATGGGTGGAGGGTCCCATCTACGTCACCTTTATCTATATGACTATGATATAGTGTTCCAGGTGTAGCATTACATGTAACATATAATTAGAAGGGGGACCCCTCATTCTCAGTAAATAAAGCTATGTCTATAAAAATGACTGCCTCTCAAGTTTAAGATCCTTCCTGAAAACAATAATACAGAAATCCATGAAACTCTCAAGAAAGAGACACACTTGTCACTAAAAGCACTGGTGTCGCTCTATGAGGACCTAAATTTTAATAGATTTTCTTAGTGTTGGCTAATAGCTGTTATCCTTCTCATAAGTGTTGCTAAGTTAATGAGTCCTCGTTTACTTAAAGACATTAATAAAGCTAGCTATGGCTTTCAATGAAAAGGCTGTTGGAAGTATGGAACCTCCCGCCTTAATGTCTATTGATTTAAACCGTCAGGAGGACAGAGACTCAGAAGCCACTGTATGGACTGCTGACTTTGGACTTCAAGGAATCATCTCAGTTGATAAAATGTTTCTGAAATAAATGAGTGGGAAGAGAAAATATCATGCCCACCTTATCAGTGGTCAGCAATAAATATCCAAAAGTCACTACATCTTTAAAATGGCCCAGAAGTGTAAGCTATCATCTAAAGGTTTTGCTCTGAAGCTTCTGATAACTTTTTCATTTATAGTGTCTACATAATTCCTACTGCCTCTGAAGCTAGTTTCTTGCTTTCTAAATTAAATGTAGGATACTTCGAAAGGAAGACTTATATGAAACCAAGTTTGTGTACTCAAGCTCCAGATTATTAACTTCTTATTGATTAATATCATGACGGGGTATAGCCTTTGAAAAATTCACATTAAGAATATAAAGATGATATCTATTTTTTAAATTCTCATCCTTGAAGTTGGCTGTTTTTCTTTTTTAAGTATTTGTTTTTAGCTGGTACCCGTGAAGAGAAGCAAAATTCTCACTTCATGAGAGTGGCACTTTCCAAGTGGGGCTCTAGTGCCCACAGCTGGGTGTATCAGTGAAAAAATGCTCTACAGAAGGAAAAATTGACATACATTGACAGAAAGGAGAAGAAAGCAATCCACAGAATGTATAAAGCCCACATCCTTGGGTCACAGGTACCTTTTTTATCATCCATTCTTTTTCTGCTATCGTTCTCTCTAAAAGATAATGTCTCATGGACATATTATTGGGTTTTTTTTCCTTTCTGCCTGTCCCCCACTAACCATCAGCTCCCTCCCTTCCTGGCAAGCCATTTGACTCATTCATTCCTCTTCAGCCACCAGAGATAAGGGGTGTGTTGACTGAAGTGTGTGTGTCATACTGAAACCTCGAAATTTGCTGCAAAGTAGGCTACGTGCTCAAGAAACTCCAAAGTACTGAAACCTGTCAGACATTTAATTCCTTAACCCCTGTGCTGGTTCCAGGATCGGTCTCAGGTTTTCCTGACTGTGAGAGGTACACATCCCCACCTTTGTGGTGATATGCCTTTGACCTCACCTTCAGAGAGCATGCAGTGAGGCACTATGAGGCCATGCTCAACCTCTATGGGCAAGCTACATGTCACCCCCTCTGTGGCTGAACCCCCCGGCCTGGTGTGAACACCACTGTGCTCTCCAAAATCCTGGCAACACAATGGCTACTTTCCACTCTGGCAAATATTCCCACCCCCCACATCAGCTCCCAGCTAATTAAATCTCAGTTGCCTGAGTCATAGGCAGGGCTCCCTCTCTCACATCACAAAGCCAACCACAAATTAATTACTAGTAGTGTAATGACTGATAAGGCAAAAAAACAGTTATGATGCACACCTTGTGCAGAACTGTCCCAAAACAGTGGCTACTGGCCATCTGTATGGGTGAAGACAAAAGGATGAGGAGGACAGGTAGCTTGTAGCTAACAGTGGGGGAAAACAGTTTCTAATGATTTAAAAAGTCAGTCAGTACTTAACATTCTGAGCATCCTTTATTTTAAGAAATTGTTAAAAAAATGAAAAACATGAGGGCATGCTCATTTTATATCAGTGTTTGTGAAACCAGGTAAGATGACCTAAGAAGAAACCATTATAGAAGATTGCTGTAAAATCCATAGAGCCAGAGAATGGAGACAGAGTAGCATGAGTTCAAACTGCAAAAGCTATCTTTAAGTCTTGAACCTGGGCAGCAAATAATGCAGAATTGTAGAATGAAATAATTAACACAGCTTTAAACATATGCTGAAGCACAGTTGTACAACAAAGAAATGAGCAGATATATCTTAGTTATGCAGTACCTTCAGGCCTTTGAAGAACTGTTTAGTGATTGCCACAGCATCCTTGGGACTTAAGAGGTCACTTCCTCTGACCCTCTTTCCACCATATTCAATCACTGCAGAAACCAGCTATAAATAAGAACATATACATGATTAGAGTAAAAATGAGTTTCTGAGATTTTTATAAAGCATTTTATAGTTTTTCCAATAAGAATACACCAGTTATTACTCTTTCAAGTGAGGCCACTCCAAATCCCCACTTCCATATTCTGCCTGAGGTTGTGATCAAGTCCCTTAGCAGTTGCCAACAATATGTGGCTTGCCCTTTCATGCAAAATACTCAACTTAATTGATTTTTTTATAATACCAGCAACATCTGCCTTTCTTCTCCTGCCACTTCTTCACAGATAATGGTCCTTGATGTTAGTCTGCAAAAACTGATCCCTTATGTCAAGGCCTTTTTACTGCCTGAAAGAATGAAAAGACTGCTCTGTACGTCAAACATGTGACCAAATAAGAATCCAATGCTCAGTTCCTGTCAGCACCTAGTCAAGCTCAAAAATGTAGTTACTTTATTTCTGGTAAAATAAAATCTGTCAATATGCACTGTTAACCAGAGTTATACAGTCAAAGTCTCAAAGACAGAGATAAAACCCAATCTAGATTATTCTGATTTGTATGTACATCAAGAACTGTACATGTAAGCAATTTCACATAAAAGGGTTTAGGTAGTACTGTGATTAGTAGACCTACAGGACCAATGAGCCACAAGACTGAAAACATGCACATTACTAGACTGCAAACGAGACTTCGTGACCACGGCCTGCAGACTATCACCACAATCCTCAAAACTTTTTTTTTATGAAATCGATGTCAAGTCAAATGCAATGGGTATCACCACATTTGCAGTCACCATTTTTTCCCTGATATCATCGCCAGTGCTTTAAGATTACTAGTCTCTATATGAAGGTATCAACACCTTGTAGAAGTATTTTCTTTAATAACAGTGTTACTGAGCAGAAAATACAGTTGTGTACACTTACCATAAATGTAGATATTCGAGTATATTCACTATTGCAGTCATTACATTTGGGTAATCTGCTGGCAGGTTACCCTCAGTCGGCCTGAATAGCAAAGTCTTAGGTCCTGCATTGGTTGCTGTCTCCTCTTCCATGATCTCAGGTCGTCAGGGGTATACAACATGCAGCCAATGCCATTTTATTCAGTTTTTCTTGCCCCAGATGTCAGGTGCCCCCCAAATGGGGAGCAAAAAAAAAAAAAAAAAAACAAATATATATAAATGCACTTTTAGCAACACAGTGAAGGAAAGAAAAGGTATAGAAAGGGGGATGGCGGGTGGGTAACCAGGACTGCAACAGTGAATACACTCGAACATCTACATTTATGGTAAGTGTACACAAATGTACTATGTTCTTTGTGTTTCACTGTTGCAGTCATCACATTTAGGTAGAATCCCAAAGCTATGGATGTGAGGATGGAACTAAAAACAGCATCAGGAGCAGCTATAAGGCCCTGCAGAGCTGCAGTGACAAAGCCTGCCCTGGATTTGGAGAAGAGAGGCAATGATAATGCTTTGTGAAGGTATGAACAGAGCTCCAAGTAGCAGCTTCTAGAATGCCTTTGGTTGGAATCCCTTTGAGAAAAGCTGCTGAAGTAGAGGCAGCCCTGGTGGAATGTGATCTGATCCCCTTGGGCACAGGTTTACCATGGTGCAAGTAGCAGAAACAAATGCAGTGGTTTATCCACTTATAAATAGTCTGCTTTGATATAGGCTTCCCCTCTGACCCTGCAGCAAATGCTACGAGTAGTTGCTCAGACTTTCTTAGAGATTTGGTCTTGTTTAAGTAGAATCTTAGTTGTCTGTGTACGTCCAATGAATGCAGAATCCGCTCCCTCTTGTTCTGCGGATTTGGGTAAAATGTTGGCAGGCGAATGGCCTGGTTAAGAGGCACACTGGATACCACCTTAGGCATAAAATCATTGATTAAAATTTATTATTATTATTTAAAAGATGTGTTTGTAAACAAACATACCAGATTTCAATCACACTATAAGTAGGGAGGGGTATTTATGAAATGTGTGTACAGGCACAAGGACTTTTAGTTTTTAACATTCTTATGTGTTGTATTAGTATTATAGTTAACATCGAGTGTAGGTCAGAAATGTTTTTAAAGTAGACCATTCACACAAAATTAGATGAAACAGTAAATAGTAGTCCTCCCCAATAACAGCAACAACTTAAATGATGCAAAAGTAGCTTCAGGTAGGGTGACAAATAACGAAAAGAAGCCTCGGCTCGGACACACTGAGTTTATTTGTAACACAAAATAAAATGAAATGAAGTACGTTAAGTGCTTTCATCTGAGACCAGACTTCTTCAGAACGTACAACAAACTACTCCAATTGTTTAAATAGATCATCTGACCCAAAATTGGCGCCAAAAAATTTCCTGCAGTGCAATGATACTCAAATACTTATATAAAAATACACATTGATAAAACTACTAAATGTCACTGTATAAATGGTAATAATTCATATACAAAAAAACATAAAAATACTACATAATTTATGTACAAACATATATATAACTTAAAAAATGTAAAAATATATATATAATTAATATAACAACTTGAATGGTGTATGATCTATGATCAACCTTTTGCCCTATTAAAATGCCTAAATGTAACCCTAATAAATAATGGAGGCTTGAAATGCATGCTCCTTAATAATCCTTAGCATTAACTGTATAATATAAGGCTATATTGCTGTACAATTACAACAGTTGTGAACATAGTAGACATGGTAGTCGAAACACCTATCCACTACCTATTTTTTCAAAATTAAAAATTATTTTATACTGATGTTATCATTAATACCTGGAAAGTTTGTTGCATCAGAAATAATCTGCCACCTACTTTCTTTCAATCCAAGCAAAGCTTTGATGTTACCCCCATATGGTGATTGTTCCACCTTATCAATAATATGAAACAAAAATGAATGACGTTCATTAGTATTAACCATATGACGGTACAAAGCATTCCTACTGTCTTTTTTACTGATGGCGTACTGATGCTCGTAAATACGTCTTTTAAAATGTCTTTCTGTCTTACCTATGTAGAATGCATTGCATGCTACACAGGTAGCCAAATATATCACAAATGTAGAACTGCAATTGCCATTAATGCTTGGTAAAAATGTTGAATTTATATTATTTAACCTGGTACCTCTGCAAACTTTAATGTGTTGGCATTGATTGCAATGTCCACATTTGGTCGTATGTTTATTGACTCTAGCAGATATACCTTTTGAACTTTCCAGCAATTTTTTAATATTGAATCCTGTCTTGTATACTATTTTCATATCCATACCTAAAATGGACATAGATTCCTAAAATGGACATAGATTCCCTATTGACTACAAATTGATTCCATCTCTCCTTTAAACAATTTTCTATGTATTTAACTATAGGTGAATAAGTCAATACGCATACCCTTAGACCATGCTCAGATGACATATGTTCTCCCTTGATAATAATGTTGATATTATCTCCTAATAAGGGTTTGTACTTATTTCCCCATTCTTCTATTATATATTTATTAATCCCATTTAAAACTTTCTTGGGGTACCCCCGATTTAAGAACATAGTTTTGATTAGATCTATTTCTCTCATCATAGTATCTTTTGTTGAGCACATCCGGGCTGCTCTTATACATTGGCCTTTGTAAATATTTTTAAATACATGCTTGGGATGGTTGCTGGAGTATGACAAATAGTCATTGGAAAACGTGTCCTTTCTATAGATACAAGACTTGAAGCCGGTGTCCCCTTGACTTATATATGTGTCGAGATATGCTATTCCTTCTTCCTTTATAACATGGGTGAATCTCAAAAATTCTGTTGTGCTGTTGATATAATTTATAAATTTGTCTATTTCCGCCAACGGGCCATCCCATAATATAAACAAATCATCTAGGAATCTGGTATAGTACCTAATGTACTGATAAAATTCAGATTTAAAAATATATTCAGATTCCCATTCCAGCATTACCATGTTGGCAAAAATCGGGGCACAAGATGCACCCATGGCCACGCCTCTGGTTTGCTTGAATAACTCGCCTTGGAACTGAATATAATTACTCTCAAGTATCACACCCATCATATCCGTTATAAGACAAACTCTATCCCAACTCATATTTGTCTTCTTTCTTAGACTATTAGAAAAATACTCTAGCCCTACATCCTTAGGGATACAAGAGAATAAATCGATCACATCGATGGTTAAAAATCTTAATTCCTTTTTCCATATCTGTGGGGTTAGTTGTGATAAAAATGTCCATGAGTCCTTAATAAGATGTGGTGTAACCTTATATACTGGTTTGACCCATGTGTCTATAACTTTACCTAAGGGAAATGTTTTGGACCTACTGCCTGAAATGATAGGCCTAAAAGGTGGATGTTCTAAATTTTTGTGCACCTTAGGAATTCCCACAATAGTGGCTAACACCGGATATTCAACTTTCATGTACTCATATATCTCACTTGTGATCCTCTTGTCAAGCCAGTATTCTTCCAAAGCCATGTCTGCCCTCCTATGTCCAATATTGATTTCATTGGATGATATTTTTTCATAATTCCCTGAGTTGTATAAAATGTTCTGTATCTCCCTAATATAGTCCGCAGTGTTGATCATAACAATGCCTCCACCCTTGTCGGGTTTCATCAATCTAACTTGCCTGTTATTGATAAATTCTGTAAGGCATTCTTGTTCTATCTTAGTAAGGTTGAACTCTGTATTGTTGTCCATAGCTTTAAATTTGTACATATCACTGCACACCGTTTTCTCAAACAATTGAATGTTGGGGTTGCTAGGAGGTATAAAAGTGCTTTTCTTTCTCAAATCACTATGTATATTTAATTCTGTCCCTTTGGACTGCTGGTCAAAGAATAATGCTAAATTCAATCTCCTGCAGTATAACTTTACTTCCATGATAGTGTCAACAAGATTGAAACGTACAGTGGGTATGAACTTCATCCCCTTGGAAAATAAACTAATGAATTCATCTGTAATATTATAATTTGTGTAATTAAATACATTGAACCCATTTTTGGTAAATAATATGTTGTCCTTTTTGTCTGTATTATCTAAAAATACTGCGTTAGAATCATTAACATAGTCTTCTACCCTGTCCATGGTCTTGGCATCATCTATCAAAATAGATGCATCCGTATGTAGTTTATTTGACGCATCCTCAATTGATTCATGTACATCGCTCTGTTGTTGGTGGGTCCTGACTATATGCAGTTCATTTATCTCCATTTCCTGTTCCTTGCCCCGTAAAAGTTTTTTGATGAATGGTAAACTCCCTGCTGATATAATTCATCATTGTCCCTCCTATCAGTGCCCGGTAACTTTTCAGTATAATACTGCTTGCTGACATTCTGTTTTGGCCATACATAAGCCCTATTGTTAGCATATAAATCAACATCTCTAATTAATTTCTTTTCTTTCCTTTGATGTATTGCTATAGCTTTCTTATCTGCATCAGCAAATTGCTTATCATATAATTCATTCCACTGGTTAAACAACCTGTCATTCAGAATTTCACCATTTAACCTGTCTACTTCTGTAATGAGATTAGATAACTTTTCATCATTTTTCTGTATTAACATCTTAAGATAATCAAAACCAAAACTATCGAATAACTTGTTAAATTCATTGATGGTATCATCATTAAAATCATGTCCCATGGGTAATTTAAAAAACCTGATACCCTTAGGCACAACATGTAACATTAAACATTTGCTAAAATAAGCATTTTCAATTTTTATGTTCTTAATTGTAACAAGCTTTTTGCCCATCAGGTATATTTTATCCTTAATGTTATTTTTAGCAACGTACTCATTCACACTTTCAGTTCTAACATTGTGATTAGCTTCGTGTTTGTTGTATCTGTCAAAATTATATTCATCATTTAAAAATCTATCAAAAACACAATTGTTACCACTGTAACGTCTATTCTTATTACCCGGTACGTTGCTACGTACTGATTTTATAACATAAGGACTTGTATGTAAATCTATACCTTTATTAGAGTCCATATAGTTTTTGGTACTAGCTGCGTAAGTCCTGGTTGGTGCTGTCCGTTTAGGACGAGCACCTAGACGGTCATTGTCTTCCCTTGTTTGAAATAAACTAAAGTCAAATGTGAAATCTTCTGATAGCGACTTGCTGCCGCGTTCCCTCCTCAATTCCTCACCGCGTTGTTTGGTAGTAGATAATACATTGTCCATAGGGCTACCTTGCCCATTTGGGATCGCTATTTGCGTGCTCGCATCGATCCTTAACACAATCGAAGAGTTTAACAGATCATTCCTTTCCGTTCGTTCCCCACTAGACGTGAATGAAGTTTGTCTGCACCGCAAAGAACGTTTGGCGTCAATACTGCCAATAGCAATGGAGCGTCCTACCAGCTCCATAAGCTTGGTCATCTCCTCCTTAAGTGTGCTTAATTCATTACGAATGGATGCTAACTCACTCTGGTCCGATAGAGCCTGAGTGCCTTCGTTGTTTTCCATACCTTCGGCAGCTGACCAATCCTCCCCAATAACAGCAACAACTTAAATGATGCAAAAGTAGCTTCAGGTAGGGTGACAAATAACGAAAAGAAGCCTCGGCTCGGACACACTGAGTTTATTTGTAACACAAAATAAAATGAAATGAAGTACGTTAAGCGCTTTCATCTGAGACCAGACTTCTTCAGAACGTACAACAAACTACTCCAATTGTTTAAATAGATCATCTGACCCAAAATTGGCGCCAAAAATTTCCTGCAGTGCAATGATACTCAAATACTTGTATAAAAATACACATTGATAAAACTACTAAATGTCACTGTATAAATGGTAATGATTCATTTTTGTTTCATATTATTGATAAGGTGGAACAATCACCATATGGGGGTAACATCAAAGCTTTGCTTGGATTGAAAGAAAGTAGGTGGCAGATTATTTCTGATGCAACAAACTTTCCAGGTATTAACGATAACATCAGTATAAAACCATTTTTAATTTTGAAAAAATAGGTAGTGGATAGGTGTTTCGACTACCATGTCTACTATGTTCACAACTGTTGTAATTGTACAGCAATATAGCCTTATATTATACAGTTAATGCTAAGGATTATTAAGGAGCATGCATTTCAAGCCTCCATTATTTATTAGGGTTACATTTAGGCATTTTAATAGGGCAAAAGGTTGATCATAGATCATACACCATTCAAGTTGTTATATTAATTATATATATATGTTTACATTTTTAAGTTATATATATGTTTGTACAAATATTATGTAGTAATTTTATGTTTTTAGTATATGTATTATTACCATTTATACAGTGACATTTAGTAGTTTTATCAATGTGTATTTTTATATAAGTATTTGAGTATCATTGCACTGCAGGAAATTTTTGGCGTCAATTTTGGGTCAGATGATCTATTTAAACAATTGGAGTAGTTTGTTGTACGTTCTGAAGAAGTCTGGTCTCAGATGAAAGCGCTTAACGTACTTCATTTCATTTTATTTTGTGTTACAAATAAACTCAGTGTGTCCGAGCCGAGGCTTCTTTTCGTTATTTGTCACCCTACCTGAAGCTACTTTTGAATCATTTAAGTAAATAGTAGTGTGTTATAGGCTGCATCAATGGCAATAATAATAAAAACATATTTAAACACATTCAAATATTTTAAGATACATTTTAAGCAAATTTGCAAATGCACACATTGATTTCATAATGTGCATACATTTTAAATAGTGTCGAGTATCAAACAGCATATAGAATGACACATACATAGTATTTTATGGTGTTGCTTTTAGGTTTAGACTGTTTTATTTTAAATCTTAATTAATCAATTAATTAATTAAAGAGTATATATATAAATGATTTTCAGCTTGTGGCGCTTTGGTTTTCTGATGAAGTTGGGGCAGGCGCCCTGACGAAAAATGCATGTAAAGTGATCGCATTTAAAGTTCAAAGTAAAATAAAGAAGTTTGCCTTGAAAGAAGGACATTTTAGTGATTATTGCAACTTACTACTTTTGGCACTTAGAACCGGACTATCAGTGGAGTTGATCTTTGGTGTTCGGAGAAGTTTAAAGTTTTTCGTGAGTTTGTTCATTCTGAACAGTTAGCATCTCTTTCTGTTTGATATGCAGATGCATTTGGCTTGGGCTCCATTTGCCCTGAATGCATCTCCCCGCCAGGTGGGTCCCCCAAGCATAGTCTGATGCGAATGTAGTTAGGGTTTGGGTGGCAGGGGGTAGAGTGAATGACAGTCCCTTGTTTTGGTGACATGTCTCTGCCCACCAAAGAAACTCCTGTTGTAGGCAAGTAATGAGAGGAATCATTGTTTCCAGACTGTGACAATGTTGACTCCATAAACTTTTTAGGTACCATTGAAGTTTCCTCATATGCAGTCTCGCATATGGAATTAGTAGAATGCAGGATGCTATGAACCCCCAAAGCCTGCAGAATTTGTCTTGCAGATAACTGGGTTTTTGTTGTCATTTGTTTGAAGTATGTTGTCAGTTGCCTTTGTTTGTCTGGCGTAAGGGTAAGCCATCTGGGCAGTTGTATTCAAGCTTGCACCCAGGAATGTAATAATTTGAGAGGGTACCAGTTGTGATTTCTTTTCATTTACGGTGTGTACCCTAGGCATGCTAGAAGCCTTTTCACAAATGCCGATGTTGAAGAAGAGTGTCTTTGTCCTCTGCTTGAATGAGACAGTCGTCCAGATAAGGATAAATTTGTATGCTTCTTTGTCTGCAAAATGCAATTACTGGTGCCAGGCACTTTGTAAAGACCTTGGGCGCAGTAGATAAGCCAAAGGACAGTGCAGAGAATTGGTAATGCAAAAAACCTGCTTTGAAGTGGAGGTATCTTCTACATGATTCCCTTACTGGGATATGCAGGTATACATCTTTTAAGTCTAGAGTTACTAACCAAGCATTCTTGCCTAGCATAGGCAGTAGCTGTTGCAAAGTCAGCATTTTGAATTTTGGAATGTCCAGGAACGTGTTCAAAATCGGTAAGTCCAGTACTGGACACCATGAATTGTCTTTTCTGGATACCAGGAAAAGTCTTGAATAAAAACCTTATCCTTTTTCCTTTTCTGGTACCGGTTGAATATCCCCCATATCCATGAGGGACATGACTTGTTTCTGGGCCTCTGCCCACTGGTTTCATGGCAGATCAGGCCATCCATTTGGAACTGCCAAAGTACGGAAATTAAATCTGTACCCCTGGGATACTATGTTTAATACCCACTTGTCCTGGGGTAATTAACTGCCAATTTTGAGCATGAAGTGCTAGTTTCCCCCCCCAAGGGGGCTGCCAAAAGGTGATGGTAGAGGAAAGTCATTGAGACTGCTTACTGTAGGGTTGTGCTTTGTTCATTCCAGTTTTGGAGGTGGAGGCACCCCATTGCTTTGACCTGTAAGAACCCTGTGATTGTTATCTGGAGCCTTTTGAGCGCCTGGATTTGCCTTGAGTGGCTCTGTTGGACAAAGGACCAATTTTAGTAGGATAGTGTCTACTGAACCTGGGTGGCTGCACTTGCAAGAAATCTTTTACAGTTTGCATAGATTTAGTTTTGTCTTCCATTTTCTTTAAAACCTCTTCTGCCTTATTACCAAACAGAGTATCATGCTGCAAAGGGGCATCCAACAATTTAGCTTTAACATGATCAGGCAGATTTTGCTCCTTGAGCCAGGCATGCCTTCTAATCACAGATCCAGTAACGGCGGCCCTACAAGAGGCCTCCAAGGAATCAAAACCACATTGCAAAGTATGCTTTCCAACCTGTTCTGCTGAATGCAATAATTCCTGTAACTCTTTATTTTCCACACAATCAGAAATCAACATCATTTTCTGTTTCAGCAAGACCATAACATGCTGCTGATATTTAAGCACATGAAACTGGCAGTTTAAAGCCCTAATTACCACATAGGTGGTAATCCATTAAGTACGGAAGAAGTAATTAGGGACCTGGGGACCCAAGTTGATAGCAATCTCTCATTTGAAAACCACGTGGCCAAAGTGGTTAGAAAATATTTTATATAGCCCACCTAATCATGAAGGGATTCACATCTAGATCAGGGGAGGTCATCGTGCCTCTTTACTCATCCCTCATCAGGTCCATAATTGAGTACAATGCCCCTTTTGGGATGTACCTTGCCAGACACCTGCAGCAACTGGAAAGACCCCAAAAGTACCTCACCAAGAGGATCAAAGGGCTCAAACAGATGCCATATGCTGCCCGGTTAAAGAAACTCCAGCTCTACTCAGTGGCATACCACCTGCTCAGAGGCGATCTGTGCCTGATGTATAAAGCCATGTCCAACCCGGAATCAATGGACATGCTGCACCTCAGAACATCCAAATCCCATCGAGCTACGCGCTCAAGAGACTTGAACTTCAGCACTGAAATAAATAGGACATGCTGGAGGGACAGATTCATAACTCAGAGGCTCACTTCCCTCTGGAATATCCCAGTCCAGGTTAGGCAGAGTCCCTCATTGACTCTCTTCAAGAGGAATCTTGATGAGTGGATAGGAGATCGTAGGTTTACCCCGGGTATCACTTCTGTGTCACTGTTAGGCAGAGGCACAGTATACTAACCTCGAAAAAGGGCATAGCAAAATTCATTTAAAATGGGTGGCGAAAGCCAAACACACTCTGGCTAGGCTTATAAATGCCCTAGGGCAGATAGCCTAGTATGAACCTATTATTGCCAAGGTTGCAGATATATAAACCAGTGGTCTCAACGTCGATAACCACATCGCCACAAGTGTCAGGAAATCATTCTATGTGGCACACCTCATCACTAAGGGCTTTTCATCCAGAAAAAAAGAGGTCATTGTCCCACTGTACTCATCCCTCATTAGACCCATTATAGAATACAACGCCCCATTTGGTATGTATTTCCCAAGACATTTGCAACAACTGGAAAGGCCGCAGAAATACCTCACTAAAAGAATCACAGGCCTAAAGCAGATGCCCTATGCTGACCACCTTAAAAAACTCCAGCTATACTCTGTTGCATATAGTCTACTCAGAAGTGATCTCTGGTTAACATACAAGGCCATGCCAAACCCAGAACTGTTGGACATGCTACACTTAAAAAAATCCTAATTCCTCAGAGCCACACGCTCCAGGGATCTCTAAACCTTGTCATCACAATAAACAAAACATGCTGGAGGGATAGGTTCCTGACCCAGAGACTCCCCGGACACTGGAATAGATTGCCCATACATGTCAAGCAGAGTGCCTCTTTGGCCCTCTTCAAAAAGAACCTTGATGATTGGATGGGAGAAAGGAAATTCACCCTGGGGATCACGTCAGTTGCCCTGCTAGACAAGGGTCCAGGGAAGTAAATAGTGTGGGAAGAAATAGCCAGGGAATTGTTATGGCTAGGCTTGTATAGGCCCTAGGGCTGATAACCTAGTACCAACCTATGAACCTTCTTTCCCCACCTATCCAGCACCCTGGAATCTCTGTCAGAGGGGGTAGGATGTTTGGCTGTAGAGGCATTTACACACTTGGGACCCTGAGAAATAGTCTCAGGATCAGCAGCAGGATTTCTGAATAGAAATTCGTGAGGGTCAGGAATCCTGTAATATCTGTCTGACTTACTAGGAGCCAGAGACAGGGAATCAGGAGCCATGCTTGATCCCAAAAAACACATCAAAAATGTCTAATACAGGAGGTATTGCCAAAGGCCTATGCTAAGGAAGAAGAACGAAATCCCTAAGCCTCTTTTTTGATTCAGAGAAGTCCTGACTCTCCCAATGAAAATGTTCCCTTAAAGTATGTAAAGTCCCTCCAAAAGAGTAATCCTCAGGAGGAGATGCAGATGGGATTGATTACTCTGCATCAGAATCCTCATAGAGTGGAAGAGAAAATTCCTGAACAGAAGAGGAATCAGAAGAAATGGAAACCTGATCTGAAGATTCATAATCGGTGCCTTGCCTAGGCCTCTTAGCTGGGGGGGAGGTTGGGAACCCCTGATCAAGGTAATTAAATCCTCAGCCATTTTGATCATCTGTTTTTTAGGCATAGGGGCATGAGCACGTGGCTCCTGTGTCAGTTTTTAGACACAGAAGATGTTTTTGACCTTGTTTTTGAGGCTGGCGTCGGTTTAATATAAAAATGTAGAGGGCCTGAAAACACCCTCAGAAGCCGGTGCCTGCTCAGTGGCTCCGGACCCATCCAAGGGAGAGACATCCGCGGGTTCGATACTCCGAGAATCTCACGGCATACCGGACTCCGAATGGGTCTCGGTAGAGGCCTGCGACTCAAAAGTAGCAGGTATCAGGGGCTGCGAAAGCACCTCACTGAGTACCGGCGTCTGGCTTAGGAGAAGCTTCGTCGTCGGTTTTGGACCTCGGCGGTCTGTCTCTTTTTCTTTGTGTTTTTTGTGAACTCCAGTAGTCAGATTGCTAACTGACAACATTTCAGGATAATTAAATCTTGAACCAAAATATTTAGTAGCAAAAATATACTGACGCTTAATAGTGTGTTGGTTAAATCTAGCACAAAACCGACTGCAAGGCAAGTTGTGATCTGGGCCTAGGCAAGGAATACAGTACAAATGAAAATCCTTATGACATCAGTAAGGAGCAAGAAAAAGTTTCCTCAACGGGGTACTTCACTTTAGTTTGAAGACTTCAGTTCTGAAACTCGAATGCGAAAATTTCAAGAGTCGGCCGACCAGCACTTGCAAACTGCTTCTGCTTCGGGCACCGCGCGGCAAGAAAGACTGAATAAAATGGCGTCGGCTGCATGTTTTACACCCCTGACGACCTGACGTCATGGAAGAGGAGACAGCAACCAACGCAGGACCCAAGACTTTGTTATTCAGGCCGACTGAAGGCAACCTGCCAGCAGATTTCCCAAATATAATTACTGCAACAGTGAAACACGAAGAACATCCGTGCCCATTGCCAAAAATCACTGTGCTTTGCCCACTGCAGTAATCCTGTATACTACAAAAGCAACACATCTGAGACTTATTAATTGGAAGGTGTTAACTTTCTAGTCCATACAGATAAGATACTGCAAATAAAATAAGGAATGAGCCTACTATGTGACAAAACAGTGAGAAAAAATGTCATAACAAGGGCAAGTAGCTGTTTTCACAAATTAGATATGGCATATGTAGTGAGGAGCAGTGATTGAGAAGCAACACAAAGCAAATGATCCCACCATCGAGGGACATACACACACACATGCCTACTCATCTTTCTCTGGCTGTTGTCTAAGTGAAGTGGACAATCTAAGTTACCAGAAAACAAGTAGTGATACCAAGAAGAAGACATTCAAAAATTAAAAAGCTACAAATGGGTTATTCCATGCAAGATAAGTACATGTACAGAAAAGTACAGCTGTGTAAGTAAACTCACCAAAGCAGTAAATGTTCAGATAGGATCACTGTTGCAGTAGCAGTCATGTCATATGGAATTTAGCCATAGATAATATCCACCTGTCCAGCCAGACTCCAATAACCCCACAGATGTTGGGGTATGGGCTGGTCCTTTCCCAGTGCCAGGAAGATAAAGGGCACAATCAAACTGCATCACTTTCTGTTAATTTTAGCCAGTGAATGAAAGAAGGAGGGATATGCCAGCAGAGGAAGAAGTTCCTCTACCCCCAATTTAATTAATTTATTTTTGGGTGCAACAAAGGGAAGGAGAATGAAAGCATCTCCTGACACCTGCCCCACCAGAGTAATGTAGATTTAAGAAGTAAATAGACTATAAGGGTGAACACTGGTGAAAGCCAGTATTGCAACAATGATTCTCTGTAAACATTTGTTATGTTGACTGCACTCACACAACTGTATTAGGTCCTTCTCATGGGATTACTACTACAGCAGCATTCATGACATATGTGAAGATAAACAAAGAAATACCCACCAGGACAGGACCTGCAAGATGGCCAAGCCAAATCCTTCTCTGCCACTAGATTAGATGTCACTTATGTCTGGAAAACGTGTGGATGAAAATACACAAGATTATCCTGCATGTAATTTGGGAAGAGACATTCTTGAAAAAGGCCGCAGAGGTGGCAGCAGTCCTGGCAGAGTGCACTTAACCAATCGTAACAGTTTTACATGATTTTTAGAAAAAAACACAAGTGCACTTAGCCAGCAATTTAGAAAGTGTCTGTTTTTGCAATGCCTTCAGGTTCTCTCTCTATTATCTGAGATGCCTGTGTACATCAAAAAGATGCAGGATTCTCTTACTTCTATTATCAGGATCTGAAAAAGACAGGCAGTTTATTATTTTGATTAAGGGTGATCTCTGAGGCAACTTTTAGCATGAGAAAACAGTTGGTCCTCAAGCTTACCCTAAATGGATCTCTGCACATTAAGGCCTGCAATTTCAAGATCCTTCTGCAAGAAATAATAGTCACCAGAAGTGAAGTATTCCAGGATAAAACTGTAAGGAAATCTAAAGTCTGATTCAATTGAATCCAAGGTTAATTTTTCCTAAAACAAACTACACGTTCCAAAGAGGAAGGACACACCCTCCCTGTTGGATGAAGAAGATGTACCCCTTTAAGGAACCGTTCTAAAAGCATGTGGCCTACAAATAGCAGATTCAGAAGCAGGCATGTTGAAATGGTTGAAAGGAAAGTCCTGCAGCAAAAATGTTTGACAGATGGGACAAAACAAGGGAAAGCCATACCAAATTGGAGTTTTGGGACTATTTAATGCACCAAAAGGAGAATCTGCTATATTTTGCCATATATATTTTCATGCACATCTTGAGCTTACTCATAAACACTGTCAGATCTTCCATGCTGTGAGCCTGATGCAGAAGTTTGGGTTTTCCAGGGCTGCTGACTAAAGTTCAACTAGTCCACTATAATAGGTACAGTGCTGCACTAGGAGTGAGAACCAATATTGCCTCATCCAGGAAGCAGAAGGGAGAATGATTCAGGACTTTTCAAACCTCACTTTCTCTGAAATTCTTAAAAGTAGAGGAATTAGGGGGTATGAGCACAAAAATAGGTTTTCCCATCTACCACACTTTTTTGCATGGTAGCCTTGCACAGAACTTGCAAAGTTCATGACTTTCTGTCAGACTGAAGAAGTCTGTCTATTTTGTCATTAGCTACTGTTAAGACTGCTGAAGATGGCATTGTTTAGATGTCACTCATTATCAGATCATCTGCTAGCACCTTCCACAGTACTGTTGAGTTTGGAGTGAAATTACAAGGGTCTAAGACTCATCTCAGACTGCAAGGCTAACCTCTTAGGCTTGCTTGACTAGTCTACAAAGGGGATAGGAGTGCGTTACTGCCACACTTGTTTATGTATCATAAAACAGTTTTGTTGTCTGCAGTCAATTAAGAAACCTTGTATTTCAAACCTGTTTGAACACCTTCAGAGCTAGCACCACTAATAACATCTTTCTGACACTGATAAGTTAATTTCACTGTTTCTGGGTCCACTAACTCTATACCTTGAGGACCTCCAAGCTACATCCAGTGCAGCAATATTCAGGCTTTGACTGTGGGGTGCAGATGAAAAGGTATCCCCCCCTTATCCCTAATTTAAGAAGCCACCAAGTAAAATCTTTTTGTATGCATGGCAAGACTGGTTGTACCTTCTCTTGGGGATATGAATGCCACTCCACAGGCTCTTTAGGTACCACTGTATTTTTGCAAATGGAGGTACTACTGATTTTTCACATATGCTGTATGACCAGTGGACCAAAGGAAAGTACAGATTTGTACCTACCATAAATGTAGATGTCCGATAGATATGCAACTGCAGTCCTGACATATGGGTTGTCCTGCTTCAGGCAGCCCTTGATCGACAGTTCCAAAGTCTGGGTCGGCGGCTGATGTCGCCTCTTCCCCGACGTCAGAGCGGCTGGGGTATAAAAGCATCAGCCGACGCCATCTTCTTCAGTGTTTCTTGCCCCAGATGCCCTCCAAGGAAGGCTAAATTTAGAGAATGGATAAAATTCCAGACATGCACAACAGTAATAAACAGATACACCATAAATGCTATCCCCAGCTAATTTGAAAAGGGGGAGTGGACCCAAAAAAGAGAATTACAGAGGGGTAGGAGGGAGGGAAAACCTGACTGCAGTTGCATATCTATCGGACATCTACATTTATGGTAGGTACAAAACTGTACTATGTCCTTCAAGAATGCAACTGCAGTCCTGACATATGGGTTGAATACCATAGCCAAGCTGGGGGTGGTAGGATCTAAGATAAGGATGGTGTAGCTAAAATGCCCTGCAGGACTGCAGAAGCAAAGCCTGCTTGGGATCTGGAATATAAAGGCAGGTTGTAATGTTTGGAAAATGTATGCACGGAGCTCCATGTAGCAGCTTCTAGAATGTCCTTTGTAGCCACTCCTCTTAGAAAGGCTGTGGAGGTGGCTGTAGCTCTGGTGGAGTGTGGCCTGATATTGGCTGGCACACCTTTTCCATGGAAAGAGTAGCAGAATCTGATGCAGTTTCCAATCCATTTTGAAATTGTTTGTTTGAAAATTGCCTTTCCATGTACTCCAGCAGCGTAAGCTACAAATAGTTGGTCAGACTTTCTGTTGGCCTTTGTTCTGTCCAAGTAATGGCGCAATTGTCTGTGTATGTCCAAAGTGTGCAGAAGCTTTTCTCCTTTATTTTGAGGATTGGGAAAGAAAGTAGGCAGGTGAATTGCTTGATTTAGAGAAACCCTGGATATCACTTTTGGCATGAATGAAGGATTGGTTCTTAAAGAGACTCTGTCCTGATGGAAAATGAGAAATGGAGGTACTGCCATGAGGGCCTGCATCTCCGAGACCCTTCTTGCTGAAGTAATTGCCAACAGGAAAACTGTTTTCCAGGAGAGAAATTGCAATTCTGAAGATGCTGCTGACTCAAAAGGAGAAAGAGTTCATTTTTCCAAGACGAAGTTGAGGTCCCATGCAGGCACTGGTGGTTTTCTTGGAGGTTTGATATTCTTTATCCCTCTTAGAAACTGTCTTAGCAAAGGATGTGAAAACACAGGTGGATCACAGTTGTATTTTGCTGAAATTGCTGAAGCGTGTATTTTTATGGAAGAATATGAAAGGCCATTGTGAAGCATTTCTGCCAAGTATTCTAGTATCTGTGGGATGTTCATTACTGATGCATCCTGACCCTTGTTGGCATTCCAGATGTTGAATCTCTTCCATTTGGCTGAATAAGTTTTTCTGGTGGAAGGCCTGCGTGCTTCCAGTAAGATCTTTTGAACTTTTTTGGAGAGAGAGAGATATGGGGAGAAGTCATGGAACCCTCCAAGCTGTCAGTTGCAATGTTTGCAGGTTGGGATGAACAGTCCTGTAATTGTGCTGAGTTATAAGCAGAGGCCATTGAGGCAGGGGCCACGGCTTGGTGCGAGCTATGCTCCTTAGTAATGGATACCAGTGCTGTCTCGGCCAGTCTGGAGCTATCAAAATGCCTTTCGGTTGTTCTGCTTTGATCTTCAGTAACACCTTGGTCATTAATGGTAGAGGTGGGAATGCATAGATTGTTAGAGAATTCCAGCTGAAGGAGAGAGCATCCATTCTCCAGGCTTGAGGATGGTGTGTCCTTGAGCAGAACTTCTTCAGATGATGATTGTGGTGTGAGGCAAAGAGATCTATGTCCGGCCTTCCCCATGCATGAGTTATTTGTGAAAAAATGTCTGGATGCAACATCCATTCGTGCGGGTGCATAATGTTTCTGCTTAGACTGTCCGCCAGAACATTGTCCTTGCCTGGAACAAACTGGGATTGCAACTGTATGTTCAGTTTCAGGGACTTTTCCCAAAGGGTCATTGTTAGTCTGCAGAGGGGGTAAGAATGGGTGCCTCCCTGTTTGTTTATGTACCACATAACAGTGGTGTTGTCTGTCTTTATTAGCAGATGACCTTGCTGAAGAAATTTTCCGAAGGCCTCTATGGCATGAATCACTGCCAGCATCTCTTTTTGATTGATGTGCAGATGTAATTCCCGGGGTGCCCATTGCCCTTGAATGCATCTGCTTTCCATGTGCGCCCCCCATCCATGATCTGAGGCGTCTGTTGTAATGGTTTGGCTTGCTTGAGGTTTGTTGAAAGACATGCCTTTGTTTAGCTGGCTTGCTTGTGCCCATCACAAAAATTCCTTTTGTAGACATGGCATGAGTGGAATAATTGCTTCTAAGTTGTGGCTGTGTTGAGACCATAAATTTTTTAGGTACCATTGTAGTTTTCTCATGTGTAGTCTTGCCAGTGGAATCAGAAGAATGCAAGATGCCATGAAACCCAGGGCCTGCAGGATTTTCCTTGCAGTCATCTGGGTGTGCTTTGCTAGGCTTTTGAAGTAATCTGGTAATTGTTCTTGTTTTTCTTCTGTGAGGAAAGCCATTTGTGAGTTTCTGCCCAGTTTGGCTCCTAGAAAAATTATTTGTTGGGATGGCAGTAGTCTTGATTTTTGAATGTTGACTGTGTATCCCAAAGCCTGTAGTAAGTGAATGACATAGTCCAAGTTCCTTATCAAGGCTTGCTTGCTGTCCGCTTGTATAAGGCAGTCATCCAGGTAAGGATATATTTGTATCCCCTGAAGTCTGCAATGTGCAATTACTGATGCCAGGCATTTCGTGAATACTCTGGGTGCAGTAGATAAGCCAAAAGGCAATGCTGAGAATTGATAATGCTCTGACCCTGCAAGAAATCTGTGGTATCTTCTGCAGCTGTGTCTGATTGGGACATGCAGGTATGCCTCCTTAAGGTCCAGAGTAACCAGCCAAGACCCCTTGCCCAGCATGGGAAGAAGTTGCTGTAACGTCAGCATTTTGAATTTTGGCACAATGAGAAAAGTGTTTACAGTGGACAAGTCCAGTATAGGTCTCCATTGCTTTTCTTTTCTTGGAACAAGGAACAGTCTTGAGTAGAATTCCTGGCCTTGTTCCTGAGGAGGAACCTTTTCTATTGCTTTGATTTGTAGCAGCTTTGAAACTTGTATGAGTGCCTCTTCCCTTTGATTTTTGTGGCAGGTTTGGCATGCCTTGTCTTGTTGGTAAGGTATGGAAGTGGAACCTGTAACCTTTGTCTATTATGTCCAAAATCCATTTGTCCTTTGTAAAAACGTGCCAATTTTTTGAAAATAAGGATAATTTTCCACCTAAAGGTGCTTCTCTTTGAGCCTTGGTTGGCGGTGTCAAAGTCAAGTCATTGTGACTGTCCCTGTGGAGCAGTAGGAGTCCCTGCGCCACTTCTCTGATTAGTTGGTTGCCATTGGCGGCCCCTGTAGGAGCCTTGGTATTGCCCTCTACCTCGAGCACGCCTGTTTTTTCCCCTTTGAAACTTGTCAGTGTCTGGAAAGGACCAATTCTTCGAAGGCCAATTCCTGCTGAACCTTGGTGGCTGAACCTGGAGGAAATCTTTGACTGTTTGTACTGATTTAGCCTTTTCCTCAATTGATTTCAACACACCCTGTGCATTAGCACCAAATAGCTTGTCTTTTTCCAGAGGTGCATCTAGAAGCTTTACTTTAACATGATCTGGCAATGTCTGTTCTTTCAACCAAGCATGTCTACGTGGCGGCCCCTGTCATAGCTGCCCTACATGAAGCTTCCAATGCATCATAACCACACTGAAGAAAATGATTGCTAACCTGCTGAGTGTTATGAACCAAATCCTGCAAGGCCTTTCTATCTAAAGGCTCAGGAGAGGCTAACTTTTTCTGCAATTCATCCATCAAGAAATCCTGATACTGAAACATATGAAAAAGACAGTTAAGAGCCCTCATGGCAAGGGTGGTTGAGGTATAAACTTTTTTACCCCACCTCTCCACGGACCTAGATTTCCTGTCTGCGGGCAAAGGATTTTTGGCCGTGGAAGTGGCCACTCCTTTGGGCCCCTGAGAAATAGTTTCTAGATCAACAGAGTGGGCCTTAAAGAGATGTTTATGAGTTTCAGGAACCCTGTAATATCTGTCTGGCTTGACAGGAGCAGGAGGGAGAGAATCAGGAGGAGTACACATCATCCAATACATCTAACACTGGGGGAATAGCTAAAGGCCTGTGCTGGGGTAACTTAAGGAAAGTCCGAAGCCTTTTCCTGGAGTCGGAGAAATCCTGGCCCTGCCACTGAAAATGCTCTCTCATGGAGTGGAGAATTTCCCCGAAAGAAATATCCTCAGGAGGAGAGGCAGAGGGAATGGATTCATCAGCATCAGAATCCTCGTAGGCCGGGAAGGATTCTTCCTGGGAATCTGAAAGGCCTGACTCACCAGAGGCTTCATCTGAGGAAAGGGAATCTGTCTGCTCAACCCTAGGCCTTTTGTCTGAAGGCGGCTGAGAACCTCTGTCTGGATGAGCCTGAGAGCCCCTGATTAAAGAAATTAGATCTGCAGCTAAAGTCATGATCTGTTTATCAGAAGTCGGACCCTGTGAAAAAGATTTAGGAGGGTGAGACTTAGCCTGGCTGGCAGCCTTAGCACGTGTGTAGGCCTTGATGGACATAGACACAGGAGGCCTAGCTGCCCCACGTGCTAGAGTAACTTTGTCCACCGGTATGGTGTCAGGCAAATCTTGGGCTTCGGTTTCAGGAGGAAAATCAACAACCGGCACCAGGGTAGCCTCCGGGACCGAAGTGTGCGGTAAAGCGGTGTCGTCGGCCTGGAGCAGTTGAATTACCGCCTCCGAAGAGACTGATGCACTCGCGGTAGGCTTTAGTGTGGTGTCGGTGGAAGTCGCGGGCCGCGAATGTTGGTCCCGGTCCTTCCATTTTTTGGAAACATGTGCTGTTGGTAGTTCTGACGGCATGATATAGGAGTAATTTTCCCCAAAAAAGTCTTCAGCAAATTCTGCCCGGCGCCTAAGTGTGCGCTTATTGAAGCAAGCACAGGCAGCACAGGCCAAGACGTCGTGGTCTGGGCCGAGGCAGGGAAGGCAGTAAGAATGGAAGTCCTTATGAGGTATTTGTTTACCACAAGACAAGCAATTATTAACTTTTGCAGTTTTGTCTGACATCGGCTGAGGCAAGAAAAGGTTCCCCAGCGGGTGCCAGCTTTGATGACTTCGGTATCTGAAAACACAGGAGCTGGCCGACCGGCACTTGCGAACTGCTTCTGCTTCGGGCACCGCGCGGCAAGAAAGACTGAAGAAGATGGCGTCGGCTGATGCTTTTATACCCCAGCCACTCTGACGTCGGGGAAGAGGCGACATCAGCCGACGCCGGACCCAGACTTTGGAATCCGGCCGACCGAAGGGCTGCCTGAGGCAGGACAACCCATATGTCAGGACTGCAGTTGCATTCTTGAAGGACATCTGCACACTGCTGTGATGGTTGCCCTCTGCATATGTTGTAGGGAACAAAATCTCCTATGGACATCATTTTTTAAAATGGTAGGACGGCCCAGTACATGGATGTGTCCAATAATGCATCCAGAAAGACACTGGATGTGCTCAGTGTTAAACTCAACTTTAGCTAATAATATAATGGAGCTTTTCCTGCAGTTCTTCCTTGGAACTGACTTACAGAATGCAGGTGTCCTGGAAGAGGTAAATGTAAGGGTGCTTGCTTCTTAGGAAGCATATAACCCAAACTGTAAACTGGTAAAACTGGAAGTAGTGATTCCCTGATATGAACCTGAGGAATCTGCTGTGATATTTGTGTACAAATATGTATTAAGTATGCATCCTTGAGGCCCAGAGTGACTGTGTGGGTTCTGACATTAACAAGGAGAAGAGGTCCTGCATGATAAGCATTTTGAACTTGTGGACCTTTAGAAAACGATTTAATCTTGAAAGGTCCAGAATAGGCTTCAACATCTAGTCTTTAATGAGGGTCATAAAAAGCCTGAAGTAGAAACATTTAGCCTGCTCTTTTAGTGGGACACTTTCTACAGCTTCCTGGGCTGGTAAGATATCAAAGAAGGGTAAGGACAGCTTCAGTGGGTCCTCTAGAATTGATAGCATCCTCATGAAAGTTGAGTAGGTCTTTAATTCTATTTTACATATTGAAGTGATACTACATCTAAGACCCATTTGAGTGAGGTTATTCTCACTTATTTTTTTTCCTGAAAAGAGTCAGCAATTTACCCTGGAGCCAGGAGAAGGGAAAAGGTTCTGGCGGTGTGAGGGAAGATGGTACCTGCATAAGCTCAAAGGATCCTGTAGCACTAATGACACCAGCCCTCTATGAGTTACCCTTTTTCCTTTCTTGTCACTTTTCTTATCATTTTTGTTTTAGAAAAGCTTTCTTTTATTGGGTCTACTGACCACTGGTCTGATGGCAGTGGAATAGTCAATGTTTGAAAGCATAATTTCAGTTAAACCCACAGGTGGGGGTGGAAGAGCTTCCAGACTGTCTCCACTGGATTTTTCTTCTTCTGTTTTGAAAATTTCTTATGAAAAGAAGCCCTTGACCTGTGTTGCACTTAATGGTGCCTTTTTTCATCGACAAAAAAGTAAAGTTGTGTAAGTAAACTTACAATAACAATAAATGTTCTGGCAGATGACAGTTGCAGTAGCCAAAGCTATACTAGTCCTACCCTACTGCTACTGGCCAGCTTTCAAAGCTAAAGGACACCATCCACATATTCAAATTGTCAGGAGCATGTCCAGAGAAGCAGGTAATAGCCCTGAAAGAAAAAATGCTAGGAAACATAACCAAAACAAGAAACTATAAATACCAAGGTATGTACATGCATACCTTGTCAAAATCTACTGTTTAAGTTTATTTACATAACTGTATTACATTCAACATTATACCACTGTTGCAGTAGCCTAAGCTATAAGACTAGACTACCACAGCTTAATCAGTAACAAGAGAGGAGGAATTCAAAAGCCCCTGGAGGATAGTTCTAGCAAAGCTGTTTTTGACCTGGAAAAGGAATCCAGTTCATAGTGCTCTGTAAAGGTATGTACAGAGGACAGAGTTACTACCGCTAGAATACTTCTAGAGTCCACCCCTTTCCAGAAAGCCCTCACTACCTAAGCAATTTTAGCAAATTGCCAAAAGAGGAATCTTCAGGGGGGGGGGGGCAAGGTCAGAATCCTTGGTGAGACAGTCTGGTGCTTCCTCTTCTACTTGCTCTTCACATGAGTCTTCCAGAGTTGTTGAAGCTGGAGGGGATCACTAAAGAAACAGGGGAACCCCTAGCTTGGGGCTGCTCAAGGCCTAAAAGTGCAGGATGTCCTAACGATAACTCACATGAGCCCGAGGTTTTAGATGGGTGACAGGATTAGTAACAGAAATCACAGTTTCTGAGGATCCTTTCCACGGCATCGAATTCAGAAGCCAAACAGTTGGGAATGAATCTTCTGTAATCCACAGATGTAGCAGAAAATCTTGTTCCTATTCTCAACCCCATCAGATCCAATGTCAAAACCAGAGCTGAGCTATCGAAAGCCAAGGTGCCGGGGGGGGGGGGGTGAAGACTCCACAGACTTCAGAGTTGAACCTGACCTCAGCTCTGATCTCATGGGTCCGGGATGCACTTTGCTCCAAAGGGACCAGAGTCAAAATCATTAAGGAAGATGCCATAGACATAGGAAGCCAAGCTGTTAGCAGCAACAAATGGGTAGGATAGGGCAGAATTTGAACCACTGACACCAGCACAGATGGGTGGGCTGGAGGAGGAACAGCAAAAGCTGAAGGAGGGGGGATGCTTCACCTTTGGAAATGAAAATGAGGGGGATGATCCCAAGGTCTAACTTGGCCTTCAAAAAAGGTACACATAAGTAGTGCTGCATCGAAATCTCTAATACTCCTAGCAGACTTTGCAGACCTACATGTTGCTGTGACACCTCAGAAGATGGCTTGGTTGGTTGAGGCAGAGGCAACAAAGGTGTCTCGTATTCAAAAAGCAGATGACTGGACCCAATGGTGAAGGCTCTAAGAAAAACTCCAGTTGACAAACTATCAGTATAAAGGAGGGGTGCAGCTGATCCGAAGATGGAGCCACAGCAAAAAACAGACTTGAGATACTTAAAGTCAGACAGCTTGATGACTCCATACTCGGGCTAAAAACAGTATCAGTGCCAAGGGGCTACCTATGCAGCATCATGACTAAGAGCAGTAGGTGCTGAAGATCATGGAGCCTTTGGATTGGGATGTCCCTTGAGGGAGGAACAGGAGCATTTACAGGCCTCCCACTCTCTTTCTCTGTATGTGTAGACTTTTCTTTTCTTCAAATTTGTCTGTTTTTATGCTCCCTCTATTTTCTATTTTTATTTCTTCTTCTTGCCAGCTTTCTTAGAGGGAGAAGAAGACAACTGTATCTGACTAGATAATGATGAAGAAGCTGGTGAAAGTATCACTTTGAGGACCCATTTTTCCTGGTGATCAGACAGGCTCTGGCTCCATAGGCAGTACAAGCCTTGCATTCAGTGTCTAGTTGGGATACACACAGACAATAAACACACTTTCTGGCTGAATCTTGGGTTGGGGGTGCAGATTGTATCCATACCTGACAAACTTCTTGAAACCTGAAGCCGTCTTCATACTACAAGTTCAGATAAGAGTCACGAGGGAACACAATAAGTACAAGATACCCAACACACAACAGCAATAACCACAACTGAAAAACTAAGCACTACAAGCCCAAAAAATCACACAGTTCTCAGAGCTATAAAGAAAAAGGAATCAAAGAACTTTTTTTTTTTTTTACCTAAAAAGCCCAGTCAGAAAATTGGCATTAAAAAAGGTATCATTACAAAACCCAAAAGAAAGTAAGATGGGTGGAGCTGACAAATACCAAATACTAAGAAAGGAGACTAGAATTAACAACTACAGAACTACTAAAGCTTACAGTAACATGCAGGAGAGCAGACAGTTGCAGAAGAAAATTTAATCAAAAGGCACTTATCTATGGAGCTTTGCTGATCGCGTCTAGTAGCTAGAAGCAGCAAATGAGATCTGAGGAGATTCAGGGGGCAGGGGATTATGGGAAAAGACGAGGAGCTTCAGAGTTGAAAAGTCTAAGCTGCCGACTGTGGATTCAATAATCCACAAACTGAGGTGGATGAAAAAGACAGCAGCGGATCAAGTATTTGCAAATTTGAAGTACCCTGTATAACCTATCAGCCTTCCGAATGCAGGAGTTTGACTGTCTGGTAAAAAAAAGAATCCGAATCACATTTACTGGCCATGCATGCAGGCATACAAGGAATTTGACTCAGGTTTCAGTGACTCTCCAAGTATGAATTACATAAATGACATACACACAACTATTAAGAACAAGACAAATTACATACATGCAACTATTAAGAACAAGACAAAAAAATAAATATGCATATACATACATGGTGCAAAGTGCAACTCAGTACAAAAAATACTGAAATAAACTCTGAAAGAAACAAGTATTAACAATATGTAAACAATACTGCAGAATCCTCGGAGGCTTGGGAAAAAGAATACCCCAACCTAATAAGCGGAGTTAACCATTTATGAACTTGATGGCCTGTGGGAAAAAATATTCTTATATCTGCTTGTTTTGGTGTGTATTAATCTGTAACGCCTGGTTGATGGTAATAGTTTGAAAAGATGGTGGCCTGGATGTAGCATACTGCATACTCCGAGGTGATCTCTGCCTAACATATAAAGCTATGTCAAACCCAGAGCTGATGGACATGCTACACCTAAAGAAATCCCAATCCCTCCGAGCTACACGCTCTAGGGACCTAAACCTTGTCACCACAATAAACAGGACATGCTGGAGGGATAGATTCCTGCTTAGAGACTTCCCATACTCTGGAACAAGCTACTGATCTATGTCAAGCAAAGTTCCTCATTAGCACTCTTCAAGAAAAATCTTGATGAGCGAATGGGAAATTTGAAATACACTCTGAGGATCACTTCTGTGGCTCTGCTCAACAGTGGCACAGGAAAATAACTTTCTTGGGTGGCGTAAGCCAGGGAACCTTATTTGCTAGGCTTACTTAGGCCCTTGGACCGATAGCCGAGTACCTACCTATGAACCTATGTGAGGGGTCAGTGATGATCTTCCCTGCCCTTTTCATGACTCTGGAATAGTACAAGTCCCGTAAGGAGGGCAAACTAGCACCAATGATATTTTCGGCAGACCTGACTATTCGATGCAACCTATTTTTCTCATGAGTAGACAGAGATCCAAATCACACTGTTACGGATGAGCTGAGAAAAGACTCAATGACTGCTGTATAGAATTGAATCAACAGTTCCTGTGGGAAGCTGAACTTCCTCAGCTGTCACAGAAAGTACATTCACTGTTGTGCCTTTTTTATGATGGACCCTAGATTGGTCTCCCACTTCAAGTTCCGGAAGATTATAGATCCCAAAAACTTGAAGGATTCCGCAACTGACACAGCAGTATTAAATATAAAAAGGGAGGATAATATTGTAGTACCACTCCTAAAGTCCACTGTCATCTCCACAGTTTTAAGAGTGGTCAGTTCCAGATTATTCTGACTACACCAAAGGGCCAGCTGCTCAACCTCCCATCTGTATGCAGACTCAGATTCCTGATGAGCCCGGTTATAGTTGTATTGTCTGTGTATTTAATAAGTTTGACAGAGGGGTCCTTAGAGGTACAGTCATTAGTGTAGAGGGAGAACAGGAGTGGGACAGCACACATCCCTGGGGCGCACCTGTATTGATCGTGTGATAGCTAGATGTAAATTTCCCCAGTTTCACCTGATGTTTCCTATTCGTTAGAAAACTGGTGATCCATTGACAGGTGGAAGCAGGAACAGAAAGCTGGGGGAGTTTCAAGTGAAGAAGTTCTGGAATTATTGTATTAAATGCAGAGCTGAAGTCCACAAACAAAATCCTTGCATACGTCTCTGGGGTGTCAAGATGTTGCAAGATATAGTGCAGGCCCATATTAACTGCATCATCCACTGACCAGTTCTCTCGATAAGCAAACTGAAGGGGGTCCAGTGAGGGAGCTGTAATATTCTTCAAGTGAGCTAACACCAGCTTCTCAAAAGTCTTCATGACCACTGATGTCAAAGCAACAGGCCTGTAGTCATTCAGTCCTGTTATAGTGGCTTGTTTGAAACATAAGGGAACTTTACACAGCTGTAATGATTTATTACAAACTTTGAGTAAAAACAGGAGCCAGTTGATCAGCACGTGTTTTTAAACAGGAGGGTGAAACCCCATCTGGACAAGCTGCTTTCTTAATTTGCTGTCTTTTAAAAAAAAATGATACACATCCTTCTCAGAGATAATTAATGCAGGCTGAATACCAGAATGTGTGGAAGAGAAAGTCATACAAGTCTGAACACTGACAGAGCTGTAACAGTGTAATTTGTAGCCACAGGTTTATCAAACCTGCAGTAAAATCATTCAAGTCATCAGCCAGCTAGTAATTAGTAAGAACATCATTCTCCAAAGCAGAAAAAAAGGAGGTACAGTTGCTGATTGGGGAATATCCAACTACAACAAATCATAATATATTTGCTGAGCAATGGGAATTTCATTTTGATCTCAATAAAAAAAACTCTCATTTTAAATAAGGTATCACAAAAAGGAAGGTCTTCTGAAGGGAAATCTGAAGCAACATTTTATTTTATTCAGAATCAGAGTCTTCAGATTGAAAAGAAAATCCTGAAGCAGATTTATCCTCCAAAGGATACTCTTCTGACTGAATTTCAGAATCAGAAAGTGAAGAAACCCTTTTCTTTTTATTTTTCTTCACAGTAGAGGAAATGGGAGCAGAAAAAACAGCCATTAACTCCCTGGCAAATGCCAGCAAATCTTCCCTGTCCTTGGAAACAAACAGGAGAAGTCACATTTTTACCTTTTCATTTCCTGGCAGACTCTTTGGAAAAGAATGGACCCAAAGCAGGCACACTCTCCTGGGATCCAGGCTCCTTGTCTCAGCTATTAATTAGTTGAGCTACTTATCCCTTTCCCAGAGATAGACAAGACTTGTCTTCCTTGCCCATGGAGGCAACCATAGAGGACGTGCACATTTCCTGGTCCTTAGTGGCTGTAGGTGATCTGTGATCTGAAGAATAAAAACTGACAACAGCAGTCACCCATCAGTAGCTGAGGCACAACTGGAGCTAGCCTGGAACCCAAAGACTAACTACTTTCTTTTCCTTGCAGGCAGGGGAAGAAGAATTACAGACACTGGGTACCTGCTCCATAGGTTCAGTCAAGTGTGAAGCACTGAATATGGGCAGCTGAGCCTGAAGGCATCAATAACTCTCTGGGACAGTCAAAAGCATGTTCAGGTAAGGAAAAAAACACTAATGTTCTGCACAAGCACAAAGTCCTACCCATAACACATAAAACCTACACAATATGTTGGAAAAAAAAGTCTAAAATGAACACTTCTTACACATTTGCTCACATAAGTATTTACACAGAACATTCCCCTAACAAGAAATGACTATCTGAGAATAAAAATACATTTCCTAGCAAAATGCTATGTAATTTCACAGAAAAAAATATGTTTCTCTCACAAAAATAAGTTTAGCGGAAGGTACTCGCCTAAAGGAGACTTATCTGTCCAGTTCTGAATGATTGCTAGGAGACCAACACTTCTACAGAGCTTGCCAAATGAGTTATATTTGGTGGCAAGAAAGCTCTGAGCTTTTCATGCTCTATCTTTTTATAGAGAGCTTTCCTCATGCTCTTGAGAGCTATTGCATGTGGTGGGCACCCTTTACTGTTGAAAGCTGGGTGGTAACAGCAGGGTAGGACCCATAAAGCTTAGGCCAATGCAACAGTGATCTAATGTTGAACATCAGGATGGATTCTAAATGAGGCCCATCTCCTAATCATGGATCTTGCCACTGCTGCACTACATACTGCAATATTGCATTGTACCAATATTTTATAAAATGTCAGCCTTTCTGTGCTGCCTAAGCCAAATGAGAACTCTCACTGTTTCATTACCCTTCAATTTCTGTCAGGATCTCTACCTGATATTTTGCCATGTGGGACTGAATTAATGACCCAGTAAGAGACACTGACAGCCATGAACACTTTTTGATACATATCCATTATCCACATCTCTTTACAATTTAGGATGGTATTGGGATCTGGAGTTAATCTGGAGACACTGGCTGTATTCACAGAAACCATAGCTGAGGCACTGGCTGTATTCACAGAAACCACAGCTGAGGCTGCCACTGGATTCTACAGAGATACTGAGAGAACCATTAAATAATGTAAAACATCTATGGTTCCTTTGGAGCAGGAAGCTGTGAATTAGGTTCCAAGTCAACAGTTTAAATGGCTTCTTCAAAGGCTTTGATTACTGGAAGGATAGTGATAGGTTTGGGCTTCTCCAGGCCCAAAAGGTCTGCATGCCTCTTTTTTGTATCAGACACTTTTCCCAAATGGAGACTTTGTCTGGTGGTAAGACTGATAAAATGGTCTCTTCATCATTGAATCACATCCCAAAGCGGGCATCTGGGAAATATTCACTAAATCCCTCCTCATCTTCTGAAGCGGCATCAGATTCTCTTGGGGAAGAAAGAGCTCTTTTTTTCCTTGAAGCAGACTTGGGGTCTGAGGATTGGGGTTGGGTTTAGGGCTACTGTGAACTTTACTACATTACAAAAAGTTCCTTTGTTAATTCTCTAAAATCCTGAAAGGCAAGGTCATCCTGTGCAAGAGGAAAAACAGATATTTGAGAACACAAGACTTGTAAGGCTTGAGACATAGTAGATCTGTTGCTCCTATGTCCAAATTTCCAGAGGACAGCAGTGACGCACAACTCAGGTGGATAGGCTTTTTTAGAGGATTTACAGAAATTCACTGCTTTATCCCCAAAGAGTGCATCACACACTATCTACCCCAGAAGTGCCACTTCTTTCTTATGGGCTGGTGCCACTATTTCTACATGATGATCAGAGCTAGCTACTTTGCAGAATGGGATCTTGGCATCCTACAAATCTACTAAGTCAAAAAAATCTAGGAGGATGTTCTGCAAGCTGCTGACATGCCCATCTCCAGAGGGGTTGGACAGAGGCGAGTACCTAAAGCAGAAGCAGACCTTTGGTGGGGGGGGGGGTGTTGACTAAGTAACCAACTCATTGGATTTGGTACACTTGGGCCTATTAGACATCAGGGTAATGCTCTTCAGTTCTTTAGTCATATCCTTCTTCATTACTTAGCCCCTCTCTATTGCTCGACTTGGAAGGTAAACACTCTCCTGCATTAACAGAAGGTTCATGTTGGCTCGCCAAGAAAGTTTTCGCAAATGTAAAACATCAAAAAAGGTTCACAGACACTGCCTTCAGTGAACATCATTTGATACTCTGAATTGTGGTCTATTGACTGAAACATTACAATCAAACTGTGGTCTTTCTGGTATGGTATCTGTCCATTTTCAAAAGGTCTGTGCTGGACTAAATTCCCCTTCATCTTATCCCTTAGAATGTGGAGTACCACAGGGGTCTCTTTTAGTCCCATTGCTGTTCAGTCTCCATGTTTCCCTTCGGATACCTTATTAGAGAGGAGGGAACACCATACCATAGTTATGCAGATAAAAAAAAGTTTTGTACTCACCATAACGTTCCATCTATGTTGTCCATTTTCATTCTTCCTCAACTGATGGGTACAGATCCAAGATTTGACTTGGACGCTTCTACCAAATTTTTCAGATCGAAAACTCTTGAGCTCCTCCCTTTAATAATGTCCTGCCAACCCTACATACCTCAGATTGAGTTTACTGCCAACAGATAAAAAGGGGCAACCTGTTAAAGAAACTAACAAAGGCAGAAAAATGTTATGGTAAGTACATAACTTTTTTATCTGATGTTTTCGTTTTCATTCATTCCTCAAGTGAAGGGACAGAGTCCCCAGCAATTGGAACCTTGGGTGGCTCTCATGGAAGAATATCACAGAGTACTGCAGAGCCAGAGTCTGTTCTATTCCTGGTAAACAAATCTAATTTGTAATAAGCAAATTAGTCCAAGTTGCAGCTGCAGAAATGTCATCTGAGGCCCTTGACCAAAAAGCTGAAGAGACCACCATAGACCTTGTGGAGTAAGCTCCAGGAGGATTAGTCAAGGATAAACCTTTTTTTACCATAGACAAAGGAGTTACATTCCACTAACCATTTGGCCAATGTAACTTTGAAAAGTGGCTTATCCAATTTGTTAGGAGAGAAGTAAACAAACATCTGATTGGATTTCCTGAAGTCCTTGGTTCTAAAGAGATAAAAAACATAGTTGTCTATGCACATCCAACAAATGGAGGATATATTCTCCCTTACTTCAAAAATTTGGAAAGAAAACTGATTAATGACCTGGTAGATGTTGGACTCAGAAGCTACCTTAGACAAAAAAGACAGGTTGGTCCACAAAGACAACCTGTCTCTGTGAAAAAAACAGGTAAAGAGGTTTAGCAGATAGAGCCTGAAGTTCAGATACTCATCTAGGTGATGTAATAGCGACCAGAAAAAGTGGTGTTCCAAGACAAAAAATTTAGATCTGCCCTGGCTTATGGTTCAGAGGGAGTCTGGGTTAAGGCCCAAAAGCATAACAGTTAAATGCCAAGGAGGAGTAGGATCCCTTAATGGAGGTCCAAGTAAAAAGGCCCCTTTCAGAAAGGCTTTTTGCCAAGGTTGAAATTAGAAATGGTAGCCAACTGAACTTTAATAATGGAAAGACTAGCACTTCATTGAAAACTGAAGCTAAAAATTCAGGGGCAGATGGCACAGGAGATGAAAAAAGGATCCAGGTCCTTGCTAAGGGTCGAGAAAATAAATCTCTCCCTTTTGTACCTTCCTTTTTACACTTGTAAATCTTTCCAGCAGAAGCTTTTTGAGAAGATACTAAGATATGATGGACTGGGGAGGAGATCCTCGGCTGTCTAGCAATCAACAGAATTGGTGAAACTATGTGGTCAATTTTAGTCCTATAAAATCTAGATGAGTAAGTCCTGTCAGGTGAGACAGAAGGTCTGGCAAGGGATCCACTATCCAGGGCAGATGAAGAAAGTGAGGCCAGAGGAGGTGGGGGGGGGGGCAAATCTGACAAGGCCAAATGGGTGCAATGAGGATAACTGTGCTCTTCAACTGGAATGCTTTCTGTAGAAATTTGTGAATGAGAGGTAATGGTGGGTAAGCAGAGATAAGGACCGGAGGGCCAATTGTGGAGTAGAGCATCTCCTGGTGACATACCCATTGAAGGGATCACGGCAAAGAGCCTGCTGCATTTGTTGTTGAGGGGAAAAGTGAACAGGTTGCAGCATGATTGGCCCCACTGATGGAAAATTCTCTCCACTACTTTGACATTGAGAGACTACTCAAAGCATTAGAATGGACCTGATTAGTTTGTCTGCAATCATGTTGGATTTGCCCAGAATGTGCATTGCTATCAGAAAGTGACCGGAATAGAGCCCGACTGCCACACTCTGATTGCTTTTCAACAAAGCGGACATGACATGGTTCCTCTCTTTTTGTTGATGTACCAGACTAGTGACATATTGTCCAGCTCAACAACAAATGTCCCAAATGGGACAGTGTCTTGAAAGGCCTGCAATGATACGAGACCTGCTCTCATTTCCAGGACACTGATATATGTCTTGGTCTCTTCAGGAGACCATGTACCTTGGACTGTCCTTCCCCAAGTAATGCACCCCCACCCCAATCGAGAGCCATCTGTGGTCACTATGGCTGATGGTAGGGGGAAAAAAAAATGGGTGACCTTCTGATAGATCACTTGATTGCATCTACCAAAGAAGATGCCTCTTGCATGATGTGTGATGTTGCCTGGCGTGGTTAAAGGATGTTGAAGAATGGACCACTGAATAGTAACAGTCCACTGTAGTATTTGCATGTGAAACCTGGCCATAGGAACGAGGGTGATGGTGTCTGCTATGGATCTCATGGCTTGTAAAATTAGACTTGCTGGAAGAGAAGTATTTTGTATTACCTTCCCGACCTGGGATCTCAGTGTCAGAATTTGAGCAGGAGGAAGACAGGTTATCTGAATGACTGTTTCCAGACGAGCACCTATGAACTCCAGACTCTGTGTAGGCATGAGTTGCGATTTGCTGTAATTGACTGTGATGCTCAGATAGGTGCACAACTGGAGCAAGTCCCTTGCCTGTAGGAGCTGATGCCTGGTTGGGGCAGATAGGAGCCAGTCATCTATGTATGAAAACACTTGGAATCCCAGCAGTCTCGAGTAAGCTGCTACCACTGCCAAGCATTTGGTGAACACCCTGGGGGCTGTGGTGAGACCAAAAGGCAGTGCTCTGAACTGATAATGACTGGCTCCCAGGCGAAAGTGCAGATATCTTCTGGAGCACCTGTTCATTTTGATGTGATAGTATGCAACCTAAAGTTTTATCAAGCACATCCAATTGCCCTTTTGCAGTAGTGGCAAACTGGACTGAACCGTGACCATCCGAAACCTTGATATTGAATGAATTGGTCTAATTTGCTGAGATCCAGAAATGGTCTCAAGTCTCCTGTCTTTTTTGGCAGGAAGAGGAATCTTGAGTAGGTCCCAGATCCTCTCTGGTCTAGGGGGACCTCTTGGATGACTCTTTTTTTCTAGCAGCTTTTTTATTTCTAATGTCATTGCTTCCCTCTGATTTGGTAGAACACCTGGGATTCTTTTCATTTTGGGTGGGGGAGTTTCACAAAACATTTGAAATTAACTCCGAAAGTTCAAGAGCAACAGGACCCGCATCTGAAGCTGAATGGTAGCAAACAAGATCTGAGGTATGTAGGGTTGGCAGGGCATTATGGGTAAAAGGAGGAGCTCATGAGTTTGGGATCCAAAGATCTGGTAGAAGCAGGCAAGTTGGATCTGAGTCTTTGATCTGAACCCAAGAGTTGAGGAATGAATGAAAAGGACATCATCAGATCACCCCGATTTACTTTTCCTTTCTCCAATAAGAAAAGGCAAGTGTATGTTCTCTGCCTGATAATTATGATGCCATCAGTTCTTGGCTATTATGTAACTGGTTGAAACAGAACACATCTAAATCAAAGGCGAATGCAGTATGAGCTACCCTGAAAAATTCCTGTGCACCCCCAACTCCCAAGTTTAATATTATATGGGTGTGATAACCTTGAATTCTTTGAAGTGTGTGTAATTTACAAAAAGTGTGTGTAATCTTGGTGTTATTTTGGACTACAGGCTGACACTGTAGAAGGAAGTTATCTTGCTTCCACTTACGGAACATTTCCAAGATGAAGCACATTCTAGCTCAGGTTGACCTGACAGCGGTTGTTCATGGCTTAGTCTCTTCTATACTGGGTCACTGCAACATCCTTTACCTGGAACATCCCAACACTGAGCATAATTGCCTACTGATACTACAAAGCTCTGCAGCTAGATTACTTACTGGTACACGCAGTTCCTATCATATTATCCCTGTTCTTCCAAGCTTTCACTGCAAACCAGTTCGGTTCAGAAATCACGTACAAGATTATATTGTTGGTTTCTGTGTCCATTAATGACTTGGGTCCCAGTTATCTGAAGAAATTGTGGGTGTCATACACTTGAATAAAAGTTTTGTGCAATGCTACTCAGTGTCTACTACATGTTCCATAGGTGAGTCTTGAGAATGCCTTTCAGGGGCCTCTCTCAATGGCTTTAGAAATGCCCTACACTGTATGGTTTCTAACATTCACTTAAAACTTATCTTTTCAGGACTGCATATGAAGGTTGCGAATATAGGTTATATTGTTCTAGGATATTTATTTTATGTATTTACTACATGTACTTTGTATTATCTGCTAACTGTATTGGTGTTTTGTGAGAACACCTAAAAAAATTTGAATATGAATTTAAAGCCACCATTAAATTTGTCACTGAAACTTAGTTTATTCCTGTGGCAAAAAAGAAATGAAAATGGTGCATGATGACTGATCTCTATGTCCCAGCACTGACGAGGGGCATAGCCTATGCAATGTCACCTGCGCAGGTCTGAGAGTCTGGCTAGTCAGGCAGACATCACCTGCAGCTAATTCCCTTATGCCATGAATACTAACAAAAGTTATCCACAAGAACATAATTCCATAATTTTACAGAAAGAACATCTGTCCAACAGAACTATGGCTGACTGGACACTGACCAGGGCACATAATGCATGAATCAGTCAGCAGAATATACAACTTACAAGAAATACACAAAGTACAGGAAGATGACAGAGGAATTAGAAAAGAAAAATCTTGTTAACCTTCCCACTTAGGAAGTTTTTGCCCCTTTTAATAGTTTCATTTTGTGCAGTCTTCTAGACTTAAAGAAAACTATACCTATAAATAAACATAACACTGGAGCTAAGCAATAAACTACAACCATTTAGCTATCTGAAATCACTGCAGTGGATAGGTGAAAGAAAGAAAACAACACTCTCCCATACAGTGGAATTACAATCATTACATCATGGACAGTCTAAAATAACAGACACATTCTTATTATACCAATTGATATAAGAGGAAGACCATCCTTGAAAGGTCCACTGACTAGGTTACCTCTATCAAAAAGATCTCAGAAAAAAATCTTTTGACCAAAATGTGTCAGTTGTTGTAAGAAAGTCCTTCTGTGTTTCAAAGCTTATGAACAAAGGGACTGTGTCTAGATCCAGGGATGTCATGGTCCCCCTTTACTCAGCCTCCCCCATTAGGTCAATTACCGAATACAAAGCCCTCTTCGGCAGGCATACGTCCAGACACATGCAACAACTGGAACGTCCACAGAGATACCTTACTAAAAGGATACAAGGCCTAAATAATGTGTCCTACACTGACGCAAA